>NW_004524705.1:2308368-2332344 GCF_000260255.1 Octodon degus | reverse complement strand
TGGAGGAACACGACGCCCTCCTGGGCTGGCGGGTGGAGGAACACGACGCCCACCTGGGCTGGCGGGTGGAGGAACACGACGCCCACCTGGGCTGGGCAGGCAGGATGCGCTGGATCAGGCCGCTGCTCCTCCAGCCCCCTGGGCACCTCTTCCCCAGCCCTGCCCTTCTGTGGTGGTTTCCACCTCCGAGCCAGCTGTCCAGCCTGAAGCGCTAGCCACGGTCGGCCCCTCCTCTACTGAAGTTGGAGGTGATGGATACTTTGTGCCTGTGACACAAAAGTCGGAGGCCCACAGAGTCTTCTTCACTCTGTTTACTCCCTTGTGTAACTCTGTCCCTCTGTGCTTAGCCAGACTTACAGACTTGCTTCCAACAGGCAGGAGGTGGCCAGTGTGATGGATGTCACCCCACGACGGGCCATGAGTGCTGTGGTGTCTTCCTGGCCGGCACTCTCCGTTCTGGCTCAGAGGGAGCAGGCTACCAGGGCATGAGATGCAGGAGAGGCCCTCGTGGAGAGACCACGGGACGCTTAAGCCTGCGTTCCTCCAAGAGTCACACGAGTGAGCTGGAAGAAAGCCTTCCCGCCTTGCTTCTCTTCAGAAGCAGAGGACGAGCTGTGCTTGGTTCCCTGGCCCACAGCAACTGACAGACAAAAGACGCTGGAAGACATTCATTTATGCAATTATTATTATCATTATTGTTATTATTGTATTTAGTACAGGGTCTACACAGTCTCACTATGTGGATCAGACCCATAGTGATCCTCCTGTTTACAGCCTCCCAAGAGCTGGGATTACAGGCGCACGCCACAACGCCCAGTCTCAACTGCAGTCTCAGTGTGCCCCATGGGCAGAGCAGGCAGGGCAGGCCGGGGATCGAACCCCAGACCCCTACGTCTGCCTATGGAGGCACTTTAATCCGCTGAGCTATTTGGCTGGCGGGCTCCATTTGTGCAATTATTAAGCCATTAATTAACTGCAGTTTATTAGTAACAAAGAAAATATAAATGCTCTAAAATACGCATCAACGTTCACACCCCTTAGTAAATACTTCACAAGAGCACGCTGTGTCTGTGGCGGGAACTTGGCTAGGTACTAAGGTGGGAGCCAGCACGTCAGCCTCAGCGTGCGCCCGCGGCAAGGCCACCTGCGCGCTCTGCCCCGCTGCTGGGCGTGCTCCTTCACTGGAACCTCCTGTGTGGGCGCTGCCACCTCAGAGGAAGCTCCGCACCTCCAGAGACCCACTGGCCTCCGGCCTCCGAAAGCTATCCCTGTCCTGGCTCGGAGGACCATGGTCCTCTGCAGGTGTAACACCCTGGCATATGGAGCGCTGATGCTTTAGTAGTCAAATTGTTTTACAGTGAAGATAAGGATGGGTCTTGAATATGTTTTTTTCATATATTAAAAACCTTTCTCATTAGCCTAATCATAATAGTAATTATAATTGGAAGTTAATTATAATTGTTGTAACAACAATACAACTGCATTCTTTGGTAAATTAGTAGTCTTATCTGCTCCTACTAAATTAGTCCTATGAAGCTTACAAAATACATTTAGCTGATTACACTGCTATTTTCTCTGGTTTAGTTTTACCTGTGAGAAAAATTAACTATATTCACATTGCTTTGGTCTTTTATGACACTTCGTTTTGTAGTGTACTTGTATTATTAAATATCAATTACATTTTTTGAAATATCTTGTCATTCACATTTAGGTACTCGTGGACTATGATGTCACCTGAGTATTTGCGTATTATGACATGCCCAAGGGCTACTGTGCATAACTTGGTATGTTCGTGTGGAGGCCTTACACTGCCGGCCTCTGGAAGTGCGAGCAGGCCAACGAGCGGCTTAAGCAGGTAGCAGCCAGACGCACAGTCCACAACAACTAGCAAATGCAGCCCCAAACAAGGGTCAGATTTGTTTGAAAGATGATACCCAAGGTCAAGCAGAGAGAGGGCAACTCTGGCGTGGGTAATTCTGCAGGAATGATTCGGCAGCTAACCAGCGTAGAGCAGGGCAGGCGGCAGGCAGCCAGGGAACCGCAGCTGTGCTGAGGAAGCCGTGCCCTGCAGGGTTCAGCCCAGGCTGCACGCCGGGCCTGATGGAGGACAGAACACACATTGCCTGACCCTAGAGCTCTGCGCCCTAGAAGAGCAGAGGACACAGGGCAGGCCGACTGGCAGACACACGTGTGGGCCTGGCCCCACAGGCGCACAAGACGATGTCCTCAATGGCATGCCCTCCAGGAACCCTCCGGATGCTGGTGAGTCCACACAGCTCTCACGCCACTCATCAGGAACAGCAGATCATTCTAAATCGATACAGTGGGTTGGCACTGCACTCTCCCATACTGCTCACTTAAGAACATATTCTAGGTTTTGCCTAAACAGCTAAAGCAAGATGGTGGCCAGAAGAGGAAAGGTCCCTCTGTGGGCCTGGGAAAGAAAAGTAGCTGGAGGAAACAGAAAGGAAAGACAGCAGGCAGGGACTCTGACCAGGAGCACCAGAGGTCCTAGTCTAGATGATGATCACTTGCTTCCATCCACGAAGCGCAACTCCGAAACCTGGCAACGAGCAAGACGGCCGGTACCTTTGAGCTGGTCTATGTTAAAAGGAAATAGGGTCAGGAGCAAATAGAACTTAAGCCTTCAGGAGCACGTAAAATCAAAGGTAGTGCTAGAGGAGAAGCTGGGAGGATAGAGACGTCAACTGTTGAGAAGGAGTTGGCGAATGTGGGAGTGAATGTGTAGAGGATTAAATGGATCCTTTTGAGCTAGCAAAAGTTGGAGGCACCATCACACTACCTGAGCAACGGGATGAGCTAAAGGAGGAACTTTGTAGTCACCAGCCCATCAAAGGAGTCTGTAGTCAAGGGAACTGTGAGTACCATAGAGGAAGAGAGCTGAGGCGAAAGAGGTGGGGCTGGAGGCCAAGCTCAGAGGTGCTGACACTGTCACATAGAGCTGACCCACTGGGGCAGGCCTGGTCCTCAAAGCCCGCTCGTATGCAGCGGGGCCTTGGCACTGGTGCCAGGCCCACCTCCAAGGTGGCAGGACCTGCTTCTTCCCTGCAGCACAGTGTGTAAGTGCCCTCTGCCTGTGCCCTTCCCAGCCTGCGTGTTTCCAAACGTTTCCATCTTTGCCAAGACAGGTTAAAAACAGCATTTACTGTAGTTTTAATTGCAGTACTTTTTTCCATGAATGTGCTTCAGTATCTTTCCAAAGGTTTGGGATACTTGTGCATGCCCGTCTATGAACTGCCTCTTTATGGCCATAAAGAGAAGGCCCAGAAGGTGGTCATAAGAAAGGCAGTGAGTGCAGAGGGGAAGGGTCCAACGGCAGGGAGACAGCCCACGCAGGAGGTTTGCATCCCCAGGAAGAGGGTCCAGGATCTGGAGCACAGGCAGAGGGGCTGGCCCTGTTTCCCTAAAGGTGGGGTGTGAGAGAAAAGTGGTGAGGACATGTCCCCCAGGAGCACAGCGCTAAGCTTACCAGAGGACAAAATAGGGTGGCCTTTGACAGTGGAGTCAAGGTGGGAAAGACATGGAGGAAGGAAGCTGGAAGAGGAGATTAACTGACCTGAGATCAAATCTGCTGGGCCTGGAGAAGTGTGAGGAGGCCAAGGGCTAGAAAGCAGATGGGGGCTCTGGGCAGTGGGGTCAGTGAGGGCGGGGTTTGCTACCACAGGAACAGGCGGCCTGTGAGTGGGGTAGTGAGGTGGGGGAGGGGAACTGTGGCGAGAGCAGGTGGGGGGGAGGTCGGGGGAGGTGAGGTGACCTGTGGTAGGAGAGGGGAGGCGCGAGCCTGGGCCTCCGAGAGCTGGGGTTTCACCCAAGGATGGAGTTGTGAGCCTGAGATGGCTGTCCGAGAGGTGCACGGAGGAGAGGTCTGCAGAGAAAGTGACGTCCACTTAAGAAAGTCAGGATTCACCCAAGGACAAGAGCTGAAAGAAACACTCAATGAAAAGGAGGAGGCTATAGGAGACCCTCTCCCAGGGAGAAGCAAGTCTACAGCCACGTAGGCAGAAGACAAGAGGAACGCGGGGCTGGGAGGGAACAGACAGGCAGGGACGCAGGGAAAGGCCCCCAAACATAAGGCCAGACCTGAGGAGTTGTGCTGGAGGCAGATCAAATCCAGCACTGGGAGACCACAGGTCAGAACAGTCAAAGCGTGAGACCTCGGGAGGAGGGAGGAGGCGGTCTTCACCAAGGCCCACTGTGCACAGACAGCAAATGCTGAGTGGCCAGCACGGGGCACTTCCCGTCCCCGGGCGCTGTGGAGAGAAGCTGTGCTGTGTCTTACAGCGGGGAGCTACTGCGGTGAGATTAAAGCCCAGAAGAGCTCACCGGGATGATAAGCCTCCTTATCTCCATAGGAGAAAATTTAAGTTCTAATTAAACTTCTAAATTAACCTAAATGGAAGCCCAGCTCATTTAACAAAATCCTAGAATTTCAAATTATATGGAACCTTAGATGACACCTCCTCTGACTCCCTCAGAACGGAAGAAAGAGAAGGAGAAGAGAAAGAGTCCTCCTCCTTCGCCCCCAGGGAAGGCGGGCAGCCTCCTCAAGGTGGCTCCATTCTTTCTCACCCTGATTAAAGCCCAACAGCCCCCATCCAAGAGGCTGTCCTTGCAGCCCACTGAAGTAGAAGCTGCAGGCAGGGCCAGACAACATTACCTCCTACTGCTGGTTCCAAAGGCTCTGTGACTCCTGCAAAAGCCCAGCTCCACGAGTCCCATGTCTAGAACAGCTCCACCAGGAGCTAGGAAAGCTGAAAAAATTTAATAGCATCTGTTTGGCAGCCTCAGAGAAGCAAAGGCACTGAATAACTGTAGGTCAGAGAATAAGAGGAGAAGGAATTCAGAAAACGAAGTCTACACCTGGATCACTGGCGGTTCTGGAAGTTCAGGCTCCAGCCAGGACGGAGGGGCCCCGCAAGCCCACAAGGGCTCCGGGCTGCCCCTGGAAGGACCACACTTCAAAAAGAAAGGGCTGACAACAGATCAGTGCTTGTAGGAACTAAAACCAGCTTCAGACTCTTTCAGTCCTGGCTGCACTCATGTGAATAGAGGTGGCTAATGCCCCTGAACCAGCTGTCCCTCTGAGGCAGAAGGAAATCTTCTCTAGAAAAAAGTAGTGTTTCATGCACCTTACATTTGCCCTGTAAATCTTTCTGCATAGAATATCTGGTGGTAAGGAAGAAGAATTTGTTACACACACATACAGACACACACACAAAACAAAACAAAAAAACCACTTGACCAGAGCGAAGAGAAAAACAGACACTATAAACAACCACATATTCCAGATAAAGGAATTATCAGACATTGACTTCAAACTCCTATATTTACGCTCAAGACAAGTTGGACAATTTTGATAGGGAACTAGAATTTTTAGAACAAATAAATAAAAATTCTAGGCCTAAAAATACTATATTTCAAGATTGGGGCATAATGAAAGCTTTCAGGGAGAACAGCAAAGATGAAACTGCTAGATTGGTCAAAAAATATAAATATATCCAGAATGAATCACAGAGAACAAAACCGCAGGTGGGCGGGAAGAGCGTAAGGCTGATGAGGTCTAAATTCCTGCAGCCGGACTCACAAGGGAGAAGAGACTGGGGCTGAAGCAATGTATTTGAAGGGAAAACAGCCCAGAACTTTCAAAAACCCTTGAAAACCACCAAGCAAGGGGCTGGGGAGATGGCTCAGTGGATAAATGCTTCTCTGGCAAGCACAAGGCCCTGAGTTCAATCCCTGGTGATTCCTAAGTCCAGCACAGGAATTGAGAGGACACAGACATTCAGCCTGCAGCTGTGCATGCTCATGGAAAACACCAAGGACTTCATCTTAAAAGTAGCCAGACATCACCAAAAGAGAACACTTACCTTCAAAGAAGCCATAATTACACGGAGAGCTGGATAGTACCATGTCCACCAAAGAAACCCAACATTTTATCAAAATCCTTCCCAGCGCAAGGTCCAGACCCAGATGGCTCCACCGATCCATTCTCCCAAACAGTTAAAGAACACCCATGAAACATAAACTCCTCCAGAGGATAGAAGATTCCTTCCCAACTCATTTTATGGAAGTAACATATGCTTGATCTCCAAAAGTGACAAAGACATTGTAAAAAAGAAAAACTACAGGCTAATTTCTCTTATGAATATGGATGAAAGTGTCCACAGCAAAATAGCAAATGAAATCTAGCTGGGTCTTACATCAGCCCTGCATTCCTGGCAGAACTTGCATTTGCTCATTGTACTATATTATAATCAAGTTAGATTTTTTTTTTCTCCCAGGAATGCAAGTCTTAATTTAACATTTGAAATGTCAATGTAATTTACCACATTAAAATAATAAAGTGGAACAATCATTTGGTCCCCTTCAAAAATGCTGATAAGGTGTTGATTTTTTAAAAATCCCAACATCGTCAATCAGATAAATAATGTCATTGAGAAAACGCAATCTAAGACAAAGCTCATAATTACAGTACTGCAGGTTTTGTCTCTGAAACAGAATGAGATAAGAGTTCGGGATCACCACTCCCACCCAGCACTGTCCTGAAGGCCTGAGCCAGGGAAGAAGCTGGGAAGGCGCCGCAGGAGACAGCACTACGAGGAGCACAGCATTAGGAGGACAGTTGGTTTAAAAGTGAGAGCAAAAGTAGTAGAGGGACATGCCATACGCATGACTGGAAGAGCCAATGTCGTACAAACATTTCTGCTGTCCTCGAGGTGATCTCCAGATCCAATTTATCTGGTAATAATTTTTGTGCATATTTATCTTTTACATGTATTTACTTTGAATTTTTTCTAATAGTAAGTGCTTCTGGCATACCACGCTCACATTCCTGGTCGGGAACGGGTACACACACGCAGCACAGCTCACTTACTTATAATTTGGTGTTTTCGTTAATCAAATATTTCTACATCTAATTTAATATCAAAGTCCCAGTCTGATTTTGTGGAAATTGACAAGCTGCTTATAAAGGATACATGGAAGTTAAGGGCTGAAAATAGTGAAAGAAAAGAAGGACAAAGCTAGAAAAGCTTCTCTAATGTAGACTGGGATGCTACAAACCCTCCACACTCAAGGGCAGAGATGGGAGCAGAGTCGAGAAATGGAACCAGGTAGTAGGGACCTAGCGCCCCACTAACACGGCAGAGCCCCGCGGAAATCTTTTCAACAAGCAACAGTATGTAAAATGGACATCCGTGTATGACAGAGGAGATCTGACCCCTGCCTGGCGCCATAAACACAGTGCAGTTCCAGGCGCTCACAGAAACACTCAGAGTGATGAAATGACAGAGCGCCTAGATGGCCAAAGTACCTGAAAGCGCAACTAAAGCCCTGCGTCTGCTTCATTGGATTACATGCAATTCTGAATCCAGTTTAGTACAGTGAGTGCTGTTTATATATTGTGTTCTTCAAAAATGCTAAGACAGCAGGTATGTTTTCGCCAACACAACATGCCAGTGTATCTGCTAGGCTAACTTGGGAACATCGCGTTGGACACAGCACACAGATGTGGTTTCAGTTCCTACATATGGGGAAGATCAGTGCCTTCGCTGTGCCTGTGCTGTGGCCACAGTGCCCGTGAAGGTCCCTCGTGGCTACCATGGTTCTGCCTCCGTCCACTCGAGTCATGTTTTGTTGTGCACAAGTCCCGCTACCATGCTGACCACATGTGTGGGGCCCTCCAACACTGCGGCCTCTCCTGCTCCACAGGTACCCCAGGAGTCCCACCTGGGAATGTGGTGACACCCCGTCGGCCCCCTCGACCACCTCAGACTCACGAATCCTATCTTTCTAGATCTTCATTGATCATTCCCAAGACTACCATTCCCTGCTGGCCTGAGTCTCTCATCTATGTTTTCTATTTTATTTGATGATTATTTTTTTAAATGTATTTAGTACAGGGTCTACAGGGTCTTCCCTACATAGATCGGACTTGTAATGATTCTCCTGTTTTCAGCCTCCCAAGCGCTGGGATTACAGGTGCGTACCACCATGTCCAGTCTTAATCATCATCTCACCGGGGACAGGGCTGGCACAGCATGCCAGTGATCAAACCCCAGTCCCTTCGTCTGCCTAACAGGTGCTTTAATCCACTGAGCTACTTGGCCAGCCATCGTCCATCTTTTCTATGAGCTCCCCTCCTCTGGTCCTTATTAAACTTAGGTTCTAGGCTTTGTCCCTTCAACTGCTTTCCTCCCCACATCCTTGACTTCCTTTTGTTGCTCCACCTGTGTGTGTGTGTGTGTGTGTGTGTGTGCGCGCACACAACTGGGGGTTAAATCTGAGGCCTTTGCCCTGAGCTACACTCTCAGCTCTCTATCTTATTTTGAGACAGGGTCTCCTTAAGTCTGTAACTTGACCAGGCTGGGTGTGAACTTGTGATCCTCCTGCCCCAGCCTCCCAGAGCGCTGGGAATATAGGAAGCACCAGCACTGCTGGCTTCTCCATTTGAACATCTGGCAAGCCCTCCTTTCTGGCTGGCTCTGCCTGCTTCACCAGTGCACCCAGCTCGCTCACTGGTCCTGCACAAGAGGCACAGGACCTGGCCTGCCTCACGTGGACCCGCATGGCCGCTGCGCCCGAGTCATTCCTGTAGTCCATCTTCCATCTCTCCATGGAAGGAGTCACATCTTTTCCATTTCTTCTAAGCTCTGAAATCCCTGTTTGTCAGCAGATGAGTTTCTGCCCATGTTAGAGAAAAAAACCATAAAGCACACTTTCTTGCCAAACCAGAAGTCCACCTGCGTCCATACACCACATCCTGTCTCCGGTAACTTCCTGTCACACGGAAGCTGTGCTGGTCCACTAAACCTCTCCTGGGGCTTTGTTCTTTCAAGTCTCTTCCCTCCCAGCTTCCCTTTTTGTGGGCTGTCTCCTAGCAATTAAAATCATGTTTAGTACTTGAGTCTTCCCCACCTTCAGCAATGAAAAAAAGCACCGGCCTGGCAAGTGCAAGGTCCCGAGTCTGCCCTGGTACGCCCTGCTCCCATCCAAAAAATTACAGTAAGAAGTGAGACCCTTATCCCTCCATGTCCTTCCCCAAGGTGGCCCCCAGCTTCCTCTCTCAGCTCATGAGGAGACTGCTGACTGCGTCTCCTTCCTCATGTCCCCCTCGGCCACCTGCCCATCACCAAATGATCCTGCTGCTGCCCACTTCATGGGTGCATTTCAGCCTCCCCCACCTGACTGCTGGGAGCCGACAGCACCCTCGCGGGGCTCCAGGCCCTGGGTCTCCTGTGTCTGTCCCCAGTGCTAGCCTTTTATAGGCTCTTCTGGTCCCCTCTCCAGGGATGCATGCTTCTCCTCCAGCTCACACCCTGGGGCGCCTCTCTGGTCCCATGGCTATGGTCACCACTCTGGTTGATCCTGTCTGGGTCCACAGACCTATGACTGACCTGATTCATGAGATTCTGGGACAAACACTGTCTACACTTGGGGTCCTCATCCCGTTGCTCATCTGGAAGGGCACTGCCTGGCAACTACCCCGCATAGTCAGTGCCACCTCTCAAATGTCATTAAGAAAGATCCCTAGCATCACTGTCTCCGCATGTCTGTGCTGCAATCTATGCTGTCCAGATATTTTCCTTGGGTTAAGTCCTCTGCCTCCTCTCTGGTCTTCATGCCCCAATCCTACTCCCTTACAGTCTTACCCATACTGCTGCCAAAGCAAGCTGCAATGGTTTGTTTAAGCACTTACTTTTTAAAGAGTTAAGAGAACAGAATAAAGGAAAATTCAGTTCCATTACTACAACAAGAAGGGTCAAGAGAACAGAGACCACATCTATTCTGGAAAGCTAGCAATTACTACACTGCCTAGTACACAGCAAAACTTCATGTAAAGAGGGATTTATCAGAGACATAAAAACAATGCCAGTTCCTGACCCTGGCTAATATGGTAGTTGTAGTGGATGCTAACTCGTGGTCAGCTTCTGACAGCCAGCTGAGCTGAACTAGTGTGGTGCTGGGCGTGGGGGGCCCTGAGGGCTGCTGCCAGCAGCGTAAGAGGCAGGGCTGGAGAGGCTGCTGGGAGGCTGTCAGGGAAGTGGTGGGGCTGGTGGAAGCAGCTGATTCTCTTGGGCTGCTCTGCTGGAGGACCTCGTCAGGCTGGCTTTCCCAGTGAACTTGGCTGTTCTCGTCAGAGGAGGAGCTCAGGACCTCATTGTCACTGAGGATGGCTGCAGTTCACTTTGGGGAGCTCTGGTCTTCATCCTGGGCATCACTTCTGGCTCTGGAGGCCAAGATGGAGTGCTGCTCAGCCTCCTGCAGAAGCTTGTCACGTTGGCTTTCTGAGGGGAACTCGGCTTTCCTTATCACTGGAGGAGCTCGGGACCTCACTGTTGCTGAGGATGGTGGTGCTACTTTTCAGGGGACCTGTGGTGCTTACCGTGAGCATCACTTCCTGGCTCAGTGCAGATCCCCCGCCTGCTGGCACAGACCTTCTAGCTTCCACTACAGACCTTTGGGCCTTCCAGGTGCAGACCTGCGAATCAGGCCTGCATGAGACACTGTCACGGGCATGAGGCCTCCAGCTGGCCTTATGGGAGACCCTGTTACAGGCTCAGGTCTTCAGCTGGACTCCTGTGGGATGTCACTGTGGGATCCGGGTCCTGGAGCTGGACTCTTAGTTTTCTGCACTCTGGTGATGACTCTTTGGGAGATCCATTACAAAACCACCTTACAAATGTGTCTAGTATTGTATCGCTCCCCTTTGCAAGCCCTGAGCCATGACAGTGGTGACACAAAAGGCGCCCTAGAGACATCCTGGGTTGTCTCTGTTGCTCATCACAGCACTCCAGAGCAGCACCGGTCCAGCCTGCATTTATTAAGTCCATGAATGAGAGTAAAACCAGGCTATGAGGTAATGAAACCCTCTAGGGTCTACCTTTATTTTACTCTTTATTTATTCTTTGGGTTTCTTATAGAAGGGAAACCACGCACTATTTAAGCTTGTGTGTCTGATTTATTTCACTGAACACGGTGGTCTCAAGGTGCATCCACTTTCCTGCAAATGGTGTAAATTTATTCTTCTTTGTGACTGACTAGTACTCGACTGTGTGCGCACACAACACTTTCTTATCCAGCCGTCTGCTGAGGGACGGAGCCCACTCCCAAGACGTAGCTCTCCCGAGCTGCGCTGCTGTAACTGGAGCACGCTTTCATCTCTGTAATACGATGTCTTCAGCTCTTTCAGAAAGGAGTGCCGTGTTACGCAGTGTAAACATGTACTAATAAAATAAAAGAACACGCTAGCAGGTGACCTGTGACGTGCCCTGCAAGCAAAGCACTCGAGGAGCCCACAGTGCTGCGTCTCCCACAGAAGAGACAGCTCCTGCCGCCGCCGCCGCTGGCCGCACTCCGCCGGCGCCCCGCCCTCTCCCCACTTGGCCCCCAGCTCGCTGTCTTTCCTTTCACACCGTGTCGTTCCCACACGCGTCTGGCTTGCTGTCCCTCAGCCTGACACAAGCTTCACGACAGCACTGGCTCTGGCCGATGTTGTTCCTGAACCGATAATGAGTGCTCAACAAATATTACATTACGTTGATTGCACCTGGGATAGTGCTAGGTGTGGTAAGTATCTCATTAATCTTTAAAAAGCAAGACACTCGTCTGGTCCTTTTATTTCCATTTTAGAGACTTGAAAAGAAGCACATGAAAGTTACATCATTTCCTTGAGATGTAGCCAAATCTTAAGGAAGGAAACCAAAAGAACAGCGCACAGGGAAGCAAGAATCTGACGCAGGGGAAGGTGGGGCTGTGTCTGTCACCACGTAAGGTGAAGAGACCTAATCCCTGGCCGAAAGATAAACCTTTCGACTGGATGTGAATGTCCGCGCAGGACAGAGCCAGCCTGTGGCGGCCCAGCTCTGCCCCCGACGCAGACAGAGAACAGCACGGACCCCTTCGGCTCTCTGGCGAGGTCACAGTACCAGCAGCTCTGGACAGGCTTGCGGCAGCGCCCGGCTCACTTCCTGTGCAGGCCAAGCCATCTGCTTCGCTCCTCGCCTCCTGCCTCCGGCCTGGACCTCATCTCCCCGCCCCCCACTGCCTCGGAGTGCAGACCGCAGGCGGGCGCAGAGCAGCGACAGGCAGGTCCCGCGCGGTGAGGTGCGGGGAGTGCCCGGTGTTGGTCTTTCTTATTTTGTCCTTATTTCTTCTCTCTCTGCCCTTTCCAGAAGTGGCCCTAGCCATGGATCAGGGCCCCAGAAGGAGCCTTGGGAACACTACGACACGACAACAGCCACCGAGCCAGCCGTGCTTCTGGCCAGAGGAAATGGAAAGGGGCGCAGTGCGGTCTGAAGACTAGAGAACGGAAGTCCTTGGTCGCCGCCCTCCCGCTGGAGATCAGAAACCAGAACTCCACGAGAAGCCCGGATGGTCCCGCTGGGAGAGAGGAAAAGGGGGCTCCAGGGCCCAAAGCAGGGGGGAAATCCTGAAGAGGGGGCATCAGAGGCTTGGGTCCCTCATTTCTTTTCTTTTTTTTGCGGAACCGGGGATTGAACTCAGGCCCTTGCACTTGCCAGGGAAGCGCTTATTCCAGAGCCACCTCCCCAGCCCCGGTCCCTCATTTCTATCCGTAGACAGACTGGGTCCAGGCTCACCCTAGCGCTGAGTGTGCGGGGAGACGCCTCAGCTGAGGAAGGCTTGAAGAACTCAGCTGCACGCCCAAGTCTCACCCAGGTCTCAGCCCAAGCAGTCCATCAGGGAAGCAGTTAGCAAATGCTCTGAAGATTACGCTGAGCCAGAAGGCCCAGCTTCCCGAAGATATGACAGCATTTGTACTCTGAACCTAACTGGGTTGGATACCTGTTAGTACAAACAAAAAGCAAAAATCAACATTCCTTTTAGAATTTCACCAGAATCCAGAACCCCACAACCTAAATGACAGAAAGGCCAAGATAAGATCCAACACTACTTGAAAAACAAGGAAGCAGGAAAATCTGACAAATTCTCATCAGGAAGGAGAATCAAAATGCCAACCTCAGAACATCACTAATTGAAATAATTAAGCAAAAGCATTAAAACAGCTACTGCAACCATGCTTCATGGAGTAAAGCTAAGCACCTTAAAGTGAACAGAAGATAAGAGTTTTCCATGGATAATAGAAACTAGAAGAAAAAAACCATGAAAAATTTGAAACTTAGGAATTCACTGGACGGGCGCAACAGCAGAATGAACGCACAGGAAGCAGCGGCTGGAAACCCGGAACACCAGCCGACAGGAATTGCACCGCCTGAAGAAAGGCAAAAGAAAAAGCAAATAGAACCTACGGGAACGCGTAACAAGGTACAAGTCCACTTATGGCTCAAGACAATGATCAGGAAAACAATACCCCCCAAAATGGATCTATTTACCACTCATGAAAATGAATGCAGAAATCTTTAGCCAACCAAATATTAGCAAATCAAAGCCAATATACTAAACGGTAATATATCACTGGAAACTGGAATTTAGCCCTAGAATTCAAGCCTGGTGCAATATTCAAAAATTAATCAACACCGTTCACCATAGTAATATACTAAAGAAGAAAGATTTATGGCCCTATCTATAGATACATAAGTAATTATTTGACAAAATTCAACATCCATTCATGTTCTTTTAGAAATTCTAAGCAAGTTAAGAAAGAATTTCTATAAATGGAATCTAGAGAAGGGCACCTATAGCAAACATATTTAAGAAAACTGAATCCTTCTCTGAGATCAGGAAAAGACAAGTCTTTTTCTTTCTATACATCTATATTTCTGTGTATCTCTCCAGCACTATTACTTCATGTCCACAATGAGATAAGACTAGAGATTACATAGAGATATATAGATAGCTAGATAGCTATGTATATGGGGGGAGAGAGACGAGAGAGAGAGAGAGAGAGAGAGAGAGAGAGAGAGAGAGAGAGAGAGATTAGAGAGAGATTGATTGATTGATTGAGGGATTGAGATTTTAAGGAACTGGCCCACATCATCTGGGCAAGTGCACGATCCGCGGATAGGCCAGTGGCTAGAGACCCAGGAGAGACTGACACTCGGAGTCTAGGCATGCTGTCTGGGCAGAATCTGCTCACTTGTGGAGAGGTCAGTGTTTTCTATTGGGGTATTCAACTAATGAGACCCACCTACATCATGGATGGCAACCTTAATGGCATTTAAAAAATAACCTTTACAGAAACACTTTAGAATAATACTTGCCCATAGACTACGGTACCGTGCCCTAGCCCAAGTGGTACATAAAATGAACATCACAACCCTCCTCACTGCTATTCAGCATCCTTCCGGAAGTCCTAGCCAATGAAATCTGGTAAGAAAAAGGAGAAAAAAGGCATATAGGTTAATGGAAGAAATAAAACTGTCTTTGATCATAGACAAAATACTTATCCAAATAGAAAATCTTGCCACAAACTGCAGCAAAGCTCCTAGAATTCACAGTGAGTTCAGCAAGGTCTTAGGATACAGGGGCAGTATATAAAAGTTATGTGTTTCTATATACTAGCAAAGAAACATTTAGGATTGGAAATTTAAAAAACTCCTAACTAAATAATATCAAAATTGGAAATAATTAGGTAAGAATTTTAGAAAACATAGATAAACAGATAGAGAGATAGACTTTGGTGAAGGTAGTGACAGGGTCTTACTCTGTCACCTAGAGTGCAGTTGAACCTGGGACCCTCCCACCCCATCCTCCTGAGTGCTGAATTACAGATGTGTGCCACTGTGCCCAGATCTATCCTCAAGATTGCAAAAGACTGATAAAAGAAGGCAAAAAGGCACACGAAGAGGGAGAGTTACACTTTACTCACATGTTGAAAGCCTCGTTAAGATGTCCATTCTTCCCAAGGGGACTACAGATCCGACATGATCTTGAACAAAATCCCAGCAGGATCTCTTATTGTACTTATGTTGTCTGTCGCAAAGACAGAGTTTCCTTCTCTTTAAGGCTAGTGTTCTCATGCAGACTCGTACCACATTTTCTTTAGATCCACTGTCAGCAGACGGCACTTAGGTTTCTCCTTTCCTGCACATTGCGAGTCCAGCTACTGAGGACCCAGCCATGCACATCTCTCTGACATTCTGATTTCACTTTCTTTGGTGGTGTAACCGCAAGTGCATGTGCCAGACCATGCTGCAGTTCTCTGTCTAACTTCCTCTTGACGCGTCCTGATGCTTCCCATAATGGTGGTACTGCACCACCTTTCCACCAACAGATACACATTTTCTCTTCGTCCTCCCAGCAGCTGTCTCTGCTCTTTGGTTAATAGCCCCTCTGAGTGGACACTGCACTAAGTGGAACAAGCCGGGCACAGAGAGAAAAGCCCCACAAGCCCCGATTCGCAGGAGGGCCCTAAGAGCCTCACTGAGGTGGAGAGGGCGAGGCGGTTACAGATGCTGGGACGGGAGGGGAGGAGGGCCAGGAAGGGTCAGGGTCCAGCGGCACTTGCAGATGAGAACAAGAAGCTCTGTCCTGCTTTACACAGAAGGGACTGTAGGGAAAGGCGACACGCTGGGCCAGGGAGGGGGCCTTTCAGAGCGCCTGAAGGCCGCACACAGCCGGCTGCAGCATCCGTGCCACACACACGCTCGTGCCCGCTGTCCCACAGACTCAGAAACTTAGGAGGAAGCACTTTGAGAGTTTTCTCCCTGATAAATGAAACACGTTTGAGAAAATAAATGTTTCAGTTAAACATTATACAACATATACATGTTAATTCATGAATTTGCACAATCTTATGCTTTTACATATTAGTTAAAAATAAATTTAAATTTAATAAAGCTCAGCAGGAGTTTTTGTGGATATGGATAAACTGATTCTAAAATTTATATAGAAAGGCAAAGGAGGGGGCCAGCCTGATAGCTTAGTGAACTAACGCGCCTGCTTAGGCAGAGCACAGGTGGCAGGGCTGGATCCCAGGCGTGCTGTGCCAGCCCCATACCCAGGGCACACTGAGATGGCCAGGGAGACTGGCATGGGGGTGCACACCTGCAATCCCAGCACTTGGGAGGCTGAAGACTGGAGAATTACTAGGATTCTGCTCTATATAGTGAGACCTTGTTGGCCCTGTAGACCCTGTCCTAAATACAGAGAAAAAAAAAAAGAAAAGAAGAGGAGCTAGTAGGGTATAACTGATATAATTTTTAAGTTAAAAAAAAAAAGTTGGAAGTCTCATACCAAGAACAGGATTTAATATAAAGCTAAAATAAGCAAGTCAGTGGAATTGGTGAAAGAATAAAAAGTAGAGCAATGGAACAGAACAGAACGCCCAAAATAGACCCACTCGGATATGGTCAGCTGATTTCTCACACAGATATGAAGGTACCTGAATCAAGAACAAAAAAAATGCTCCTTTCAGTAACTGCTGCTGGGCCACATGGATGCTCACATGCAGAAATACAAAGCACAAGAAGCCGAACGCTCACGGACGTTCCAGCCTGTGCAAAAGTCACAGTAAAATGGATCATAGGCAGGCTTTGAAAATAAAACCATAAAACAGGAGAAAAGCACGAGTCACCTCAGATTAGGCCTAATGTACAACACACGCGCGTGTATGCACAGGCACATGCTCACACACATTTATTTATGAATTGGAGTTCATGCAGATTAGCATATTTTGCCCCATGAAAAAAACTGTTAAGACAATAAAAAGAGCCAGTGTGGGGTCCACACCTGTAATCCTAGCACTTAGGAGGCTGAAGCAGGAGGATCACAAGGGCTACTGAGACTGTCTAAACAAGCACACAAAAAAAGAACAGAGAGAAAGACAGCTAGAGAGACAGAGAGAGACAGACAGACAGAGACACACACAGAGCTAGAGACAAAGAGAGCAACAGAGACAGAGAGAGACAGAGACAGAGAGAGATAGACACAGAAAGAGACAGAGACAGAGGTGCAGAGACAGAAAGACAGAGAGATAGAGACACAGAGACAGAGACAGAGGCAGAGAGAGACTGATGGAAGGATTGAGAGAATAAACAGAAGCCAGACACTGAAAGAACACTTAGAGACAGCACACATTTAGCAAAGGACTTGCCGCTAGACTCTATAAAGAACTGTCAACCCCAACAGTAAGTATTGAAAAATTCAATTATAAAGGGAAAAATATCTGCAAAGACACTTTACCAAAGAAAATTATTAAAGGCAAATAAACACATAAAAAGATATTCAATATAATGAGTCATTAAGGCAACGCAACACAAAAGCATAATGTGAAACTACTCACACACATGTTGGCGTGGCTAAGACGAACAGGTGCACAGATAATCCCAAGGGCTAGTGAGCATGCGGAGCGACTGGAACTCTCGGAAACTGCTGGTGGGAGTTGAAATCGTTCTTTTGGAAAACACTAATATTTTCTAATAAGTATTTACCATATGGACCAGCAATTTTATTCTGAAGTACCTCGATCATTATGTACATCTAAAATGTACCAATAATCCTAAGTAATTAAGGGCCTGCCAGATAGCTCAGTGGACTAAAGTGCCTGCTTAGGCAGAGGGCAGTGGCCGGGGTTCAACTCCCAGCGTGCCATGCCGGTCCCGCCCCCAGGGCATGATGAGAGGATGATTGAGACTGGGCGTGGTGGCGCATGCCTGTAATCCCAGCGCTTGGGAGGTTGAAAACAGGATGGATCACTATGAGTCTGATCTATTTATTGAGACTTTGTAGACCTTGTATTAAATAAATAAAAAAAGATTAAATAAGAATAATTAAAAAGGGGAAAAAGAGGAAGAAGTAATATACCAACAAAAGCCTGCAAATGAATGCACATAGTTTTTGTGTTGTTTTAGAACTACCCTAAACTAGAACCAGTCCAAAGGTCTTTTACCTGGCAGGTGGATACACAGCATGCTGTACACTCACAAAACAGAGCTCTACTCAGCCATAGAAAGCTAGAAACAGTTGTTGTCCACAGTAGTGCAGCAAATCTCAAATGCAGTTTTAGAAGTGACACAATCAACACTTTTAAAAGTCTATCTGCTATATAAATCCAAGTCCAGCATTGTGGAAAATGTCCAGCATAAAACAGGGATTAGGGTATGGGGTCAGGGTGACCACCAGAGGCCACACAAGGAAATCTGGGGAGAGGGGTGGTGAAAGACGCCTTGGATCTTGGCGTTGACGAGATATATATTTCTATGAACTCTTCCAAGCTTACAGAGCTATACACTGAAAAAGAAAATTTACTGTATGCAAATTTTAAAAATAATATTCTTTTCATTGGGGCAAAAAAGAAATGTTGGTGAAAGAGGAGACTTGAGACCGCGTCTGTCAAGCACACAAATTCTGTTGAAAACTAAACACGGTTTTCCTGTTTTGAGACAACTCAACCAAAGTCAGTAAACGCTCGCCCAGGACATTTTCACCTGACGCTAATGAACCTGTTTTGTGTACCTTGGAAATGTCTGACCTTGGAAATGTCTGACCTTGGAAATGTCTGACCTTGGAAATGTCTGACCTTGGAAATGTCTGACCTTGGCTTCTTTTGATAGTAGGAGAAATTCTCCATTGCTCCCAGCAAAAATGGCAAACTTTCAAATGATGTCTTTCCAAAAAGGGAGAAGTATTAGTACTTGGTGTACAGGAAATGACCAGAAGAACTTGCCTGCTTTTAACAGAAACACAGAGGCAAGACTGGGAGAGAGTCAGCTGCATAAGGTGGGAGCCGGACGCAAGTGTGCACCTGGAGGTGTTTGCTGACTTCTGTGCTCCTGACCAAAAGCTGGGGCAAACGATCACACCGAGCACCGAGTGCCACCACCACAAATAAGGGTGCTCAGGCCTCACAAAAGGCTATGGGAAAAGTCAAGCAGAACAGCAATTAAGTCAAGTTTCAAGTCAGCCCCCATATTCCAAAACTGCTCTGCGCTTGTTCTCTTCTGGGAATTTCTTCGATTAGAACTCAACAGTTGGCCTGGGGAGATAGCTCGGTGGTCTAAGCACCTGCCTGGCAAGTGCAAGGACCCAGGTTCAATCCCTGTTACTGCAAGCTGAGTTGGCCCCGGAATCCCAGGAAGGCTGTGCTGGCCATTGGAATGGAGCATGGCAGTGCATGCCTGTAATCTCAGTGCTGGGGAGGCTGAGACAGGAGGATGACTCGGAATCCGAGCCACATAGTAAGATCCTGTAGCAAATAAATAAATAAATAAATAAATAAATAACTAGAATGTAACAGTGGCTTGTCCCACTGGGTGGGATGAAAGCCTCTTGGACCACAGCTTCAGGCTTCTCTGCTTAGGGGAAGCGTGTTTGAATTCAGGCTGGAGCTAGAGAAAACATGTCCTTGTCCTGGCATGCTGTTTTCTTTATGGCATTAAAGACAAATCTGGTTTCAACTGCTCTTCCGCAATTTCCCTGCAGAAAAGAGGCCTCTCTTCTGGGCCCTTCAGTTAGCTACTCAGAGAATCAACTCCGTGATGCCCAATGCCCAAGGACATGGAATCAAGAATTATTTTTAGTGAATAACCAGCAGAATAACTTCACCAGATGGAAGGCCTGGGCATACTGAACTGCATTAGACCAAAAGCATTCTTCCCTAAACAACCTGTTAGCGATAATGTGGCCTTACATATCCTGATTCAGCACCCTCGAAGACGGACCTGCCATGTCTCCATACTGACATCCATGTGCCCAAGCACAAGTCAGTGTAGCCGCCTAGCAGTCACGTGACATTGTATCTAGGTGTTGTGCCATCCAGCTTGGCCTTTTGCAGACATTTTCAGGCAGTAACACACATCTTGCTGACAAGGAGCCTCACAAAGCACCGCAAGCGGGAGGAGAATGGACGGGTTCTGAGAGGTGGGCCTGGACAGATGTGGAGAGGACGGCGCACGGTCTCACCTCCTGGGCCTCCCCACATGTGTCACTGTGCCTCCCACCCACTCCAACATATGCCCTGGGATGCACACAGAACTCGGAGGTGTCTCTGCCCACAGACAGGTCTCTCCGGAATGCAGAAACAAAGTCCAATTAGCTGACATGACACCTTCATGACACAGGACACATGCAGCGAAGGTAAGGGGAGTAAAGCTTCATGAGAGGAGGTTATCTGCCAGCGCCCTCGCCTGTCGAGGCCGCCATCCTGCCTGCTGGGGAATACACGTGGGTAACACTTGTGTGACGTCACAAGCAGTTCTCCTATGAGCCCCCGGGGAAACACCATTCAGACTCCAGAGGCCACAACTACTGATCCTTTAGCTTTTCTGGGTGGTCATAAACACACTGATATGAGGAAGCAGGAAATGTCGGACATGTTAAAAATAAGGGCACTTTGTTGACCATTTCAAACTATGAGATGGAGTTCAGGGAATAAAGGCAAGCATTTCACAGGACTTGCTCAAGTTCATTTGCTCCCTTGCCAGTTGCTCAGGGTTAATTTGACTATGTGAAGATAGCAGGAAGAGGTGAGGGTGGAAGGCTTAGGGAAGCTTTCCACGAAGCACCACAGTGGCCTTCCTGGACGAGACACGGCTGCCCTGGCCACTCCTGCAGAGGCACCAGGCTGGCTGCAGGTGAACAAGCCTACACTTGAGTACGCTGAGCGGCTAAATGAGGGCGTGAGGACACACAGGCCACTTCAGACTTGGATGAGGAAGACTATTTAGTAGAGCTGGTGGTGGGGGCGGGGAAACTCCTGGCGGAAGGAGCAGGTATGGATTAGAGGAAGCCACTCTGACGTAAATCCAGCGGAGCCCCTCTCCCCAGAAAGTCCATTTAAAACTACCACGCTGCTCCTGCCCAGTTCCAGCTGTACTGCGGGGCCTGTGTAGGTCCATCTACGCCTTGATGGGAAGCTGCAGGTGTCACCAGTGCCAGACTGTAGTATGCACCTGCTGCCACAAGGCCAAGCGCCAAGCTGTGGGGGAAGGGTTCTTACTGTGGCCCAGCAGGGCCACTTCTTGGTCAAGCCCATGACTTGCCACCTGACCCATAATAAATAGCTGGTCTGATGAGTCACTTAAAGCTGAGGGCTTTTCCCAAGGGTGGAATTTTGCTACAAGAAAATTCAATTTTGAGTCCTCTTTTGAATGAGAACTACAAAGCTCAGTAATTAACTCAGTAAATGTACTAAGCACTGAAATGTCAGCTTTTTCATCAGTAAGTTGTCAGGCTGGTCCTCGTAATACATCACCAGAGGAAAGTTAACTCTCCATTCTACTGACCGCTGCAGAGCTGTGTTTTATACATAACAGAACTCATGCCCACTGCTTGTCTCTTTCACAGTATTTATGAATTCATATTACAGATGATGCTCCTGTTCATGGCACCTGCAGTGTGCCAAGCACAACGCTGAGCATGCAACCCACATTGCCAAGTTCTCGTCACAAGTCACTGGGGCTGTCCTCAGAATATTCCTCATGTGGAAATAGCTTCCTGTTTTGCAGATGAAGAAGGTGAAACATCAATGCATTGTGCCTGGTCACACGACTACTAAGTAGAAGAATTCGAATTGGAACCGAGGCTGGGACCCAACCACCACAGCCACCACATGTCCCCAGGGCCCCGTGTCCTCCTCAGGGGGACAGGACTGCTGGCTGGTTGCAAAACTCTGCCCTTGTGGGGAAAGATTCCAGAGCTCTCATCAGATTTTTGAGGGCGCTCATGACTCAGAGGTGGGTCAGACTCGCTTTCGTGTAAAGTCTTTCCCACCACACTGTCTTGCGAGGAAGACCAGCCTCGCGAAGGTGTGAGAGCTGGGCTGCACTCCTGGGCGCGCAGGTGCATCTGCCTGCATGCCAGCTGACTTCCAGCTTTTGGGTGTTTGACCTTGTGTTGTTACTTAACCTCTCTGCAGCTCAATTAAGCATTTCTTAAAATATGGGAAGAAGAAAAGAAAGAAGGAAGGAAGGGAAGACATACATGCATATGCACAGGATAGACTGGGTACCTGTTCTGCTGGTTCCTGCTGGTCTACTGAAAGGAACAGTTAATGCTTAAATTAGTTTCGACCACATTTTATGCTTATATTTGGTAATCTGAACAACTAACTTGCAGGCAACAATATGCAACATAACAACCATGGTCGAATTTCTATCATTTTATTTAGTGAAATTCTGCATCATTGCTAATTTTTAAAAAATGTTTTAGTCTTTAAAAAAATAAAAAAATAAAAAAATAAACAACCCAAACCCCATGGAGAATAGTACCAAACTCACAGGGTGGTTACAGATTCAACGACACATGTGAAGTGCTGGAGAACCCCAGGACCTTGGGAACACTCCCTGCACGTTGGTATTGTGGCTGGTGCAACCGTCAGAACAGACAGGCTCTACTTGCAAGAGGCTCTGGAATAGAGGTGCACGCTAGTCTCACACATTTACATTCATTTCAAAACAACTTCACAGGGCTTTAAGAAGAAACAGACATCTGATGTCCTGTGACAGCAAATCACTCATCTTTATGGAATGACTTGGTTCATCTTATAGAATAATACCATCCAATTACTGCTAGGAAGTATGGCTCCAAAACAGTGGTTCCAAAACTAAGCCTGTCATATTAGGAAGATGTTCTTCAAGACCCGGAGAGATATTTCAGAGTATTTAAAATACTGACTTTAAATATTTGGAGGGAAGTGCATTTATAGTAGCCGTGCCCTGGAAGGTACAGTCAGATAGTTTTGTTTAATTGAATATTCCATGGCAACCTGATTGTCCAAGGGTGGTGGATGACCAACACCAGCTCTCCCGAGTCTCGCCATCTGGATGCACCCTCCATGCGCAAGGACCATATGTGCGCCCCCGGCCTGCCCCCACCTGAGGAGTGGCACAAACACAGCAAGCTGCAGGGAGCTGCCCCTGGAAGCCAGCCTGGAGGGCAGTGCCAGCAGTGCTCTCGCAAGAGTGGGATCATACCCCGTCGCCTTCACCATGCGCTAACTTTCCCAGTGTCTACAATGCAAATGTCAACCAAGAGTGATACAATCCCACACTTCAGCCATTCAAAAGCGACTTTAATCACAACTGGATGACACCTATTATAACATATTAAGCAGACGATCCCGGAGGGCGCCCGTGAGCAGTCAGGAGCACAGGCGTCTTAGTGTGCTGCTGCTAGGCAGGATTAGCACGTTTTGTGAGTCTGGCGTGAGAACAGCTAACAAAACCACTGAAGAGCAAAGCCGCGTTGTTGTGCCAATTCTATTTCTAGGAACTTATCTCCAAGAAAAACTTTGGACAACTGTATAAATCATGTACAAGTATTTTCACTTAGGAATTGGGTATAACATAGTTTTAAAAACATCATTATTCACAATATAAAATTAGTTAAAACAATTATAGCATTATCTTACCATAGATTTCTATGTAGTGAGTAAAGGATACTTGAATATTGAGATAAAAAGGTACCTGCAGGGCCAGGGAGATAGCTCAGTGGCATAAGTGCCTGCCTGGCAAGCGCAAGGTCCTGAGTTTGATCCCTTTTACCCCCTACCAAAAGAAAATGCCTGTAATGTGAACTTCAAAAATCAGGAGCACAGATGATTCATATATATATATATATATATATATATATACACACAAATATGTATTATGTAGTAGTATTTTACATATATAACATACATTACAATTGTGTTTGCACATAGAATTATATAGTCACATGTATAATGTACATATTGTGTTCATATACAATAGATACTCAGATGTATGAATATTATACATTCATAAACATCATATACACAGAATTTCTAGAAGGTAATGTACTAAAAATTAACAGTAGCAACTTAATGACTGGGGTTCAGGTAATTTTACTTTTTTATGGTATTTTTGTATTGTATTAAAACTTTTTGATACTTATTACTTTTTTAATTAGAGAAGAATAATGGTATAAAAATGTTTTCACATCAAACTACTTTTGAGGACAATTTGAGATACATGAGATCCACACGTTCAGATTGACCCAGAATCTCTATACCTCCTTTATATCTTTTTTTTTCAAAGTTTTATTGATAAACAGATAGCAATGAGACAGTTTCAAATC
>NW_004524705.1:2272832-2302756 GCF_000260255.1 Octodon degus | reverse complement strand
GGTGGGGGGCGGCCCAAGGGGCTGGGAGAGGGTCCGGCCCACTCTGTGCCTGGGCTGGGACTGGTCCCGCTGGAGCAGGGTAGCAGGAAGCTCTCCGCACACTCACCGGACCTGGGCTAGGACTCTCCTTTATATGTTGCACCAACACAAGAACAGGACATGGAGGGAGGAACGGAGGGAGGGACAGAGGGAGGGGAAGCTGGAGGGGAAGGCCTTTGCAAAGCACAGAGAGCAAGTGCAAGGGGCTAGGAGGCCCCAGCAAGGTGGCGACACCAACTATGTTAGACTCACACCCCGGCTAGAGCACTGCGGTCAAAATCACTTCAGAGCGCACAAACCCACTCACAGGCTGCACTTAATGGGGCACTGATGGTGAGCACTGTCACAGCGCAGCCTGCGCCTGCAGGGTGGGACTGGGCTCTCGCATGCCTGCAATTGAACTTCACCCTCCCCACTGCCTTCACCCTTTAGGGTTGGGTAAAGTGGTGTCTACAAGGCACCATGTGCTCAAATTTGCAAGCTGATCTACCTAGAAAAAAAGTTTGTGTCTTCTAATAAACTTGTCAGCTTCCTTCTGTTGTAGAATAAAGCAATGTCTTTAGTTGGCTTTTCCTTTTTATTTGTTGTTCTTTGAAAGCTCCGAAACCTCCCTGGGCCTAGATCTGCTATTACAACTGGCCCCTCCATCACTTGGTTCTCATTCACTGCTTTGATGATTATGCGTGCGTTGCTGTATTTCAGTGTACACCACTTGAAATAGTTTAGAAATTCAGAGTAAACCAAAAGTAGACCTAAACTAATAGACTGAAAATGATAACAGAGTCATACACTAAAATAGCTGCACACATCCTTCCCTCGCACATACACTGGACATACCGGGCACTGTCTGCACTGATGAGCCGATGCTCTAGCTTTATGGGCAGCGGGTGTGACGCAGGGACTCGAGTAGCTGACATGGAAGATAATCAGGGGAAATGACCAGCGGAAAGGGGGGCTGAAGGGGATAGAAGGAGAGATGAGCTCCATGTCAAATATCGGCATGTTATGTGCATACGGCAACTCTTCTACCAAAGCCAATAAAGCAAATAGCATCTCTCCTGGAAAGGCACACTCCTTGCTGGACAGGAGACACTCCCTGTAGGCAAATCAGTAGGTCCTGATCCATTCTCTTCCCACCCCACAGCCCCTGCCCTCTCTGCCTGCCTGGTCACCACTAGCCTCTTTTGCAAAAGCTAGAAATGAGAACAGAACTATTTCTCAGCCTTCAAGTTTGAGAGCTAAAATGTTTATTAAAAATTAAAAATTGATGGTAGGTAATGATCAGAATGGAATATGCTAGGATGAGCAATATTAAAATTAATTATTAAGCATTTAAAATGGTATTTTATTTTTATATTTATAAGTTGCTCCTTTCTCAGGAATGGAAATTGTGAGAATCAGTGAAATGCTGTGCAATTCTTTAAGTAAGGACCTTATGTATGTTCACAGTGTGCTGGGCCGGCAGCGTGGCTCTGCGGCTGAGAGCTAAGCAACATTCTGCTCGAGCAGACATGCGTGCAACAAAGGACATTCTTGGTCTGCTTGTACTGTCTGGTAAAGCAAAGCTTCAACATAAGGCAGAACCCAACCCTGGCAGAGATCCTGGCTATTCATCGGAGTGTGTCCAGCTTACCTATGCATCTCAAATACTCATTAAGATGGAATGCAACAAAATATCTTAGACACTTTAGTAACAGTCAAATAAATCTCCTCCTCTTTTTGGCTGATTTGAATACTTAAATACTGTGTAATTGACAGAAACTTCAAAATGTGGAAGCCAGATGCAAAGGAAGGGCTTCTACAGCACCTCGCAGGCGGCGAGAACGGCCATGAGTGCTCCAGGACTGCAGGGCTAGAAAAATCGCTCAGTGAGAGACGACGAGGAAGCTCTGATGCTTGCTAACCTAAGGAAAGGCAATGTGCAGAACAAACACAGGAAGACACGTTTCTTCCTGACAAGGACAGCACAATGCGGTAGGAAGGAGGTGGCCGGACACCAGAAAGAATGCAGAGTGAGACTCGGACCCCACGCGGCACCCAGGCCACAGCACTCTGCGTATTAAGGGCCGTAGTATAGACCCAGGCAGACATCTCAAAATAAGGGCTAGCAGAGACAGAGGAAAACAGCACCACCCTGAGCCATGGAAGGGCGAGGACGCCTGCTGGCAGCAGGCTTCACCCTCCTGAGACCAGACCGCTGAGATGGGCTACACAGCCTAAGGTTGGTACAGAAAGCCTGCTGGGTGGGGACATCTCACTGCACTGCCACAAGCTTGCCTACAGTGGTGACTTAGTGGTGACTGAGTCTCTCCAAGCAAGACCTAGAGACTCAGAGTCAACAAATTAGCAGCAAATTACAGAGAAAACAATCAGAGGATGTCTGCGGCCCATTTCTGTAAAACCTCACCAGGAGAGGAGCCAGCGGTGGAGCTGGCAGTGACGAGGAAGCAGCAGCCATCCGCAAAGGCTGCTTAATTTTCTTGTCATTTAAGAATTAAGCCACTTTCAATGCACGCAGATCCTACCAGGTGCACTAAATTGATGTCATTAGAAGCCATCAGGAAATACCCACGGAGACCTGTGCCAGCCCCGCGAAGTTTTGTTAAACAGCTGTGTGTTTTAATTGATTTGTATTATTTAAAATAGGACCAGTTAAAAGTCAGTTATCGGATGTTGTGTACAAGAGATGCCTGAAGACCCCAGGGAGACTGAGCGCCGAAGCAAGCCAATCGCTGGCGCCGCACTCGGGCGCTCGAGCTCATTACCAGAGGAAGCACAATTAAATCATCAGTTGATCAGCCGTCATTATAAATCACCAGGCAACACATCAGGCTTCATTATTTAAGAATCCTTAACCAGTGACTTCCTGCCTCATCGAGTCAGAAGCAATCCAACCACCAAAAGGTGCCTAAAGAGCTGTTGTTCTGTGTGTGCTATGATTTTTATTTTGAACCCTGAAAGACATCATGGAAAGAAAACGGAATTTGCTGAAATTATCCTATTTTTGCATGTCTCAGGCGTGCAACCTCCAAGATGAGGTCAGGATGCTCACGATATGCAAAGCGAGCGCCACACGGCTGCTCCGAGTTCACGCCTGACAAAGACTCCCCCCCCGTTCCTTGCACGCGAGGGGCCTGGAAGGAGCAAGGCGGTAGCTGAGCTGCCATGGCCAAGCTGCTTCTCATGGTCACCTTTCCTCACTCACCCGTCCTCACGCCCCCGACGTGGGGCTTCAGAAAGCCAAATGCCTCCACGTCTCAGTGTCCAAATTCACAGCACACAGTTCCAGTTGTGCAAAGAATGCCCGAGAGGAAAGGAGGCGCGATGAGGTTGGCTTCACGCACAGCTCTGCTCTCATAGCTGAGAGGCAAAGCGTGGCACGGGGAGAAGGTGGTTTTGCTGAGGTCTTGGGCCAAGAGGGCGGTGTGTGCACACGCAACTGTGCACCTGCGAGTGTGCAAAGTCATGTATGAAATGACATGGCAGGAACAGGGAGCACTATCCGGGGCTTGGGACGTGAGGTGGTTGAGGACCCACATCGGGCTTGAGGCCTGGGTTGGCAAAACTCATCCAGTCCCCCCCTGTGGGCTCTTCAACCCTGCCCTGTGGCAGCAAAGCGCGAGGGGAGCCAGTGGACTTGCTCATTGGACCACATGTGGTGCCTTCGGAATTCATAACAGTGTTCTAATTCCTTTAAAGAGAAACCGTTAGGTAAAACAGAATGCTTTCACGTATAGTTTGAACGGAGTGGGCTGTGGTCATAAAGGCCACCTCAGCGTTTGGATGGAGAGAGGCACGAGCTTCAGCTGGTTCGGTATGCACAGGAATTGGTCCCCAGGGTGGTGCTGGCTGCTGAAACTGTCCAGCTTTACCTGAGCAAGAAGGGAGGTCATCGGGAAGGGCGCCCTGGATGGGCTTACCATGTTCCTCAGGGACCCCAGGGAGTTCTCCCAGAGCAAGCCAAGAGAACAAGGTGGGCCACACGCTGCTGGCCTGGCTCTGGCCAGGCAGTCACCTGGCTTTCTGTTCCTCCCTGTGTCGTGACGCAGCCAGGAAGAGGGGGCAGGTAACCAGAGGCTGAGGCAGCCATCAGCCTCTGAAACTGTGAGCTAAACATTTCCTTTTTCTTTTTTTTTTTTTTACCATGCTCAGGCTGGATATTTTGCCTTAACAACACCAAGTAGACTTACACAGCCCATGAAGGCAAACATATACAAGGATCAAAAATCGGGGATGTGTATACAGAATGCAAAGCTGGGAGGAGAAGGCAGGGTAAGACCGGGAGAACAGCAGCAGCCACCCAAGTGGCAGGCACGGGCCCAGGCCTGGGTAGCAGCATCACTCAGGGGACCGGGATGATCAAAGCCTAGCTGGCCTGGCGTACACACCGACGGCTCAGAATGCTGCAGCATTCACATGGTTCCCCAGGAAAGGTGCTGAGGAGACATCGGTTACGCTCTGTACTTACTGGTGCTGCCATGAGGTGGTGCTCAAAGTATTTTACATAAAGAGGCTCGCTCAGCCTCCCCCCAGCTGTGTAGCTGCTACCATCCTCTCTGGTGGGGAAGTGAACCGAAGACACTGAGCTCCTCCTCTGTGGTTTGCCAAAGGTCACAAAGCTGCAGGTGCTGGTGGCGCGCCACGCCTGCTCTGTCTGGCTCCAGCACCAGAAGGCTCTGGTACTTCCCAACGCAACCAGTCTTCCTTGGAAGACGGCCCATCCCAAGAGTGGGCTGGAATCACACAATACCACTGGGCAACAACATGTCATTCCAGAAAGCAAGGAAGCCGTCAAAGAGGCATGTTCTCCATGGCTCAGGAGCCAATTTAAGAGAGGTTATGCTGGACAAAGTCACAGCGAGCCACACATACCCATGTTTATAGCGTAGCCAAGTCCTGGAAGCAGTCTACAGGCATCAACAGATGACTGGATACAGAAAATGTGCTGTTTACACACCGTGAGCACCGCTGTGCCACACAGAAGGACACACTCGAGTCACTTGTAGGAAAATACATGCATCTAGAGCCCATCAAGTTAAGAAACACATCAGACACACAAGCTGACATAGTGCGTGGTTTCCCTTATGTGAGAAACCCACAGTATAAAGAACAAGATAAAAGAGATACTAGGAAGTAGGTAGGTGGATGTTTCTCAAATAGGGAAGGTATCGAGATGGAAGGAGGGAGAGAGCAGGAGAGAAAGAGGAGCAAAGGAGCAAGGACGTGCTGCACACAGGTAGCAGCAACTCCACACAAGTAGACAGTATAGACTGCGAACAAGCGCTAACGACAAGATGAAGGGAGCGGAACGTCAAGATAATCGCCACAATGAACTGAAATGCACATAAAACTGATGTCCATGAGTTCATAAAGACTCACGAGGCAAGCTGCCATTCACCTCTGCAGGCTGACAGAAAACTAATTCGTTATCTGAGAAGCTCAGAAGGTCAGAGGAAGAGTCAGGCATTTGCACCAGCTTTCCCACATGAAGCACACCTCCGTCCGGCAGCTACACCGGCAGTGCAAACTTCATGAGCATGCAAGTAATCCAACTAGCAAGCAATAAATGGCACAGTTTCAACATCACTGTTTTGCACATTTTAATGAAACAGGGTAAGCACTAATTATCGACGGCTGCTAACATCAAAAGCAGAGTGATAACCAAACACTACGTGCTTCATTGTGGGAGCAGCCAGAAATATCTATGAGGTATTTTTGTAATAAATAAATAAATAAATCTAAATAAATCAAAGCAGGATATGAGCAAGGCTCATGGTCCGACTACTGGTTTATAAAGTACAGAGGGGAACACACTGAACAACCCCACAGAGACACGACAACAGGGAGAAGTCCAGATGGCAAAGCTCACAGGACAAACAACTATCTCTTCAATGAAAATCACCAGGACAAAAAGAGCAGGAGAGACAAGAACCTATGTTGATTCAAAAAATCAAAAGACATGTTAATCTTTTGAACATATAAATCTTACTTGGATTCACAGTCCAATAAACTCTAGAGATTGTAGAACTGTGGAAATTTAAATAGTAATTGCTTACTTAATATTAAGAAATTATTAGCCACTTCAGGTGTCATGACAGAGTTACACTTACACTTTAGGAGTCCTTACAGTCTTATAAACGAAGACTTTTAGTGTCAGGTAAGTGGAGACATATTCAGCTGAAAGGACATGAGCTACCCCTGAGAACCTTCACCCAGCTCCCCCTGGCTGTACTGCAGACAAGCAGTTTCCTGTGGCAAATATAGGGCTCCACCACAACCAAGACGCCACACAGGCCTGGGAGGCCCAGACAAGTGGGGAGGCCCTCCCACGCTGCCTGGGACAGCTGCAGCCACACCCCTCCAAGCATCCGACTTTGTCATCTCTAGCGCCTGACTGAAATGGAGCCACAGACTATGCAACCTCTGGGGCTTGCATTTTATACTCAGCATAACTTTCTGGAGGTTCTTCCAGGCTGTTGAGTACATCTGTGGTAGGTTATTTTTATTATTTATTTCTAATTATTATTTTTATGTATTTGATACAGGGTCTCACTATGCAGCCAAGACTGGTAGTGATCCTCCTGTTTTCAGCCTTCCAAGTGCAGGGATTACAGGCGTGCCCCACTGGGCCCGGTCTCGGTGGCCGGCTCAGTATGCCTAGGGGCAGGACTGGCGTGGCCTGTGGTGCTGAGGATCAAACCTTAGTCCCTGCGCTTGGTTGGTTCTTTTAGATTGATGGATAGTATTTTGTGGTGGGAGTGTGCCAGTGTGCTTAATTAGCCACCACTGATGGACAGCTGGTTGTTTCTATTTGGGGTTGTTATATGTAAAAATCCTGTGAAAAATCACATAAATCTTGCTTTACTTAAATATTTATGAATGATGTAAAGTGATGTCTAGAATTTGCTTAAAAGAATAAGATCATCAAGGCTAGCGTCACAGCTCAGTAGCAGACAGTGCGCTTAGCACGCTCAGGACTCTGGGTCTTATGGCTTGTGTCTAATGGTCCCCTACCGCCTCACGCAGTCATGGGGTGGCTTCTGGAGTTTGTGATTAATTCAAGATCCAGTGCTGGGATTGTGGCTGTAGGTGCTACACCACGGGTAGCTTGAATGCAAGGTAAGGAAGGGAGAGGCTTGCTCTGCTGCCGCTGCCCCTCCTTTTTTAAAATGAATTTTATTTATTATTTCAGGACAGTTTCATTAATGAATAAATTGCATACTATTGTCTTCATAGTGGTTATTCATAGTATAAGATGCAGACATATCCTGTCCAAACGCTCCTCCCTTTTGCTCTTGGTGTTTTGCTGTTTTCTGCCATGAATGGCCGCCCTCTGCCATGTGCCACTCTGCTTTGGAGCCAGCCAAGTATGGACTGAAACCTCCACAGACTGTGAGCTAAATAAACCTTTCCTTCCTTCATTTTGGGCATCAAGTATTTTGTCCCATCAATGAGAGAAAAGTAACCAAGATTCTGGGCCAGTAGCAAAATAAATAACTAAACAAATAAGATGGTCACAAGCCTCTAAATGACCTGCCTGACCACCACATACCTGCACATAATTGCACACATCTTCAAGCAAATCAAGCCTGTTTTTTTTAATCTTGCTGGAGTTAGCTGGTGACAAAGCGGCAGAGCCTACGCCCTCCAGTGCTCATTCCTGCAAGCCTTGCCCAGCCAGCTGGGGTGTCCACCTTCTCCTGGAGGTGCTCCACGAGGCTCAGGGTGGGACGGCAGGCAGCCCTCAGGTTGGCACAGGCAGGTGGGCAATCACCATAACCAAATGCATGAGATGCGTGAGTGCTTGTCTTCCAAAGAGAGGGCTCCTATTTGCCGCGAGCAGGCCCTCGTCACCTAGACGAACACTGAAGGGACCCAAGTGTCATTACCGAGGATGGAGAACCACACGCTCCAGTCAGGCTCAGAAGACGCGAGATGCACTTTGTATTCTGCGAAGGCTGCTCTTGTTTTTAAGCCACTCTGGAGGACGAAACGTTATTATCATGTTCAGGCTGCAAGCTAACAGCTCTGTGGACTAACTCGGCAGGGTGTGGCCTGCTACGTGGCACCACCAGCATACCCCCTGCGTACCCTCCTCTGGGGCTGTGTGACGCCTCCACTCTTGTCCCACTGAAGACACCTTGCTTACTCTCCATATAGGGTCCCACAGGAATGAAGACCATTCTCCCAAAGATATGATGCACGGGAAAAGATGTAGCCCCAACCCACGAACCTAGGAGGGCTGGAGAACAAGCGCTTCAAGGGGAATTTACAAGATGGCTTTCAAATGCCAAATGGTGTGTGGCTACCAATGAGTTCCACTTGGTTGGGTGTTAATGCCTGGACACACATCGTGTTAAGTGACTCTAACCCTTAAATAAAGTTCAGTGGTATAAGTGGGGCTCTGTTTTCAGATCAGACCCCAATATGATTAACAAATTCCAAAGCACCATCTAATCTCACAGTGAAGCTGTAGTTTGGTTATATCAAACATCTCCCCTATTAAGTGAGTCTGTGCTTTAGGATTAGTAACAGTAACGCTTCTCGTGAGGGTGTGATCTGTACCACTATGATTCTGTGGCATTTGGTAAGGGTCTCACTCTGCAGCTTGGAGGCGGGGCCAGAGCAGCATGTGGTGCTGGGGGTTGAGCCCAGACCTTGTGCTTGCCAGGACAATGCCTAGACTGCTGAGCTAGTACTGCAGCCCCTGATTCTCTGGTAAGTAGGAAAAACATGGTCCACTCACACACCTGTAAACTGAAATACATTAGCCAATTCTAGTGAAAACAATTAACGTACACACCGGTTTCTTTGTTTAACAACATATGGGTCACTGACAGAAAGAAATCTGTTGACAACATACATTAGGAAACTAAGAAAATAAGTTGAATTCAAAATCTTGTTCTAAGTCCTGAGGCAGAGCAGAGAGGCCATCAGGAACTGAGCTGCAGGTTGGCACTGAAGAGACCAGTAAGAGAGCTGCCAGCGAGAGAAAAAGGCAAAGGATGAGAACTGGGCCAAGAAGCATGATGGGAAAAATGGCCGAGAGGGAACTGAGCATGAGGGCTGGGCTCAGGACTGGGCACAGGCATGCATTTCAGCTCTTCCTTTCCCTTTACCATTCTCCGGGACTCCTACAACCAAACACACTCTGGGCATGCATACTGAGTCCACACAGGCATTTCAGACTGTTTGCAGTCAATGGCAAAGCACAGGAAGGTGAAATACTTACCACTCTCCTTCACACCCTCAAAGGTGAATATCAAATAGTTTGCATAAAATAAGATGCTCTCGCCAAAATCTTCAGGGCTCTTTGCTTATGCATCACATTACTGTTCTTTGTAACAACTATGTACACCTGCTTTACCGAACCGAGATTTCAGAGAGCTATTTTTGCCATCTTTGGTAGTTTCAAAGAAAGGAGCACATGAGAGAAGGAGGAGGAGGAGGGGAAGAGGAAGGAGAAGGAGGGGGAGGAGGATGAGGGGGAGGGGAGAAGGAGGAGGAAGAGGAGGGGGAGGAGGGAGAGGAGGAGGAGCAGCCATTACACAACCCACAGAGGGAAGGCAGCAACCCAGAAGGGTGGCCAGGAGCTAGCTGTGCCAGCGGGGACAGAGGTATCAGCAAACGTGTGCAGCAGGAGCTGTGTGCACAGCAGAGGAGGCCAGGGGAGGCAGGACGTGGCTGTCACCAAAGCGGGACAGGGAAGCACAGGGGACCACACCCATGGGAGGGAGCAGGCTGAGCTTCAACTGGCAGTGTTCAAGACGCTGTGACAGGTCAGGGCGGAGAGGAAAGGAGCAGCAAGCAGGGGGCAGGCTCTACCAGCTGCTTGGGGTCGAGCCCAGGAGGGCTCGCCAGAAGGCCAGGGAGAGACCTGACCTGAGGGGCAGTGGGAACAAGCCGGAGCTGGTTTTGCCCTCAACAAAGGCCTAGAAAATGGCCCCTGCAGTCATCCCAGAAGTGCTACTTCTGAGAAGCGAAGGAGGCTTCTGTGGGGTGGGAGCCCAGCTGCTAATGTCACGATCAAAGGCATTAGAGGGCGTGAAAATTCTAAGGGCCAATACAGTCATTTTTAGAGGAAACTCATTAAGTTTAATACAGGCTTGGAAAAAAAATAAGAGATTTTGATTTAAGTAACAGATTATTTTTAAGATTAACATGATTGGTTGCGAGGTGATGAATATTTTTAAAATTGTAAAATAATTAGGTGCTGATTTTAGCAATGCAGCAATAATGACTTACATGACTGACAAAGCTATTATCTCTGCTTTGCCAATCTGTTTTTATATCTCCATTTGCTGATCTATTACAAGCTTATTACTAATCCAGAGTACAATGTTTCTGTAAACCCAACTTCACAGACAACACACACTGAAGAGACTAGTGAATGTTGCAACTTGGTTTCTATTTTCATTTCTGGAATACAATTTGGTTTGTTTGTTTTCCTTGTGTTTTTTGGTTTTAATTTATTTTAAAGAGAGTATAATAATTGGTAAGACATAATTTGGCCAAATGCCTATTAGAGCACAGTCACTGTGCTGGTGCCGGAAAGCCAGGCACGGGTTGCCCTAGAAGGGACTCACAAAATAACAGACAAGACAGACACTGAGTTTTAAAAAATCATCCACATGGATCATTCAAGATGGTGACAAGCACTAGTAAGGAAAATTCTAGGTGTTACAGGATCACATCGGCATGTTACAGCGAGTCTGAGTCAGGGCAGGGTTAGTAGGGAAACTGTCTCGGAGCTGCAATCTGCAAGGGGTGAAGGAGCGAAAGAGAAGGGGAATAGGTGAGAGAGGGAGCCGGCTGCAGAGCTGAGCAGAGCGGAAGCCCCGTGCCCCGAAGCCGCACTGCTAACCTGCTGGGTGATCGTGTCCCAGGGCCCCTGTCGCAGCCGCGCCTGGTAGCACTCATGGACTCCGTCCCAGATGTCCTGCAGGGCGAGAGGTCTCCCATCTGTGGAAGTGCATTGAGAGACTGAGTTAGTGACCCACACAACGTGGGCTGCTCGGCGCAGATCCAAAAGGACTGGAGGAGGATTCCGGCTTTCCAAAAATCTTTACTAGTTTACACATGACTTATATGTCACAAGACCACTGTGCGAACATCTATTTTCTTCTTGAGAGAACATTAAACATTTATGCTTTTTTCCCTTGTATCCACCTAACAGTTAAATGTACTCTACTCATCCACTCATTCATTGCCTCCGGGAGTTTTACAAATAAATAAAAGCCAAGTGTGTTTTACAGAGAACTGACAGGCACAAGCACAGGCGAAGCAGCGGCTCACAAGAGTTCCTTATGGATGTCTCAGGGGTCTGAAAGCCTTCTCTGTTTCTTAAAACAAAGAGACCATATCAAGCGCCCTCCTCTGTCCTGCTGATGGAGCGGCTGTAGGGTCCGAAACGCTCAGTTGGGTGTGATGGGCTGCACAGGGAAGGAAAACGCAGGACGCCAGGAGCCTAGCATCTGCTAGGGAAGCCTGGCGGGCTTGTGAATCCTAAGAACAGCGGGCAGAGAGAGGCCCCAGCCGAGAACCAGACGGTCTCTGTGTCCAGAGGAGGCAGACGTGAGTGCCCAGCATTCATGCTGGGTGGAGAGGGGCGCCACTTAGCGTAGCCAGGAAGAGACTGGTAGGTGCTTCAGTGAAGAGTAATTCTTACTTGGTTAAGCAGTTTAAATTAACCACCTCTATTCAGTAACCATTCAAATCGTGTATCTTATGAAGGTCACTATGGCACTCGTAGATAAGAAAAGAAGACCAAAAACATAGGCATATAAGTTCAAAAGTGGAAGTACAAACTAGTAGTCACCTAAAACCTTCAAAACACACACTCTTGCTTGGATTTAGTGCTCTCTGGCTCACTCAGAATTATCAAATGCTCAAGACCATGGGGCGTGCTCTTCTCCATAGACAAGTGTGCACCGCTCCATGTTCAAGTGAAAACACCATATACTAAATCATTAGTCCTAAACTACATTTGATCATCAAGTGAAACAAAACGACATAATCTACTCAAAGATTCCAACCACCCAACACCTCTGTAGTACTCAGAGCTGCAGGATACAAGTAGAAACGTACAGGGTGTGAAGGTAAAGTGCCCGGCTTAGGGCCGAGGCCGGGTCAAACACGAGGCTGGGTGATTACCTGGCAACCTGCCGTGCATCTGAGCACTACTCTGCTTTTCGCTTTACCTGTAAGATAAGGATAACCCTTTTGAAATTTGTTCTCGTGCGGCGTGCATTAGCGAAGGCACCCAGGAGTCTGTCCGGCAGTAAGGAAAAGCTCTGTAGATATCAGGCTGCCCCTCCAGCCCTTCCGTTCCTGCAGCAATTCTCAGGGCTGCACCCCGCATGTCACGCACACTGTCTCTGACACCATGATACGCTCCTCGCATAAGCAGGACATTTCTCATGTTTGCCCTGGAAAGTTGAACTTTTCCTCAACCTTTATTTTCAATAAATAGCAACAGAATATTTTGATACATTTTCAATAAGTATCTTCATCTCGGCATTTATCTGATGGCAAGAGACCATTATCTTGTGATAAATAGTTTTATTCCACTGACATTTCCATGTCTGTAAAATGAACAAGATTTATTCACCCAATTAACATTTGAATGTCATGTTTTGCTACAAGTTAACAACAAGATGCCCTCAGTAGCGGCATTATATCATTTTTCAGAGCACATTTACAGAGTAGAGCCACGCTCTGCTCTCCACAGTGCGCATGCACACAAGTGAGTGTGTGTGAGTGCACCAGTGTGTGTTACTTTTGAGAGGGGCTAATATGGTCTTTAATATCTCATGTGAAAAAGTAAGGAACTGCAAAAAGACAACATGCTTTCAAAATAATTTTTAGTGAGACTGAAAGGATGAGACTACGGATTTTTATTAGGGCAGAGTTTGTGAGGCAGGTTCAGTGACATACAAGGAGGTGACGGGAGACTTCCTGCGTGCACAGGAAAGGTAAAAGGAAGTTGTATCCAGGGCTGGAGTCGGGGAAGGAGGAAGGGGGTCACTGGGAAGGTAAGCTCTTGTTTTGGGGATTCAGCCATGTTGAATCAGGGCCATAATTTAGCAGTTTGTACTGGGGCAGAACCTACCTATGATCTCAAGCTTATCCCTTAAAGAAGTATGTAAGTCTGTACCTTGTGACTTTAATCTCCTTGTGACGTGCCTCTAGGCAGTTTCGGGGCATTCTCATCTTCTGCACTGATTCCCTTGAGGGCCCAGTCCTGTCTGCCTGCCGCCTACTACACTTCTAAATAATTTACCTATCTATAATATTACTAAGCAAAATGTGAGGGAATCTAGTCAAGAGCTGTTACAGTATTCCAGTTGATTTTTGATGTCTTGGTAATAGCAATGAAATTGAGGGGAAAATGGATATATTTGATATATATTTGGAGGATAGTGAATAATAAATGGATTTAGTTTGGTGGGGTAGGCAGATGGAGATATTTTAGGAGACTGAGGCAGGAACCTACATAACTTACTTCCTATCTCAAAAGTCTTTTTTTTTTTTTTTTCATGGAACGGGATTGAACTCAGACCCTTGTGCTTGCCAGGGAGATGCTTATTCTACTGAGCCATCTCCCTGGCCCAACAGAGGATTTTCCTAAAATTTCCTAGTATAATACCTCATAGAATTCACTAGTAAATGGGAGTTACTTTGTCATTATTCTGAAAATAGTTGCTGGCAGAATGATTCTAGTGCCCTTACTTTTAAGGTAACTGGATATTAGAGAGGGAGAGCTTGTCTTTGCCTCAGCCTGTGAAATGCAGGGATTGTGAACCACCAGGCCTGGCTATTATTGCATGCTTTCTTCTAACCTCACTTTGGGGAAAGATACTTACTGAGGTTACTAGCTTCTTATAGTTTAAAAAGCCCCTTGATGAGTTAAAAATATGTAATTTTATATAAAGTATGTTGAAATTAATCTATTATCATCGTTTTACAATATGCAGTTTTACTAACATTAAAGGGCTGGCCAGATAGCTCAGCAGATAAAACAAGTGCTTAGGCAAATTCAGGGACCAGGGTTTGATTCCCTTTGTGTGGGCGGCCCTGTGGGGGGTGGGGTGGGGGAGGGGACTGAGAAGGCAACCGAGACTGGGCGGTGGCACATGACTGTAATTCCAGCACCTGTAATCCCAGCACTTGGGAGGCTGAAGGGAGGATCACTACAAGTCTGATCTGTGTAGTGAGACCCTGTAGACCCTGTACTAAATACATAAAAATAAAGATTAAAAAATAAAGAAACCAAAAATAGAATTTTATGATCCCTGGATTCTTGTTTCTCTGACAGTAAATAAAAAAAAAAAAAAAAAGAAAGAAAAAAGAAATCAAGTAGTGAGAAAGCAAAAGGCTAGAGGTGATCTAACTACTAATTTTATAAATAAAACAATACAGGTCTTGGGAAACACAAATCTCCAAAATGATGCAGTCAGCTCACAACAGAGCTGAAGTTCCACCTCAGGCTTTAGAACTCCTAATCCAGAGCTATTCCTGCTATTCTAGGCTGTGTTGCGGGTGGGAGGGCAGGGACACTGCAAATGCTTTCTGAAACATTTAGGGAAGAAATGGGAAGCCAAAGAATGCTTCTGTCAACATTACTTCCTTTGAGACAGTGAAAGCTTTTCAGACCTAGGGGAGATGCTGGGCTTAATATCTGGCACTTGGTGCTGCTTTTGATTTCACTCCTTAGAATATCTCTGTGGCCATGTGGAGATGCTTAGGCGTCACCAGCAGCGAACGCCTGCACTCTCTTGGGAACTTTCGCATAACATGGAGTACTAAGCAGCCTGCCAACGATGTGGAGCGAGCCCCTGAATGACGGCGTAGAATTTTCATCAGGTGGGATACTAGAATGGAGATTATATACTGTACTATAAGCTTTTAGACACATCAGGTCTACAGAAATGAATTCCTCTTGTCAACCTAGGGTAATAATAATGGAGTTTAAAATAGGTTAAAAGTGTAAGAACCAAATGTAGTTCTACTTATGTTGCAAAATTACTTAAAATTCATAGCTTTTCTAGTTTATTCTAAATTAGTTTTTCTACTTTTAAAAAAGGCAGTATCCATTAGTAGCACTAGGCTTTTCCTGCGTCGTTTAACAAAAACAGAGATTATCATAAATGCATCTCTATATCTCTTTGGTTTTAAACTGATTCTGCACATTACACATGGAGTGCTCAGTGTGTCTCAGTGCAAGAGCACATGCTTAGTATACACAAGGTCTTGGGTTCAATTTGTGGCACTTAAAAAATTATAGCTAGCAAAATATTTTTTCTTGAGATGATTTTGCTTTGTACTTCAGACTGGCCTCAAACTCCCTCTGCAGCCCAGGCTGGCCTTGAACTCACAGTCGTCCTCCTGCTTTGGCCTCCCAAGTGCTGAAATTATAGGCATGTGCCACTGTACTTGGCCACAATTTTGAATGATTCAAAAACCAGCACAGTACAACATCACTGTGCTTTTGCTCTCTTTTCCAAGCAGTCCCCCAAGTCAGAATTATTTTACATTGCTCACTTCTCAACCTTACATCTCATCATGAAAAATATGGGCTGTTACTGTATTCCAGATTTCTCTGCAGTCTGTGACTTTCTTTCCATCCCTGCTATACAGGTGCTCCAGTCCGAGCCCTTGGAAACGGCCTTCCTCAGTCCTCCAGGCTCCAGTGCTGCTGCCCGTACCTGTCGGCTCCAAGTACGACCGATGCAACTTCTCTGCTGAGTGCTGCTGTCTTGTTCCCCTCCTGCCACATACGAGGTGCAGACACAGGTGATCCAGTCCCACCAAAGGCGCAGTCCCCACCATTCTTCTTGTGATCAGCCCTTTGTTAAGGCGGCAAATCACCCCTCCACACGCTTGCGCGACTCAGTTTTGCCTCGGAGCTGTTCAGGGGTTTTCCCGACAAGCATCTCCTGTGCTTCTGGTGCACTCCTAATCCTGCCTTGAGAAGCAGGGACGCCCCATGGGAGCAGGCCTTGTTCACACTACGTGAACCGGACTCTGGCATACCCTAAGTGGTGAGCAACCCCCGGGGTGGAAACACCCCTTTCTCTATGCCGTTCTCTGAGGTAGGAGTCTCCTACGTTGGTAAAAAGCCATCATTATGATTTGCTGGTGAGAGGCTATTGTGCTAAGATGGCACAAGCCATATACTTAAGTATTCCTCCACTGTTGGTCATTTAAATTATTATCAACTTTGAAACAGTACCTGCCCCGACATAGTGACAAAGGAAGCCATAGCCATTTCTCTTCTTTTCAATTATTTTCTCTTGATAAATTCTCTAGAATGGAATTACTAAGTCGAAGTGAAAAATAGCTGTTTTAACTCAAAATAGAAAAACTAGTGTCTCACTGCATCAAGATTCTCCCTGGGGTAATGAGATAAGAAGTCAATTTTAGAAAGAGAGAGCCATATAATTTGGCATCACGCATGCCAAGCACTGTTCTAAGCCTCTGTGCTACATGAGTGGGGACAAGAGTGCTTCTGTGGAGGCTGTGCTCTTCCAGGGTTTGGGCAGGGACACTACAGTAACAAGGAATGCCATTAAATGAGCACGTGGTACCACACACGAAGAGTACTGTGTACTATGGCAGAAAGAAAAGGGACTGGACTAAGGACTGCCGGCCATGGGCGGGCTTTCCAAACTTGACCTCACTGAAGAAGTGACTAGTGAACAGACACAAGAAGGTGTAGGCTACACAGACCCTGCCAAAGCGAGGGATGCATGTGACAGGGTGAGGTACAAGGACCAGGGAAAGACTACAGGGAGCAGGCTGTGGAGACCCGGGACAGCTACAGGCAGCACAACGTGATTGATTTAAACATGCCTAGCTGTAATGAGATATAATTCACACACATACAAATGCATTTAAAATGCCCCATCTTGGCAAAGGTGGCCGTGACACAACAGGAAAAGGAAGAATTCACTAGAAAGAGATAATGATTTTAAATACATATGCAATGAATGTTCATCTGTTCAACTTCATAAAACAAAAACTACTGGTCATAAAAAGACGGCTACACAAACATACTACAGATACCAATACACTATTGACACTAACACAACCACAGCAGGGAATTCAATATTCTACTCTCACAAAACGGTCAACTAGACAAAAAATTGCCAACAACAACAAAACACAGAGTTAAACCACACCACTGAACAGTATTAACAACAGACTGTCTCATTCATCAACAGAATACTCCTATTTCTCAGCAGCACACTGAACTTTTTCCAAAATACACCATACCTGAGGTCATAAAGCATGCTTACCTAAATGTGAAAGAACTGAGACGAGCCCTGCAGACCGCTGGATCATCACGAAATGAAACTAGAAACTGATACAAAAGAAACCGCAGGAACTCTGCAAACACATGGAGATTAAATAATACATTAATGACTAATCCATATGTAACAGAAGAATTCAGGGAAGGAATAAAGTTCCTAAAATCAAGTGACGATGACAGCACAGCACACGAGCACCTATGGGACATGATGAATGCAGCTGTAACAGGGAGGGCTGTCGCTGTGAATGCTCTATACTAGCCACAGATAAATAACCCAAAGATGTGTCTCAGGGTCCTAGAAAAACAACAATCCTAATCCAAAACCAGCAGAAGGAAAGAGATTAAGATCAGAGCACAAATGAATGAAATTGATATAAAGAATCAGTGTATCAGAGTCAGTCCTATGAAAGGATAAAAAAGTTTCTTACTAAAAAGAGAGCAAATAAAACCCAATATAATTAGAAGTGACAAAGTTCTTTAATTTTTTTTGGGGGGTGGGAAGTCTAATTATTCTGGAGTTCTTAATATATTCTAGATAGTAGTCCCTTTTTTGAGATGTAGTGAAAATTTTTTCCATTCTGTAGGTTGTTTTCTTCATTCTGTTGGTGGTTTGTTTGTTGTGTAAAAGCTTTTTATGGTGTGATCCAAGGTGCTGATGCCCTGTAATATTTCCTGTAAATCAAAGTTTTGTTCTTAAAGTCTTTGCCTACATCTGTGTCTTCAAGCATTTTACCTATTCCATCTTCCAGAAGATTAAATGCTTCTGTTTTAATATGTAGATCTTTGATCTCTTTCAATTTTAGTGTAGTGCACTGTGAAAGACACAGATCTAGGTTTAATCTTCAGCATGTGGAAAGCCAGTTTTCCCAGCACCGTCTACTAAAATAGCTGTCTTCCTTCCAGTCCAAGAACAGACACCTGAAATGAAGAGCCGCTTCTCAGGTGAAGAAGTGCGAATATCAAATAAATATATGAAAAATGTGCAATATCACTGATCCTTTGAGAAATCAAAATTAAAACAACACTGAGATCTACTTCACTTCAAAAAGAATGACCTGTTAAGATCAAGCACTCAACCAATAGCTCATGAGCCTGTGAGGAAAAAGGAGTCCTTCTCCACTGTTGGTGGGAGAGCAGATGGGTGCAACCACTGTGGAAATCAGTATGAAGATAAGGAAGGAAGGAAGGAAGGAAGGAAGGAAGGAAGGAAGGAAGGAAGGAAGAAAACTAGAGGTTCCGTTTGAGTCAGCTGTTCCCCTTCTAGGAATTTTCTTGAAAGAGTTAAAAGTGCCACACCACTGACACATGCACACCTGTGCTTACAGCAGCTAAATCTTGGAAACAGCCCATGTGTTCTTCAATGGATGACTGGATAAAGAAAAGTGGTTTTATGAGGGCCGGCCAAATAGCTCAGCGGATTAAAGCACCCACAAGCAGGTACAGGGTCTGGGGTTCAATCCACAGGCCTCCCGTGCTGGCCCTGCCCCCAGGGCATGCTGAGATGTGGATTGAGACTGGGCATGGTGGCCCGCACCTGTAATCCCAGCTCTTGGGAGGCCATAAACAGGAGAATCATTACGGAGTCCGGATCTAGTAGTGAGACTCTGAACACCCTGTAGACCCTTTCCTAAAATACAAAAAAGAAAAAGAAAAGTGGTTTTTATACACGATGGAGTACTATTCTACCATAAAAACAGAAAACTTGGAACATTTTTAGATAAATGGATGCATCTTGAGACCATCATTCACATTGCTTTCCTTGTGTGTGAGAAACCCAAAGAGTAAATACGGATCAAACCGGAGGACGGTCACTGCGAAGTAGACAGAATTTGTTCAAACGGGAAGAGGAACAAGGGAGGGAATGGGGAAGGGAAATAACGGAAAGGGAATTGAATGGCAGGAAACAGTGGAAATGAGGCTCTTTTATTTCCTGTAGTTAAGACAGGGTCTCCAGGGTCTCACTGTGTAGATCAGACTCTGTCTTAGTTACTCTTCTCTTGTTGGTGGGACAAATACCCGACACTCAAGCTTAGGGAAGGAAAGGTTTATTTAGCTCAGTTACCAGATGTTTCATAGTTTAAATCGGCTTGAATTACATAGCAAGACCTCAATACGCTGTCATCCCGTATTACAGAGTATGAAAGAGAGGCTGAGACCCCGCTGTGTCCAGGATGATCCACTCAGCACCTCTTGGGAAAGCACAGGCTAGCCAGTTTAACAATTCGTGCCTCTGGCCCCGCCCCCTCGGGCCCGTCCTGGTCCTCTGGCCCCGCCCTTCAAGCCACTCCTTGCTCCTCCAGCCGTTTCTGCCCTGTAACTTACATGAGGCTTTGGGGGAATAACTAGACACAAACCATAACAGACTCATAGCGATTCTACTGTTTTCAGTCTCCCAAGAGCTGGGATTACAGGCATGCACCACCCCACCCAGTCTCAATTGCTATCTCAGTGCACCCCGGGGGTGGGGCCAGCACAGCAAGCCAGGGATCAAAGCGCTCTGCCTAAGCAGGTGCTTTAGTCCACTGAGCTATCAGGCCGGCCCCAATTATCAGAACAGCCCGCGAAAGCAAAGCTTTTGTAAATGGGGAAGGGAAGAAAGCGTGAAAGGGCAGGGACAGTGGGGAAAAGAAGACTAAGGCTGTGTTGTGTACAGGGACACATTCCCTAGGATGAATGCGATCATTGTGTATGGCAGGCACGTACTGATCAAAAAGTAGAAGTAGACAACGAAAAAAAGAGACAACGAACAAGGGAAAGAAACAAAGAAAGAAGTGGAATCACAACAGACACTATACAAACCCAGAGGATTATAAAAAACAAACAAACAAACAAAAAAACTATTTAGAAAACTTATATTTCAACGAATTGGAGAAACTAGAAGCAGACACATATACATTACCAAAATTGATCCAAGAAAATATAAAAGCTTTGAACACACCAATAATAGGCAGTGATATAAAGATGACAATAAAACCTCTACCAACTAAGAAAAGCCCAAGATCTGATCGACTCACCACAGAATTCAACCAGAACTCCGGGGTACATGTAATGTTCATAGGTCTCTAACTCTGAATGGGGAAAAGCACAGCCAAACCTACTCCTGGGAGCCAGCATTACACTGATAGTGAACCAGATAAGGGAATTAATAAAAAATGAAAACTATAGGCCAAACTCATCAATGAACACAGATGCAAAAATTCTCAAAAAGATACTGGAAAAAATGTGATAAATCATTATGACCAGGTATACAAGGTAGGTTCAATATATGAAAATCTGTAAACATAATACATGACATAAACAGAAGCAATGACAAAAATAACAAGATCATCTCAACAGATGCACAAAAAGACTTTGACAAAATCAAACAGCCATTCCTGATACAATTCTGATGAAAAGAGGCATAGAAGGATCTTATCTCATGTTGATAAAGCCATTTATGAGAAACCCAATGCCAGCATCATACTAACTGGGGAAAAACTGGAAGCTTTTTCTCTAAAATTAGGAACATGAAAAGGATGTCCAGTCTTAGTACTCTTGTTTGAGAAAGTACTCAAAACTTTACACAGTGTAATCAGGCAAGAGAAATAAATAAAAAGGGTATGCACAGGACAGGAAGAAGTCAAATTATCTTACTCACAGACGACATGATTCCTTGAGTAGAAAACCAAAAACACTTCACTGAAGACCCTAGAACTACTAACCAAATTCAGCAAACTAGTGGATGCAAAATCAGTGCACAATAAACAATAGCATTCCTGTACAGCTGCAATGAACACATCAAGAAGGAAATAAAAAAAATAATTCTATTCACAATAGCATAAAAAAACTAATACCTGGAAATTATCCTAACCAAGAAAGTGAATGACCTCTGAAAAGAGAGATCCAAGAAGACATCAGAAAGTGAAAAGTTGCCCTTGTTTCTGAACAGGCACAAATACTCTGAAAGTGGTTGTGTTTTTACCAAAAATGATATATGCATTTAATTCAATGCCAATCAAAATATTAACAGCAATTCCTCACAGAACTAGAAAAACAATTCTAAAATTTACATGGAACCTGAAGAGACCAGAGCAACAAAAGCAACCTTGTATAACAAGAGAAAAGGGAGAAGCATCCTAACCCCAAATTTAAAGTTATATTACAAAGTCAGAATGATAAAAACAGCACAGTACTTGCACAAAAGAGACACAGTGGAACAGAACTAAGGATACAGACAAACCCCAGGGACACTAAATTCTTTGTCTTTGACAAAGTGGCCCCAAACCAGAGGAAAGATGAGCGCTTTAACAGATGGTGCTGGGGTATCTGTTTCCAGAGGCAGGAGAATGAAGCTAGACCCATCACTCTCGCCATGTGTTAAAATTAAATGAAAATGTGTTAAAATTAAATGAAAATAGATCAAAGACCTACATATAAAAACAGAAACAACAAATCTGCTGCAGGTAAAATTCATGAAAACATAGGCATTACCAAGGACTTTTTGAACAGAACCCCATTAAATGAGACATAATACCAATAATCAACAAATGAAACTATATCAAATTAAAAACCTTCTGCATAGCAAAGAAAACAACAAACAGAGCAAAGAGAGAACCTACAGAATGGGAAAAATTTGGCCATCTACTCTTTAGACAAAATATCTAGAATATATGCAGAACCTCCCCAAAATTACACCTCCCAGGAGAAAAGGCACAATCCAAAAAATGGGCAAATGAAATGAACAGACACTTCTCACGTGAAGAAATACGAATCGTCAGTGGGCGCATGACAAGGCAACTGGTATCGCTGGCCATGAGTGAAACACAAATCAGAACAACGCTGAGGCCCCGCCTTACTCCAGAAGGCACAGCCATCACCAAGAACCAGACAAATCCTGGCAGGACTGTGGGGCGAAGGATCCTTACCACAGTGCTGGTCGGAATGTGAACTAGCGCAGCTGCTGGAGCTCAGTATGGAGATTCCTAGACGATTAAAAGCAGAGATTCCCTTTGACCGAGCTATTCCTTTTCTGAGTATCTTCCGCCAAAAGGTAAAGACATCGTAGTACAGCGATCCCAGCACACCATGCTCACTGCAGAACAACTCATAGTCACTATGCAGCCATCAACAGATAGAGAACGGAGAAAGAAAAGTTGGTATTTATATCCAACGGAGTACTCAGCTGACACAAAGAAAGATAAACAAGGGTCATCTGTAAGAAAGATCGTAACCTAAGACCTTAAAGCTCAGTGAAACAAATCGGAACAGAAGGTTAAATAGTGCATGGCTTCTCTCCTATGAGAAACCCAAAGCATAAACAAGGACAACTGAAAAGCTACTTGACAGGACTCAGGGACAGCCTTTGTGGGACGGGAAGGGATCTGAGAGCGAGGGGGATAGGAAGTGAGGCAGGAAGAGGGAAAGGCTCCCAGTGCAGTGCGTGTGCACTGATTCCCCACAATTATGCATTTATTAGATTTCACAGATGCATTCCCAATAACAAGGGAAAATACAGCGCCTCATCCCAGTGCGGCGCCACCAGCGCCTTTGCGGGGCATGTCACGTGAAAAGAAACCTCAAGCTCGTCAGCAGTCATCCACAGGGCCGCCTCCTCCCATGCCAGGGAGCCTCTGATTTCTGCTCTTTCTGTGTCTCCATTCTTGCTCAGCCTGTCCTTGAGGTCCAGCCACATGGTGGCACACACTGCTTCGCTCCTTTTCAGTGTTTCTGTACCACGTCGGGCTCATCAGTCATCACCTGCAGCTTGTCCCCTTTGGGGCCATCATGAACAGCGACTCATACTCAAGCTCTGGCACAACCACGTGGCATCCTTCCTCTGGGGTTCTTTCTCAGCGAGCAGGGTAGAGGCACCTCAGGGGGACAGCTTATGCCTCCGAGGACCTGCCAGTCTGCACCAAGGCGGCTGGGCCTGCTAACATCCCCCCTGCAGTCCAAGGCAGGCTCTAAGTTCTCTGTGCCCTCCCAACACTGGAAAGTGTGTTGCTTTTCCCTTCTTCCTATCTGAACTCATCGTGATTCTGATTTGCATTCATTTCCCTTACAAAGTATCACAGTGAGCACATTGTCACTGAATGTCCCTTCAGATCCTTTGCCCCATTTTGTTTAATGTTTAATTTAGTTTTGTTTTTGCAGTGCTGGGGACTGAATCCTCAGCTCTTTTATTTTTTTATTTAGAGACCCATCTGTTTAAATGCCCAACTGCGCAGGCTGGGCTTGGACTTAGGACCGTCCTCCCCAGCGTCCCAAGTGTGCTGGCACCACAGGCATGTGCCCCCCACCAGCTCCTGCCCTTTTTAAAATTGTGGTATTATCTTACTGTAGTAATAGAGAGCTTTTATCCATTCTGGATATAAATCCTTTATCGGCGATAGTATTTATGTGTGAATACATTTTCCCTCGCAGTGGGGTACCTCTTCACTTTCTCGATGGTGATCTTTGAAACACAAGTTCTGAACTCTGCTGAACTCCTACTTCCACGTGCGCTCGCTACCTCTGGCTGCTCGCACGTTTGCTGTCACAGCTGTCTGTGCCTGGCCCCGGCTCCTGCATCTCTGCTCCTGTGCGCTGTCCTGGAAAGGGTGCTGAAGTGTGACGGAGGAGCCACTGCAGAGGTTTCTGCCCAGAGGGACAGAGCCTGTCTTAGGCTGCATAAAGCTCACACCCTGCATCTCTTTCACAAGCGACCGTGTCCTCTGGAACTGCCACTTCTGCTATGTCACTATTTTCTCTGTGCATCTGCTGGTGTGTCCGCCACCTACCTGGTGGACTTCAGGTGGACAGCCATCTTGCACACGTGGCTCCCTGCTCCACACCAGCACCCCTGTCAGAACTGGCGAGGCTGGCCTGAAAGATGGGATCCATGGGGGGGGGGGGGCTTGTGCCAACACCATACACAAGCCCAGGAGAGGGGTGCGGGCGTCAGCAGCAAGCTGCCTGCAGAGAAGAGTGTGGCTCTCCAGAGAAGGGGGGCAGCATGAGGCCGGGAGAACGCACCTCAAGGAGTCCCTGCTGCAGGAGCCATGCCTCGGTTCTGGGAGGGGCCTTTTCTGTCTAATAAGGCCCCTTCTTCTGCAATCGAATTTTCTGAACCAACTTGAGTACTCTGACTCTCACAGCTAGGGGAAAATTGGGACCACAAGGGCACTTAAGCCCCCAGGATGATGCACCTCAAGGCCACACCACTTGGGGTGACTCACAGCTGGCACTTCCTTGACAAAAAGCCCCTTCAGATTATGGTCACCAGCTTCCAAAATTTAACTTCTTGGGAAAATCAAGAAAGGTCCATGTGACTTAATCTCAATATACCAACTTCACTGGATTAAGAAATGCTGAGCAGATTAGTAGCCACTCTGGGGTGGGGGGCTGGGTAGGAAGTGCATATATGGCCCTGGGTGGTGCCTCTGGTCCCTGGCCACTTCCTCACTGGTGCTATTCCCTGGCTTGGCTTCCCCGTGGAATCAACTAAGCCACAATGCTCCTGCGTTGGAGCCAGCCCACTGTGGGCCGAATGCCCTAAATCCATCAGACAAATTAAGCTGTGGGTGTTGGTACTGTTTCAATGACAGGAAAGCTAATAGAGTCAATAAGCAATTACAGTGCCCTCGCCAAAATACTTGCTCCTTACAGGCCCACGTCCGGTCTGGCCCTCCAGGGACACTGCAAAGCCTCCTTAGCTCTTCCTGAAGTTCTGTGTCTGGCACCCTGGCTACAGCATGCTAGGCCTGCTGGGACTCTAGGGACTGGAACTTAAGTGTATAAAACAAACGTATCCAATCCTAAATATTTAAAAGATTGCTCTTCAAAACAGTTACCTAGGGAGGTTAGCTGATGATCACAAATTCAACATATATTTGTTATAGCAGGGCCATAATTCTGTCAGTGAAACTGCTCTTTTGGAATTTCTTTTAGAGACAGGCAAGTGATTCATGACTTTGTAGTCACAAATAGGTTGTGACAATAATTTCTAAAAGGGTGCCTGTCTTATTCCCTGCCTTAGGCTCTCTGATTGTGTAGTCTCAGAGAAATTCACCTCCAGGGGGTGACCAACCATCTGCCAACATGTTAAGGGACAGAAACCATTTCAAAAGCAGCAGTTCTCACAGTGTGCTGAGTAGTGACAGTATGACTGGGAGATCTGTAGTGCACTCTTCCTGGGCCTGGGCCCCTGCTGACCACTCATGCTGTAGAACATCTGGGCACAGAGCACCTGTTTGTTTGTTCTGACAATAATGACCTCATCAAGGCTTGCCTTCTCAAGCTTCCATCACGCTTGCCTGCTCATACAACTTCACGGTCAAAGACAAAGGTCACTGCTGTGATCTTTCATGCAAACACAAAAGTATTTTGACCCGACAGCTATACCTTTGAAGTCCCAGGATACACTACTGATACCTCAGATGTATTGATCGTGACTCTTTAAAAAAAAATAAAATGAGGGCGGGGAGATGACGCAATAGAATAAATGCTTGCCTCGCAAGCACAAGAGCCTGAGTTCAATCCCCGGTTCTGCAAAAACACAAAATAAAATAAAATGAAACTTTCGGAAATACCAGGGAAGCTACTGAACTGGGAGAGTCAAAAATGCAAAGAACCGCATCACAAAAACAGGGCTTTACTAGGGAAAATCAAGAAAGGTCATTGTAGAAACTTAAAAGTATCTATGTATGAAAATGGAGGAACCAAAGCTTAAAATGTGGACATAAACACTGGTTACGTATATAAGCATATCATTACATACCTACATATTCAGGCCAAAGGAACTTCAACCAGGTTTAAAAGGTCTGGTTTTCTGTCTGGCCTCATTCTCCTCCGATATCATCACCTCCCTAATTTAAGACACAAGAGATTCCAGAGCGCCAACTTCAACATGCATAGGAATTACACACACTGCGCTTGAAATACTTGAAAAATTAAAGCAAACACTGAAATAAATTTCAGCTGAAACCCACAGTCATTCAGCAAACACACCCACTGAGGGCCGACTACGTGCCTGCGTCACCTGCAACGACACACTCATTTATGCTGAAGCTGCTCTCTGTCAATAGTCCAAAAGGCCAAATGACAAAAGGGAAGGCACACTTGGCAATACAATGGAATAATTAACAAGTACAATCTTCAGCAACTTCCAGTGATATTTAACATTTTCACATAAAGTCTGTCAATTGAATAATAACCTACATGTCAAGTAATCTATGTATTAGTCAAAATGTGCAGCTTTCTAAATTACATTTCTCAGGGCTATTAGTTTTCATGAATCCAATAATAGCATGAGATATTTCCCTTGCACCCCTACCTCTAGTGCAAGCCCACTATCGTCACCTTTATCCTCACTAAAACTTTTAACTCCTAAAATGAAGATTAGCAAGAATATAAATTATTCATAGTAAGTTTAAGAACAATGTTCTGGATGTAGCCACCGGAAATAAAGAGGAAAGAGTGGGTCCTGCCAAGACATGCCACTGTTACTCATTAGGCTGTCTTCCACGCAGCTTTGAAGGACATAAAAATTCATGTCATACATGCAGCGAGACAGATCATGCTCCGCCAAAGGGGAAAATTCATTTTTGCTTCAATGAGAAAATTATATTGTGATATGAAATGAGCATAATTACTTGTGTACATTCAGATCAGGTACTGCACTGCCTAATTCTGTAATTTTTATTATTCCTATAAACAGTGTAATACTTTCCATCTTTATTAATCTCAGCAGAAATTCCAAAAAGACAAACTAAGACAACTTCTTTTTACTTACACATGCCATCAACTAATTTAATTCATATGTTTCTCAACTTACAGCTATTTAACTGACAGTGCCATGTGGTGAAAAACAGGCTACAGAATTTAGGTACCAACTCCACGGTTTTGGGGGCACCCTTTATCAGCACTGTCAGCTGTAGGGGCCATGCATGTTGACAACTGCAGTGCCACCTCAGGTGTCAGCAGGGGCTCTGGATACAGGCCTGGCGGCCTGGCGGTGGGAGGGGTAGCTCCCCAGAGCAGCTGGCAAGCCTCCACCGTCCACAGCAGGTCTCCGTGCCTCAGATGGCAAGAACACCTGAACACCTTGCTCAGTGTCCTCCAGTGAACGGGCAGCAGGGCTGCAAATTAGAACCAAGGCTCCCCCGCTCCCAGCCCTGGAGTGTGTCACCACTGTGCTGAGGCATCAGCCCTCGAGCACTCCTGGGAAACTTAAAGTGACGCTGCTCACCACCAGTGCTGGCTGACAGAGGAGGACACATGTCAAGTCTGCCTCAAGAGTCTGTAATCTCCTCAAAGGCATCATCTCTCCCTGACTTCTGTTACTGAGCTCTGCGTCCCAGAAATATCTTCAGGCCTGTGCCTAAATATTTTCAAATGGATGAAGACATGAAAGTTCACTATTTCTGGAGCAACTTGCACAACTCTTTCTGTTACGGTGTGTGTCTAGTTGTCCCTCCAAAGTCCCATGCAGTCAGGGGACAGCTCCTGGAGTTTGTGATTGATTCTTGATCCAATGCTGGGATTACAGGTGTCAGTGCTACACCCTGGCCCTCTGGCACTGGTGTAAGTAATCTGCACTACAATGTAAGCAGGGGAGAGAGGCTAGCTAGCTGCCTGAGCTGCTAGCACTTCTTTGCTCTTTTTCTTCTTTGTGGCCACCACTGAATGGCTACCCTCTGCCATGTGCCACTCTGCCTTGGAGCCAGCTGAGTATGGACTGAAACCTACATTAACTATGAACTAAATGAACCTTTCTCTCCTTCATTTTGGGTGTCAGGTATTTATCACAGCAATGAGAAAAGAGTAACTGAGACATAATTTGGTAAATGGGACAGAAATGGGGTCACTGCTGTGACGACCTGACTATATGGATTACAAGCTTTTGGGAATAGCTTATGGAAAGAGACGAAAGTTTCCAAGATGTTGCCTACAAGAGAAGCCTACAAGAAAAGCTTCAGCTGTTCTGTATGGAGGAGTCTAGTCAGAGATCAGAAGATCGAAAGGCTGACAGGAATCCTGCACATAAAGACCAGCCTGCTCTCTGTTGGGGAAAAGGACTGCATTGGGTGTTGGACTCCAGATGATGTGTGTTATGGCGTGGCAGAAAGTTTGTCGGAATTTTGTTCATGTTGATAGACTGCCTGAGACTGAGATGAAGCAGGGTGGACTGATTAATCTGGCAAAAGAAATTTCATAGCACTTCTATATTGAGGCAGTAGCATGGCTATTGTCAGGGGCTTTTAGTCAGATTTATGTTGAGAATCAAGAGCAAAGAGCCCAGAAAGATGATTTAAAATGTGAGTTTGGCCAGAAAGGAAGTTCCAATAAAGCTGTGGAATGCAAAGATAGAGCTGAGAGGATCTCCAGTGCTGGGAAGGAACAAAAGGATGGCCTGAGCACATCACAGGAGGCAGCAGGTCTCTACCCTTTGTAGAATTGCAAGAGTGAAGGACTTTGCCTTGAGGAAAAAGCCGCAGAGCCCCATGTTCCAGAATGGAGGCAGTGCCACACCAGGTTCCAGAATGGCATCAGCATAAAGAATTTGTTTCTCAGAATTACGTTCAGAGTGCTCAGTGATCCAGGCACTCAACCCCTACAGCCAAGAGAGAAGGAAGCCTGGCTACTGCTCCAGTGTCAGCAGACCTTGGTATCATCCATGCGGCATTGGTTTTAGGTGCATTCACAATGCAGGAGTTCTGAGGTTAAGAAGGCTTCCACCTAGATTTCAGAAGAAGGCCTGGGAGGCCAGGCAGTGTGCCCCTGAGAGGGCAGTGTGTGAAACTGTGAGAAGCCTATTCAGTGGAAACCACAAAAGTCTGGAAAAGCCAGGAACATGGACCACCTAAGGGAAACTCCAAGGAGGAAGCAAATCCAGCCTAAGAAAGAAGCCACGGGAGCTACCACCAAGAGTGCCACAGGGACAAGGTACATGGAGCTCACCATTGGCCACAGATTGCTTCAGATGTTCCATGTGGAACTACAGGATTTAATATTTGCCCTTCTGGATTTTGGACTTGCCTTGGTCCCAATGCTTGGTGTCCTGTTTTGTGTACCTTTTGGAATGGCAATGTTTATCTTGTGCCACTGAATGTTGAAAGTGTTTACTTTTCATTTGTACAGGGGCTCACAGCTACGAGTTTGCCTTAGATATTGGAGGCCACTTGGGACTTGGACTTTTTAGCAATGCTGAAAGTGTTAGACTTTGGCAACTCTTAGAGATGGACTAAAATGCCTTTTGCACAAAGAATGTGCACGAGTCTTTGGGCTTATGGGGACAGAATGTTATCGTGTGTGTAGCTATTCCCAAAAGCGTCCTGCAGTCAAGGGGCAGCTCCTGGACTTTGTGATTGAGTCTGGATCCAAGCTGAGACACAGGCGTGAGTGCTACACCCTGGCTCTGGGGAGTAATTTGCATTACAGTGTTATGCAAATTCTACTGCATTATAGGGGAGACAGGCTAACTGGCTGCCTGAGCTGCTGCCACTGCCTTTGCTCCTTTTGCTCTTTGCTGCTGCCATGAACGGCTGCTCCTATGGTGCTCTGCCTTGGGGCCAGCCGGGTATGGACTGAAACCTCCACTAACTGTGAACGG
>NW_004524705.1:2266848-2272577 GCF_000260255.1 Octodon degus | reverse complement strand
ATGGACTGAAACCTCCACTAACTGTGAACGGCTGCTCCTATGGTGCTCTGCCTTGGGGCCAGCCGGGTATGGACTGAAACCTCCACTAACTGTGAGCTAAATAAACCCTTCCTTCCTTCATTTTGGGTGTCAGGTATTTGTCCCAGCAAGAAAAGAAAGTAACTGAGCCACTTACTAAGCATAAAGACTGAATAATTATGACTTAATTCATTGATTAAATGTTTTGCATTTATATAAAAACTCCTGTACTCATACAAATCCATTACATTAGATAGATGCAGACAGGGTGCATATGTGATTTCTCAGTATTCAATCATATTTTCAGTTTGGGCAAGAAATTCCATAATAAGTGGAAGGCAAGCTCCAATTCCCACCACTAAAGCCAGGGGAGGGAGTCAGTCTCTCTCTCAATCTCTCATTCACAATCTCAATCACAATCTCAATCTCAATCTCTCTCTCTCTGTCTCTGTCTCTGTCTCTCTCTCTCTCTCTCTCTCTGTCTCTCTGTCTCTGTCTCTGTCTCTCTCATTCTCGCTCTTGCTCTCTCTGTCATCTGCCACATTCAGCCAACTCTGGTCTGTCCTAAGTCTTTCTGTGTTCCATGTGGCCAAGCATGCCTAGCTGAAACAGCACAAACTGATGGCTTAAAAGTCTTGCTTGGTAACTATATAGCTTCAAAATTACCAACTCACATTTAAGAAATGTTACACATTTGTCTAGTATTTGTGAGAAAAAAATAAGCATAAAGCAGCTTTTAATTCCATGGGAAGCCTTGTGCATGTAAGAGTCTATTTCCAAAAGATGTGTCTAAGAGCACAAACAGAAGCAATGCTAAGTCACCCGAAGACGCCCGCACCATTAAGAAACTCCTGTCAGCGCAGGTGATGACCTAACCTCCCACGTAAGTCAGGGTAGGCATGTATGTATGTCTACCCAAGAGAAAAATGCCTGTCATCTATCGAGGGCCTTTAGGGAAAACCTCTGAAGACCATCTCTGCCTGCCAGTCAACAACTACGACCCATTTCAGTGTGAAGAAGCCAGAGTGCTCTTCGCCCATATTGCTCTTCACAGCAGTTCAGGTTACTTCTTCAGAGGGGGGAATATTGCAGGCAGCTGAGTTAGACAGAAATATAGGCAGTCAGACAGGGCCAGACCCTCACAGGAGACAGCACAGAAGACAAAGACAACTGTGGGAGGGGCAGATGCTCCTGCTGTGAACCAGACCTAAAGACCTAAAGGCCAAACAAATGCTAAACAAGTAGCACCTGGGGTTGATATTCTAAATAGGTATCAGTCCCTGGAAAGACCCAAGTGAGTCACTAGCCCAACCCCCATCAGGAAGAGACCCTGTCCCATATTCATGCCCGCTTGCTACGTGACTCACTTTCCCATTTGATACTGGATTTAATCAGTTTTACCTGAGCAATGGTGCTTGTAATACCATTGGTTGACCATAGATTTGTCCCACCTCCTGCTCACCTAAGTGAGTTCCCCTTCTTTCCACCTTAGCCCCACATGGTTTTACACTATAAAAGTCCCTAGAAGAGACAGCTTCCTGGGAAACTACCCGCTCGGGCCCCCCTCCTGTCCATCTCTTGGAAAAGAGCTTTTCTTTCCCTCAATAAATATATTTTGCTCATAACCAAAAAAAAAAAAAAAAAAGTAAGCATGTAACCATGCAGAGGCACATAGGAGCCCTCCTTGAGGACCTGTGAGGCAGAGGCCCCATGGGAAGCACATCAGGGACAGGCATGCCTAAGACACCAAGCCTAATGGCTGCCATGGAAGACTGGGGACACATACAATCTTAGCCTGCTGGTTTTAAATCAGAAGACCCGCACTTTCAGTCCAGTCCCAAGAAGCCCAAGGTCTGGATCCAACCTCTTGGTCTGGTACCTAGTCCTCCTCATTGTGGACTCCTGTCTTTTGTCAAACCTCATGCCCCAGGCAGTAGGGCTCTTCTCGATCCAGCAGCTGTGCTGCCCTTAGTCCATGGCACCTCAATGTGCATGGAGGATGCAGCTTCTGCTTGCTCACCTGACTCCTCATGCAGAGGTCTGGCAGGCCCTGCTTTGTGACCTGAAGGAGAGAAAATGTTACCAGCTAGTTATGAGCTGGGCAGTGTTTCTATCAGCTTATATTTAAGCTAAGTGAATCAATTTTGTGCTGTGCATACAGTAGGCACTCATGTACGGTGTAGCAGATGTTTCCAACAGGGCTCATCTTGCCAAGACTAAGCAAAGAGGTTGTCACCACAGGAGCACAATCAATCACCTGTTCAGAACAGGTAAAGTATAATCTCTTACAGAGGAACAAGCTCAATTATCTTTTATGTCCTCTTCCAAGCCACTGGGTCCATTTAAGTTCTGTTGCTTTTTGTAAAGTGGCATTTGGTGTAAACACAACTTAGAATGAATTTCATGGGGAATCCTATTTCTGTAGTTTTTCACATTTTTTTTTGCATTATTCCTTTTGTACATTATTAAACCAAGACTTTATTTTCTTCAATGAGATTCTATTCCTAACACGTTTTAACACAGTATATACTACTATAACCAAAGTTGTTATTTTTAAAAAACATGTACAGTACTGAACAAGTAAATCTCATGAAATTCCTCTACTAGCTGGACTTTTTGGTTCAAATTTTATTGGTGTTAGTTATATAACAATCATTATTTTACCTAATAATTTTCATTGTTTGCTCTTAAAATTCCGTCTCAAATCCCTATAATCTTTTTATTCTTCCAAAATGTATATTCTAGCTCATTATTATGAGTTTGGCTAAATTAACTTTTTACATAAATAAAAGCATAATTAAAGAAGTGAATTTTCTTAAAGATTCCTTATAACCAAGCAGAATTCCAGCCTCTCTGTCACACTGCTCCCATGCTGTGCGCCTGTAACACCCGCCTGAAGCTCTTCCGCCCGTCTTCACTTCTCTGATTCACCTTTTCCTTCCTGTTCATTGAACTGCTGCAGTAAGGATTTCCCCTTGCAAATGTTTTTCCTGTTCATTTTCTCCAAGAGGTTATTACTTTAAAGTTTTAATAATGCTAACGGCAACAAGAAAACCACCAAGTTATTTTTCCTCTCTTTCACTTATTCCTTTTGTTTCAGAACTAATTTTCTGGAAAGGACCTCCGCTAATTCATTCAGCTCAGTTTCTTTCTCTGTATTTGCTGGTCCTGCAACCCCTTGCGCCCACTGTCTCAGCTGCAACTTGAGCCTCCCATCTCCACCCCTTCCTGCAGTGTCCTGAGGCAGGCCCTACTCCATGCCTCCCTCACTGGCCTTGAGGAGTGCCCCGGGTGCAGCCCACCAGCCTGCGCCCACTCCTCCCATTCTCCAGACAGGCCCCTGTCACCGGCTGCCCCGGCGGCTGGACAGGGCTGTGGCAGCCCTGCTTCTACTACGAGGCTTCCTCCAATGCCTGACTCCCTGTGCTTCTGCTCCTCCTTCTCTTCCTCCCCCCTCCTCCCCTGGCTCCTCCTCCTTCTCCTCCCCCTCCACAACACATCCATTGCTTGGGCACCAAACTCTCCACCACTGTCTTCATACCAGCCTGTAACTTGCCTTTGAGAAGGAATTATCTTGGGCTAGTTCTTTTACCCTATTTTTCCATGTATACCCTTGAAGCCTATAACAAGTCAACAGACCTTCTACATAGTGTCTGGGGCACATTTTAAATTCTATACCCTTCTTCTTAGGCCAATAATAGCCAGGCACTACACTGCTGCACAGAAGTGTTTCCTTCCCTATTCAGAGCAGTCCTGCTGACTCGTTACAGAAATGTGTCACAACAGCTCCATGAAGAACGCATGTCACACAAAGAATAAAATATTTTGAAAAGGAGAATAACCACTTGGCCCATTTCACAATGAGGTTGGAAACAAAGGAAAAGAGACAGGGAAGAAATATGATCAGAATTCAAGCTGATACAAACACAGCAATCTCCATCTACAAGGTAAAGGAACTATATTTAAGCCTAGGTCTCGGGTGAGGTCAGAAGCCCTTACATACATACGTAAGCCATCAGACCTAACCTTTAACATCAACTTTAGGCCACAGCCAAACCCTGCAGAGGGCCATGGGATGATAAGAATGATGGATATTCTACAGGAAGCTTTGGAAAATACAGATCATTCTCCAGTACAATGTGTTTCAAAGAGAAAGAACAAACAGCAACAACAAAGAAGAACAAAAACATGCACTTAACAATGTCAGTGCTCTCAGAACCTGGATGTCATAAACGACCCAGCACTCCATGAATGGCAGCTGTTCATCATTATGAACAGCAGTACAGTTAGCTTCCTGTCAACCACTCCTGGGTGGCAGACGGCATAGCCCATAGCCTCTCCAAGGCCACATGGCAAAAGTAGTCAGAGAAAAACAGCACTGGGACCCAGGGACTTCTCTTCAGCGCAGGCCGCCCCTTGGGAACTGTGCTCGTATGGCCCACGCAGTAGGCATAAGAAGCTTCCAGGAGATGCTGTCTGGCCTCGGCTTCCGGCCTTCAGGGGTCAAGCAAAACTACACGTTTGCAGAAGCAGAGCGGCGCCTTGCTGGTGTGGAGGCCCACTTCAGATTTCCCGGTTTTCTTAGGCTGATATTCCTGGGCTCTCCAAGAAGCACCAGGCCAAACAGTAAGGAGGAACACGTGGTCCGCATGCCAGATCTCCTCAGAATGGCAGAATCACGTCCCCGAGAGCCCGCACCCCCCGACGCAGGGGCTGCCACAGAAATCCTGAGGAATTCTTTATCACCGAGTCGCCTGATAAATGTGCGTCACTGCTGTGCCACGGTGGGTACTGTGGGCCTCAAGATGAGGAAGACGGATCGAAGCATCTGCCCAAGGGTGACTAGTATCGCAAACACAGAGCATCAAAAATGGCGCCTCTCCTTGGACGTGCCCACCATTACTTTCCTCCATTACTGTTTACCTCAAAGCCCAACTGTCTAGCTCACTATCTTATAGAGGACAAAGAAGGAAATAATTCAGCTATGGTGCAGGTTTGATATGATGGAATGTAGGACATGATAAGACACAACAAGATGTGTGATCCGCCAGGGTAGAGAAAGAGGAACTCAGTAGGTTAACATTTCAATAAATAGAATAAAAGATTCTTCTGGAATTTAAGTGAGATCATAAAAACAAGGGCAATGTCAATCTAAATAGGCATTATTTACTTCTTACTTTGCTTTTTCTATATAAAAAGTACCAAAAAATTTGGATCAAAGCAGAGAAATAAACTTTTACTAAGAATGAAATGCAGAAGAAATTCTAAACATCCCCTGAAAACAAGACTAAATGAGCTATTTTTGAAGCTCTCTCCCTAAGGTCCCTCGGCAAGAATTTTAGAATCTTTTTAGGTCAGAACTCACACAGAACGAGACAAAGAAAAATCTGGACCTGGAACAAGAGGAAGACACTAGGAATCCATGTACCACACCGCCAGCGATGTGTTTAACCAACATACGAGGAGCCAGAATAATCAGATATCAAAAGAAAAGGAAGTGCACTAGAAAGAAAAATGAAAACTTGTGATTTAAGAGCAAAGGGCGATACATTTCTACACCCATAGGTGTATGTTATGAAGAAAAGGAAAGATTTTTTTTTTTTTTTTTTTCCAACCTGGGAATGAACTCAGGCCCTTGCGCTTGCCAGGGAAGCACTTATTCTACTGAGCCATCTCCCCAATCACAGAAATTATTAAAATAATAGGGAGAA
>NW_004524705.1:2235585-2264291 GCF_000260255.1 Octodon degus | reverse complement strand
GATGCCTGCACACGGATCCCGGCACACCACCATGCCTGTACATGGATGCCTGCACACCAAGCCCCACACACCGACCCCTGCACACTACTATGCTGCACACAGATCTCTGACACCAATGCCCATACACGGATCCATGCACACCCAGTCCCACACACCGACCCCTGCACACCACTATCCTGCACATGGATCTCTGACACCAATGCCCATACACGGATCCATCACACCAAGCCCTGCACACTGACCCCTGCACACCACCATCCAGCACACGGATCCCTGATACTAATGCCTGCACACAGATCCATGCACATGGATCTCTGCACACTGACCCACACGTCAACCTCTGAATACTGATCCCAGAAGGCCCCTCCACCTATCAGAGTAATATACACAGCCTTTCATCTCTGGGCTCCAGACCAAATAGAATTACAAGAAAAGAAGTGCTTTAAGGGTCCTTGTGATAATCAAGGAATAAATCTGCTGCAGGAGTTGGTGTATTAGTGAACTATCAGGGTCCTCAACTCCCCATGTCCCACGTTGAAAATTTACCCCAAATTGTCAGTTCTTCGGAACCCCACCTCAGATTAAAATCTTCTCACCAGGGAGTCTATGAGAATTTGTTCTTGTGTTTTAACTCCTAAGTGCTTTTTAAACCACTAGCACTGCAAAATTAGAGACCATTAAACAATATAAGGCAGCAAGTGATTAAATCTACCAAATACACGCTCAAAGCAGCTTAAGCTACTTTTTAATTAAAAATAAAATATCATTGGCTAAATTCAGATGCCTTAGCACTCTGGAAAAAGTTAGAAGGCTGTTCAAACTGCAAACCGCTGTGGACCAGCCCTGACAGAGGACATGGAGGACACGGGTGGCCTGCAGGGGACCCGGCCTGGCCTCTGAGCCCAGACCCAGGCGCCCGGATGCTGATGCCATACGCAGTGGACAGGAAGGGGTGTGCACTGCACTAGGGGTGTGCACTGCACTTGGGGTGAGCACACCATGCAGCTGAGGTGAAATCTGCTTTGCTGGCAAAGGCCTTTAAGGGGTGGGGGCTCCACTCTCCTGGCAGGGGACAAGTGGGGCAAGAGCAGGTCAGGAAACTGGGGCACTGAGAGCTGCAGCTGGCCAAAGGACATGTTAGTGCTGCTTTTAAACACAGCTTAGGCTGACGGCTAAACATTTCTTGAAATAAGCATTAGCTCTTGAGAAGCTGAGCACAGCAGTGTTGGAGTTAGTGCTGTCGCTGCAGGACAGCATTAGAAACTTTTGCCATATGGCTAGAAGTAAGTGAACACTGTCACTTTAAGTCCTGCCTGCTTGTTAAAGTCAAGTAAAGAAAAGGGTCAGGGGCTTAGTCAACTTCAGGCAGGAGGCCAAGACTCCGAAGATCAGACTTAAGACCGTGATGATATCATTCACTCTGAAGTCTTGATTCTCTCTCTGCAGTATGAGAAAATTTACTGGAAAAACCTTACCTCACCCTTAGTTTTCTTATTGTGAAGTCAATTTTTTTTCCTCTTGAGGATGATTTCCTAAATACGCATTGTCCCTTAGATACACACATTACAAACTCACTGTGCGCCTCGGGCACAGTCCTACCTGCGAAGCTTGCTCTGAAGTACAGTACGGGCACCTGGTGGCTGCAAGAGTACAGGACGTGGTACTCGTATCTGACCACCTCGGTCGCTGCCGCTGTCATGGGCACCTCTGAATCATCCGAGGGCACCTCAAGGGCCTCCTGGACAAAAACAAACAAAACCAAGTGCATTTGCCAGTTGTAAAAAGTACTGACACTAAAAGGGAAAGATGAGACTCTTTGCTTCCTTCAAAATTACAGTTAAATAAACACAGAAACATGAGGTAAGGAAAAGAGAATGACCCATATGAATATTCAGCGCTGAGACCTGGGTAAATAGCACAACCAGAAAACACTGGTATTGAGTAATTCCAGATTGCTTTTTGGGAGACAAAGCAGCTCTGGGGAAAGAAGCAGGAAGGAGGGGCAGAGGAATGATCTACTTCATCAGCGACTCAAACTTTACTGTACAATTTTAGCAACAAGATGCTGGCTATCCAAACCACCTTCTTCCTTACCTGCACAAGCTAAAAACATCCTAACAACGGGGCAAGAGGCCGTGAATGTCCCTCAGGGTCTGCTGTGCTTGCCAGGAGATGATTCATTGTGTGCTGAGCAATTCCCCTTGTTCTAAATAAGAGACTTACTTTGCAGGAGCTCGAGTTTGTTAGGTATATTTCAAACCCCCAAGATGACTGTGCATTCTTCACACTGTGCTCTTTGGGGGCTCTACAATGACTCTAAAATTTTAACAGATGGCAAAGCTCAGTGCAGCCACCCTGGTGGAGCCCGTGCCAGTCATGCCACTCCCACCCGGTCACTCTTCACTGGCTGAGTGTTCGCCTTTTCTATGTGAGGTTTCTTAAGAACGCATCTCATGCCTAGAAGCAGTCCACTGAACCCGTGGAATCCTCAGAGCCTGGTGTTGTGAACATACATGCAGTTATTTTGGTTGATGAATTCCCTTTGAAATTAAATTAGTAGAAGATCAGTTTGGCTTATTTTGACCTCTCATTAAAACAATAACGGCATAATGGGACAAATGTTGCCCCATCAGAAAGGACGACAGGAAAGACTCGAACTTTCTTAGCATGAAAGAAGGTTGATGTGTAGGTAAGTGAAGCCAAACCTTTCTTTCCCTTAACACTTCCCTACTCCCCGCCAGGCCACTGGGGAGACGATAGCATGATAAGTCACAACAGAGACACTTGCGGAATACTTTAAACTGAATCCCAGAAAACACTATCAATTAAACACAACAGATTAAGTCACCAGAGAAAAATCACTGAAATAAATGCCTGAGATACAGAAAATTAACACAGCCACAGGCAAGAGGTTTTTCTGTTTGTGTTCCACTTTCATCAGTCTTGATGGTCTAGATTTTTCTCCTGTGAGAGCTCTTTCAACCACACCTTTCTTTCTGGCCAGTAACTGTATTGCTTAGTATTTACAACTTTTTTTCTCTTAACATTATAAAAGAATTGCATCTTGTGCTATGGTTTGGGTCTTAAGCGTGCCTTAAAGGCCTGAGCTCCAGCCCTGGCGCTCGCACCCTACTTCCTGCCACCTGGAGGCTGCGCGGGGCTGCCTGCCAGGGGCCGGGCCCAGCAGGCCAAGAACCACGACGCACCCCACCGCCGGTGAGTCTTCCCTCCTTTGGCTGGTTCCCTCACAGAGACACAGCGGATAATACACATGGTGATAAGAAGGGAAGGACAGAGTCTGCCCAAGTACGTGGAATAAAAATTAAATTTCCTCACGCGAGCGCTTCTCTCCCTTGACATCTGTAACATTTTTAAGAGGCCAGAGGACATTTTTCCAGACTTCTGTGGTTTGGGGCACACACATAAGTGCACATACGTGTACTCGCAGTACCTCCTTCCCATCGTTCACCCGGATCAAACTGTGCAAAGCACATGCACGCTCTTAGAGTTTATTCTGCACTTGTGGCTGTTGGCCACCTGCCACACATCAGGCTGTGGACTGAACGCCTTTCCTCTGCTCCGTGGCACGACTGTGATGTGGCTGTCTTTTGTGTTTTTGCTTGAAGATTTCCACATTGCTAGGAATTTAGGTTCTTCTCCTTTGTAGGAGATTATTTGTATAATGGTGCAATGAAGATCCTAGACAGATATCCTTACACGCCTCTATCTTTCTACAGAGCAGATTCTAAAGGGTGAGACCAAGGCATGAGAGATTATAGATATTTTAAATTTCAAGAGATACTTCCACTCTGTCCTCAGAAAAATTCTACGTCAATTTATATTTCCAGAAAATAGGTCGGAGGATGCCCTTTCTGCATATCCAATTAATACTGGATATTACTTGCTTTTGATTTGTGCCTGTGGGTGCTGAAATTTTAAATGCCATTTTTGTTTTAATTCCTAACCTCTTGATTATTAGTGAAGGGGAGCATCCACTTACACGTTCGCAGGTGGCACTGAGCGTAATTTTACTCCCTATATTCCCAGCTCTGTCCGCTGTACTTTGCAACTGTCTTTTCCAATTTCCATATAGTCACTCTGCGCATGCTCCGTTTGCAGCTTCTGAGTTACGGTGCCTGTAACAGAAGGCCTCAGACTACACTCCACATCGCTCTTAACAGCTATACAGGTTCCTTCTTTGCGCACAAACATCTGCGGCTGAATTAACATCAGGTCATTAATGTGCATGAATTTTGTTTGTGTGTACAGCAAGGTAGATTTCTCTGAGACGCTGGCTCACAGTCCATCTTTTTTCTTATTGGTCCTAAATGTTACCATTATCATAATTTAGGGGTGTGTGGGTGTTTATTTTTTGGTGAGCTACTTCTGAGACCATCGTGGCTAATTCCTGAGGAGCTCCCGGAGGGCTCACTCTCGTCGCTGTCTTGGGATTTGAAGCCAGGGTGCCTGTCCTACCCGGGACAAGGGCTGCACTACAGGCCCGCTCTGCCTGGCCATCTCTGTGCAGACATCTTCGCACCCTTTCGGCAGCACGGTGCATCCCCAGCTGTTGTGCATTAACATCTTCCCATTGTATACAGTCACCTCTGCCCACCAAGTACCACCTTTAATATCACCTGCTCGAGAAATTCTAGACTTCATACATTCCCGGCTTCCCTTTGCACTTAGTGCTAGATGGCCTTAGAACGTCAAGATGAAGGCTATCTTCCTCATCTTCAGGTTCCTAGAAACTCTCGCACACAAGTGACAACCCTAGTAAGCTAAGGATTTAATTTCATTCTGTTCCCCATCACCTCAGGATATTACAGAAGCTACAGAAGTAATTTACTGGTAACCAGACCCCTTCCACTCCTCTTAAAACAGGTACATGGAGGAGCAAAAATACAAAACATCATCAGAGAGGATGCAAATAAGCACTGAAAAAGATACGCAGCAGCGCGGCCACCAGGGCAATGCAAGCTAAGACCACCCTGAGCCAGCCCTGTACTATCACAACGACTAAAATTAAAAAGAAGTGACTCCACCCAGTGTTGGTGAAGACAAAGGGAATGAGATCGTTCATCTTCTGCTGTGTGGGATATAAAACAACACAAGCTCCCAGGAGAGCCATACATTGTGTCTTACAACACCAAATGTGAACCAAATGTAAGCTACCACACAGCTCAACAACTGCACGCTTGGGCATTGTTTGCAGAAAAATAAAAAACCTAGATGTGAATTCATAGCACTTTTATTCAGAACAGCCAAAACCTCGAAACAGTTCAAATGCCATGAGCAGGTCAGTGGGTCAGCAAGCCAGTCTATCATGCTTCTTAACAACAAAAAGAACAAACTGTGGACACAATAACCACCTGCATAAGTCTCTGGGGAATTGTGCCACCCTGAGAGATAAAAGTCAGCCCCAAAGGCCCACAGCTGTATGGCTCAGGCCCCAGTATCAAGAACCAAAGCTAGAACAAAAGCAGTGACTCCACTTACACAGTGGCCCCTCAGTTCGGGAACTTGATTCTTTCCACATTCTGGTCAGAAACCGAGTTGGATGTGAACCAAATCAGATTCAAGTTGGTTCAACACTGACCTCATGGTGACGTCAGATCTCATCCAGTATCATTTGCAGCCAGACTCGTGGCGAGAACTGAGTTTGAGAACTGAGGCACCATTGTGTAGTATTTTTGAAATAAAATTTTCAAAACAAAGAGAAAAGAGATTAGATTTTTCAAAACTAAGAGCTGGTGGAAGGGCTAAGTGAAGAGGACCTGCTCAAAAGGCAACAGGAAGGTGTCTGTGGGGGGTGAGCGGCAGGATCTCTGGACTGTGGCAGCGGAGGCCGAAGTCAGCACCCACGGGCGTGGATGTGGCTCGGTGGAACAACAGCGGCCTAGCACACACGAAGCCCTGGGTTCTATCCCCAGGGTCACAAAATAAAAGGAGGGACACACGTGAAACTGTGTACAGATCCAAACATACATACTTGTACACGCAATGAGCAAAGAACTGAAAATCTGAGTAAGACTTAAGTCAAGGTCAGAATCCCAGCTGTGACACACTTTTGCGAGAAGTTGTCATCGGGGGGAAGTTGGGTCAAAGTGTTCGGGATCTTTCTGATTGCCTCTTATTACCTCATGTGACTCTATGGCCATTTCAACTAAACAATGAACAGCAATGCAACAGGCAATTTGAAGCTTGTTAGAGAGCCCAATGCCTGGGTTTACTTTAAAATAGTACAGGAGAGGAGCAGGCAGAAAGAAGGGTAGAGTGGTCCAAGTGGCTGTGGCCTGTGGCTGCTGGGGTGGCCTGGGAAGGTTTTGGGTACGCACTATACAACTGTCTACTTTTGTAAGGATTCACATTCTTCAAAGCTAAAAAGGCCAGGTTAACCACAGTACAAGGTACAGAATGAGAGAATTCTAATAGTAAAAGAAATCTAAGCGCTTCCCTGTACCCCAACTCATCTTGTAGCCATAAACAAGAAGGCAAGAACAGAACTGCTGCTGAGCTGTGCAAGGCCACCTCAGCAGGCAGGGCCACGAGGGGTCGGCCACTGCTTTCTCTTGGCACTGTAACTCTGCCAGCTTGTACTGAGGTGAGCCTCTTCCTAACTAGTACTGTATTGGACAGATATTCCTAATAGCATACTATTCATATACACATTTTAGTTTATTAAGATTTTATTATTTTTATTCTCTTATGTGATCTTAAAGGGTTATAGAATATTTAACTTGCTATTAGAAAAAGGAGTCACAACCTATTGGTTTTCCTCAAAATGTTGCTGTTTTATATTAAATGAGAGGGTGCCTGTGTTTAGAGCATTACATCCCAGGAGCCAGAGGATTAAGTGGCTCCTATTAATTACAGAAACCTTGATTTTTATTGAATTCAATTAACAATGAGTTGACAGTGATCTCCATTTAGAAAATCTGATATAAATTAAGCCTTGCCAGATAATCCCATTAGAGAAGATCACACCGAAGGGCCCCCTAGGCATCCGATGGAAAGCGCGCCACGTGCTCTGGGCCTCGGGAAGGAGATCCTATCTCTGCTTCTCCTGCGGGGAAGGGTAACTGGAGGAAGACAACTCTCCTATCACCGAGGATCTCTGTTACTGTGACTGAGCCACGAGGAGCGAGCTGGCCCACCCACCCTTGAGGAAGAATGCAGCCAGTCTGCTCCTTTGGTCTTTGGTCCAAACCTCCCAAGTGGGTCGGCGCCACAGTTCAGGGCCACAGCCACGTCTTCATAGGCCTGCACCTGGGTGCACAGAGCGCCTTTCGCAGTGGCAGAGTCCGGCATGGCGGGCAGCTGACCCTACGTCTGCTGACAGTGGTGAGCCAACAGAAAATCTCGTAAGAGAGGGACACTGCGGGAGCCCGGCGGACTCACTGGAAGAGGTCTTCCAGAAGGGATGGATGAGGACACTCAGAGCCAGTGACCAGGGCCACATGGGCCTCTCTGTCCAGGGCTCACTGCTTTACCACGCAGTGGTCACTGGGGTTTCACATGGGTGCCAATCACCTTGCAGCACTGTGAATGCAGCATGTGGTATAAGAGCAGGGAGACACCAGGCTCAGGGGTGACTCCAGGTGGCCTCTGAACGGAGCTCCTGTTCACAGCGAGATGACACCAGCAACACCGGCTTCAGGCAGAAGGAGGGGCCATCCGTGCCCCCCAGGGGGAGGGAGTTGGCATCGCGTGGTCATGGCAGTTCCCACAGAGGACTCTGTCTCTGCTCCGGTGCAGGACTAAGTCTGCCTCCAGACCCACAAGCTCAAGGGCCCTGGAGAAGCCAGAGGGCAGAAAGCTTCCAGGGCACAGCAGGCTCTGCAGAGCTGGCAGTCCTGACCTCTATGAGCAGACAGGAGCCTGAGGGACAGCTGGAGCTGGTGACACAGTGCCCACAGCAGTACCAGAACAGCTCAGAGGACCTTCCTTAAAGACCCTCACTGGGATCTGGACCCCCTCTGCACTGCACGACATCCCCAGCCCTGTTTAGTTCTTTTGAGACATGTATCATAGGAAAGCACTGGCTTCAAAGCTCAGTTTGTCTAAGCCTGTTGCTGTGTCTGTGTCAGTCACTCCTTGCTCTGGAAGAAGGCCTGAGGGCACCATCGCAGCAGCAGGCGAGACCCTGGCAGCTGACCCTCAGGCACAGTCTGTGTCCATCAGCAGAGGGATGCAAAAAATGTACTATGTATTCCCAGTACTCTGCCATACAAAGGATAGACCCAAGTCATTTGTAGGAGAATGGACACACCTTGAGATCGCAATGTTAAGAGAAGTAACTGACACACAAGCTTAATATAACGTGGCGTTTCTCTGTGAAAAACTCAGTGTCCTATGGAAGTATGATGAGGCACAAAACAAGACAGGCGGGCAGTGTATCTAAGCATGTGCCTTGCCTTGGTACAACTGGCTTACGTGCTCTGTATGCCCACTGGCCTAATAAAAAGGGATACAGAGAGGACAGCGAGGGCACCGCGGTGTGCTGTGGACACGGCGAGCCCCCTAAGCAAATGTGGCGTTATGTACTGCACACATGACTGATAAGAGTTAAAATAAATTTTAAAACCACACAAAGCTGCCAAGCCTTTGGACTCTAAGCCCTGGCTCCTCCCCTCTGCCAAGACCATCAGATTCTTAGGGTGGGGGGTCAGGTGTGCTTCAGGATGCCACCCGCAGCTCTTATTCAGGAGTCCTGCACTGGGCCTTGAGAAATGACCTCACTAGCGATGCTCCCGTGGAGGCTGCCTTTCCTCGCCTGCGCTCAGGCCCTCACTGGGCCTCCGCCTCGCGCCCTCTGCACACTAAAGCTGGGGAAAGGTGGCACCAGAATGCTGAACTATGCCACAAACTAGGTTCGCTCCACCAGCTGCTCACCGAGATTCCGCGCACGGCTGTCACTGGTGTGCCTACACTGCCCCCTCCCTGCTCCCAGCGGAACACCTGCATCCGCTCTTGTCCTGCCTGATGAATTCACTTTTTTTTCCCCCATAATTTTATTGATAAACAAACAGCAATGAGACAGTTTCAAATCAAATTGGTAGGACAGTTTCAATAATTAACACATTGCATACATTCTTCCTAGTGGTTAATTGCTGTACAAGATGCGGACATGAGATCCTAACACCATTAGAACAAATCTATTCATTAAGAGAATGTAACTATATATCTATCTTAACCACTTTGAATACATAGATACAAAATGGACATTCATCTGTATACCCTTTTTTGGTTAAGTTCCATTATTTGAATATTATAGGTGTGTAAACTCAGCAAAATATTCTAAAAGAGTCCAGGTGCCCGTAATAGTATTGGGTCTTCCGCTTGACTGGCAATGTCAGAAATTGTTGACCTGAGTCCCGACAGCTCAGCATAACAGCATGGCTTTACTTCTTATATTTTGTTTTTATACTTGTCTGCTGGATGGTTAAGCCCAAGGTAAAGCAGGACCTGTGCAACAAGAGTTGTAGCTTTTGGGTCTGAGAAGGTCAGTGAAATCCCCTCAGGATTTATCCTGAGATCCTATACCTCAGACTGTAGAAATTATGGGGCCAAAGAGGAAAGTGATCGATGATGTAGAGTGTGCCTAAGGAGAGTCACATGGAGAGAAAACACTCTCTCAAGCTTTCACAGAGAGCACATTGGCCAAGCAGTGGCCGTGACTCATCCACATGGCTGCACTGACAAAGGTTCAATTCACTCTTGCTAAAGCATCAGCAGCCTGAATGGCGGGGCTCACTGTTCCTTCACCACTCAGCACATTAAGCAGCAGATCTGTGGCCAGGAACTCCAGTCGACTGGGATCTTTTCAGGTGCAATTTGGAGGTGAAAGAGGAATCAATTTGGTACCATGCAAGCAACCAACAATACATGGGTTGCCTTAGGGGTGTTCTGTGTTTTAACTCCAGAGCCAAGAAATTTTTCCATGCTCCCTTGCTATAGGCTAAGCCAGTTTTCTCTAGATTTATCCTTGCAGAAAATTAAGAACTGAGAGTCATCATTTTTTATATAATATCCTCTCCAAAATATGAAGAAATTTATCACCTTCAGATTTCTCTTCCTCATATTAAACAATTCTAGTCCTTGTAATTTTTCTTCTCTTCTTAGTCCATGGATCTGCAAACTTCTTCTTAAAGGGCCAGACAGTAAATATTTCAGACTTCACAGGCCACTTGGTCTCCAGAGACGTCGCATGAAAGGAGCCATCAGCAACACAGAAACCCACGGCGTGGTGACCGTGTGCCAGGGATATTCTAAGTGCACAGGTATCCTGCGGCCCGAGACCTGAGCACCCTACCTCGACAAATCCACTCCAAGGCTGTATTGAACATCACGTTATTACTGTGCTTTTCAGGAAGCGAGGGGAGCCTTCTCAAAGGACCCAGGCCTCCTTCTCTCCCACTCCACTTCCCTGTCTGAGGATGTTCTACTGCACTTCCTGAGAGGATAAAAAAAATTCTTAGAAAGGACGACAATAATTAAATTCAATGGGATGAAGTTTGGCTGAAGTCATCTTCCAAGGGAAGATGGCTCTACCCTAGCTGAAGCAAGTGCAAATTTTAAATGTCTTGATGAATAAACTGCAAATTCCTTCAGCATATGAACAAACTTCCGCAGTGAAATCCAGGAATGAGTAAACTTCACTGCCAAAGAGAGAAACTGTTCAGCCTGTGAAACAGGCGCTTGGAAGACCCTGAAGCTGAGGACACAGCCCCTGAAGGACACCGGAGATGTCACACCCCCATCCTCCACGTTCTGCTTCCTTTAACTAGAGGAGCCCTAAAGATTCCCATTCACACCTGTGCCAGATACAGCCAAGATGCAGCTGTGGCCTTTAAATAATTCTACTTCAGCAGGAATCAGAGTAAGATCAAGTTCTCAGCTTCCTATGGGGATGTAGGGGACACTGGAAATCTCAGATTAAAGCACGTGGGACTTGCAGCTGGTCGCAAGCTGAATTCCTGGTTCACATGCTCCAGAGATGGGCAGGCCATGCACACAGCCCCGCCTGTTTCGTCACTTAATAAATGAAAAAACATTTTGCCCTCCTGCTTGTCTCGCTGCACACAGGCACAGCCTGAGGACTGCACCACGCCCCAGCAGATGTGCGGGTACCTCCCATGTTCCAGATCATGGTCCCCCAACATTCTACCAAGGGCCACGCAGTGAATACTTCGGGTTTCACACCCGCTACATTTAGGATAAGATGTGAGTTTGTAAGTTGGGCCATGTTCCAACAGAATGAGATTTATGGACACTAAAATTTAAGCTTCATATAATTTTAGTGTATCATGAAATATTTTGTTCAGTTCTTTCTTAACCACATAAAATGTAAAGATCATTCCTAGCTCAGGGGTTGTACAAAAATAGGCAACAGGCCCGTGTTGGCCAATCCGTAATCTAGACACAGTCCTGGATCTGGGGACAGAGGGGAAGATTGGAACATCATGTCCTATCACATCAAAGCTGAAACAGTATGACTATAACACATGCTACTAGAGAAAATGCATATCATCCTCAGAGAATATGTAATTTACTTCACCTATAAATTTGGTTTGTGAGGTTTTACTCTTTCCTCTTTAGTTCTTGCAATTACAACCTGCTTTTCTGCAGCACTGACCATTTGCATATGTGAGTCATCCTATTCCAAGAGTTACTTTCAATGCAGGTCATACGACCTCCGCAGACAGCGTCGTGGGAGCTGTCTTGTCCATGTGGGCCAACAGAATGACCTAGACCCTGTCACTTCTGTCTCTGCTTAGCACCCACACCTTTCCTGACTCCTCATGCAGCCTAGAAAAGGCCTCTGCCACTGTGTCAGGTCAACACCTGCCCTTGGCCACCAGTGGGGCTTCTTCCTTGGCTCTGCACACACATGCACGCACGCATACACACACACACCCTCTCACTCACACTCTCACACACTCATATACACATACACGCACAACTCACACACACACTCACATTCACACACACACTCACAGACACGCACACACATACACTCACACACATTCATGCACACACACACACACACACACACACACTCACACACAGGGTGCAGAGAGCACACGGTCATACTCATCCAGATCTCTGAGCGGCTCCATGACCAGGGGCCTGCACCCAGCAGACACTGGAGAACAAGCAGGCACAGGCTTGCCCTCAAGGAGAGAGCGGGCACGGCACCGCACACTGCAGCCTCTCCAGCGCTGTGAGGACCTCAGAGTGCGGCTAAGCCTCATGCTCGGCTCTGGCACAGTGACCCGCCTGCCCCCTGAAGTTCAGGTGCTGGACTTCTGCCTGTCTCAGTCACTCCCAGCCAGCTCAACAGCCTCTGGCAACAAGAGGCATTCCACAAATGTTTGTTGAACGAAATAAACAAATGGAATGAGTACAATCTGTTGGTTATCATTTCCATCCTATGTTTCAGAGGTTTCTTCCTAGCTCTTCTGAGCCCTTTTGTACACCCCATCAACTTTTTTGATCATGATTCTCAGAGTCCCAATAATTAAGCACTCATTCCCAACATGGGTATACTTACATCTGGAGCCAATGTGACCACGTACTTACGTATTGTATATATAATGTTATAGAATATGCTAACAAAGAAACTGCTACCAGACAAATGAAGGTGAAGGACGACCCTTTGTAGTGTGAACACTGAGTTTGGTGATGGTGCAGGCACTGACCAGTAGCCCTCCTGCCCAGCTCTGCACTCCAAGCACCAAATGACCCCAGCCAGTGCAGGGCCTCGCTGCTCAATGGACATATGTTATTCCTTTATGTAGATGTGCCCCCAAGGCCCTAGAGTCCTGGGTGGGCTTTGTGGAGGGGACCAGGTCTAGGTTGTGTGCGATACTGGGATTAAGGGTTCCTGCTCCCAGATTAGTCCACTGATTGGTTTAGCATAGCTCTGGTGTGGATAATGGAAACGTGCAGCCTGGGTATGAGTGACACTGCCCAGAAGACCTTGCAGCCTGGAAGGGAGAAAAGGGAAAGGGAGGCTTGCTTGCCTGCTGCAGCCTGCTGCTTGCTGGTTTCTGGCTGCCACACTCTGAACCATTTCTCCCCTGTGATGCTCCTCTGCCTTGGCACCAGGCGACTACGGACTGAAACCTCAACAGATGGGGCTGAGATAAACCTTTCCTCCTTGTGCCAGGTATTTTGTTCCAGCAACAAGAAAAATAATGAAGACAGACTTCACACTCTTTTAGCACTCAGGTTCCTGGGCCAGGGCTTGAAGCTGAGGTAATGTACACTGAAGAGTGAGTCGCTCCAGACAACCAAGTGTATAAGTAGCACACACGTGAGCCCACAGACGCCTCTGGCTCCAGAGGCAGGGTGATCAGCACAGCCAGACCTGGGTACCATCGGGCGACTGACACCTGGGAACCAGATGCCCAGAAGCCCTGCTTGTTGCTTCAACTCTGTGCGCCAAAGCAATAATTCTAAGCAGACTCTGAAAGCCAGAGGCGATTTCTTTTCTCTGCAGAACTGTACACAGACCAAGAGCCCTGGGTTCCAGACGTGCTAATTTAACAGGAAGTGAGCAGCTGCAGAAAGTATTTATTAATGAAGTGGCAGGGAACTCTTCTGGACAGCAGTACGCTTAGTTGAAAGCAACTTCATATGCAGGGAAGGGTTTGTCTTGCGTTTTGTTCTGCTTGAAACCCTGATTATGAAGTGGCATTTCCAAGGACTGGCTCAAGTTCTGGGTTCTGGAGGTAAGCGGAAGGGGTATCATGAATGAGAAAGAGCCCCAGATCTGCAGGGAAGAAGCCCGATGTTGGTTGTACTTAGCAAATCCTGCCTAAAACTCAATGCCTTCTCAATTCTTTTTTTTTTTTTTGTACCAGAGATCGAACTCAGAACCTTGTGCTTGCCAGGCAGACACTTAAGCTGCTGAGCTATATCCCTAGTACTTCTCCATTTGAAGAGGTTAATTATCATGTTCCAGGTGTTTTTTAACGATTTGCTGGCCAATGATCACTTTGTCCAGTCCTTAGGCATAACGCACACACAGGATGGTGGCGCTGTTCATCACAGTAAATATAATTTCATGTTAAAATAATTTCCTAAATTTAAAATTTGAAGAGCCAACCAACTAACCAAAAGACCTGATTAGACTTTTTACATTGTGCCATGCTTCTGTTGCTGTTGATCACTATTTCTTTGCAAAGATATTTTAATCATTCCAAGTCAATTTTTTCTGGTACTGGGATTGAACCCAGGGCCTTGCATATGCTAGGCAAGCACTCCAAGCCTAATCGGAGTACACCTGGAATCCCAGCACTCTGGACTGCAAGTTTGACACAGCTGGGTAAGTTAGTGAGACCCTATGTGCTATGGTTTGTGCCTAGATGTCCCCACAAAGCCTCATGCAGTCAATGAGGTGGGCTTCAAGAGTGTGTGATTAATTCATGGTCCAGTGCTGGGATTATGGTGTGAGTACTACACCTGCCCCGGGGCAGACAGCCTGAATTCAATATGGGGAGGGGAGAGAGGCTTCTCGCTGCTGCCCTTCCCTTTGCTCTCTCGTGTTTTGCTGTTTTTTTGTGCCATGAACTGCTGCCCTCTTCCTGTGCCGCTCTGCCTGGGAGCCAGCTGAGTCTGGACTGAAACCTCCACAAACTTTGAGCAAAAGAAACCTTTCCTTCCTTAATTTTGGATGTTGGGTATTTTGTCCTAACAATGAGAGAAAAGTAACAGAGACACTCTGTCAAAACTGTCAAAAAAAATAGACAAAAGAAATGAGGGTACAGCTTAGTGTGAAAACTTCAGATTCAATCCCTAATACCATGGGGAAAAAAGGAAGAGGAAAATAAAAGAGAAAAGGCCCATAGTCTGAGGAGGAGGACTGTGCTCGCTGACCCAGGATGAGACTGCTCTGGCGTGGCTGGGCCCAAGAAAGCACACCACAGGCAGGAGAGGCTGCTCAGGGCTGGGACCCACGCCCTATCTGCTGCTCCTGCTTTCCTCTCAGATCCTCCAGTGTCTATAGTGGTTAATACAATGTGTGAACTTGAAAAGTTAAAAGCTTCACTAAATCAGCTCAGCAATTTCACACTCTAGGGTACGGATGGCCCAACCTAGAACGACTCAGCACAAAAATGATATTAAGAAAACTTTTAAAAAGATAGTGTTGGGGCCAGGGAGATGGCTCAGTGGAAGAAGCCCTTCCCTGGCAAGCACAAGGGCCTGAGTTCAATCCCCAGTTCTGCCAAAAAAAAAAAAAAAAAAAAAATGATTGTGTTCCACTTCCTTGGAGGAGCTTCGGTCTTCCCAGTCGGTTTAAACATTGTCTCCTGGCTTCTAGTGTAGACTCTTGGACTTCCATCTTAGACCCTCATCTGCCTTCCATTGCAGACCCATTGGCTTCCTGACACAGACTTACACAAAACTCTGCAGTGAGCTCCAGACCTTGGACTGATTCCGGGCTCCAGGGTGCACACGCCCTCTGCATGCTTCCTCATCCAGCTCTGAGGCTGACCATCACAAGCCAATCTTGTAGTTTCTTATACATTTGTACCTCTTGTATCATATCTGTTCCTGGTATTACATCTATCTGTCCCTCTAGTAAAACCCTGACTGATACACTATTGTACATGACATCTGCTCTTCAGACAAAAGAATGGAGCCCAGGGGGTTAGAAAGAATAGAGTGGGGACACCAACAGGAATCCAAGCTTAAGCACTGCACTAGTAAAGCTTAATTTTCAAGACATCAAAACTAACATAAAGAGCACTTCTTCTATTTCTCACAACTCACTGGATTGTTTTTGCAAGCCCCAAAACATCCATCCACCTTACAGACTGCACCAGTGACCCAACCATGGCTAACGTCATGAAGAAGGCAGCCTGATCTTGGGATTCCTCTCCACCTCGCTTTCGTGCCTTGCTCTCCTCTCCTTAAACTGCTCGCCCTGACTTCATCTTCACCACAAAGGAGCTTATAACTTCCCGACATGAAATGGCACAGGCTGTTAAGATTGGTCCCACTGGGAGTCTTTGCTTTTTAAGACAGAGTTCCCTGAATAGAGAAACCATAATGAATCATCTGTTATGCAGTTTCTGTAACAGAGAGCACGGTTTGGGGGGCAGTGCTGGTGGCTTTTCTGTGACTCTTGAGAACCCATCCTGGGGGTGACTGTGCCCTGTAGTGGGGGGAGGCCTGTAGTAGTTTTGAGTGGATTCAGGACACGAGGCAGCCTATAGAGCAGAAGTAGAGACTTGTGAGAGAGGCCTTTAGAATTGCTTCAGAAAGTAGCAATGATACAAAGAGAGTACACACACCACCAGCACCTCCTCATCTCCCCAAGGTACCAGAATGTACTCCTGCAAGGCACTACAAAGGTGATCTAAAAGTACAGTGGGCATTTAGTCAGAAACTGTTTATTACAGCAAAAGACTCATTGCTGTAGATCACCCCCAACATCCACCCTCTCCAAATCCATTCATCCCATGATTCTTACCACTTTCTGAAGCAACTTTGGAAGTCCTCTTTCTTAACTGTCTTTATAAAGAACAATAAAAAACACAGTCCATGCTGCTGCTAGGTGCCAACCAATGGAAAGCCATCCTCGCCCACCATATTCACTGGCCCTGGCACCATGTGACTTCTTACTCATCTCCAAAATCAAAGCGATTATGAAAGAGAAATGTTTTGAGTGGATTCAGGACACGAGGCAGCCTATAGAACAGAAGTAGAGACTTGTGAGAGAGGCCTTTAGAATTGCTTCAGAAAGTGGCAAGGACTATCGTAGAAGTGTCTGCAGCACAGGAGTACTGTGAGAGGGATTAATGGCAATGTGTCTTACTGTAATGATTTTTAAAAATTTAAACACACACCATATTTTTCAATCACACCTCATATGTTTGCCTTCCAAATCCTGGACCCCACAGCTTCTCATTACCACGCCTGGGCATTCTCCCACTTTTTCTATTTGCAATGCTAATGATCAATCAACATTCAACAGAAGTTTCCAAAGGAAAAAAATAAATGAAGCTTAAGCGGGTAATACTGAGCCCACATATTTTCCTGGTTACTTATAATGGTACAGAATGATTTGCATGGTAAGAAAAATGCTAATTTTATTAAAGTGCCATTAAATGCGGCTTTTGGGCTAAGTTCTAGCACAACCCTACAAGATGATGCAAGTGACTTGACTTATCAGTTCTAACCTGTTTCGGATCCTCTGATGCACAATTGCCACAGTTGGAGGGAAAAAGCCCAAATCCAAGCTGACTTGTTTCCTCAGTGAACTGGGAAGTTGTCATTAGGAAGCAGTGGCTACGTTCCTGCATTCATGTAAAAACACCCCCGTGCCTTATCGCGGGCTAGAGAGCAGGTGTCGTAGGGCCCTCTGCCCACAGCAGTACATATGTCATAAAAAGATAAGGGGCTACAGCGTAAGTATTGATCCCAGGTCCTCTATAAATGAATCTTTCTCTCTCTCTTTTAATGGACTAAAAGTTGTGTCAAAAACTTCAACTTCTAACTTGAGCAGAGCACCTGCAAGGAAGTGCACACAAAAGCACAGATGGGGATTACACAGGCCAGGACCGGACCACCAGCTGCACAGCACCACGACAGTCTGGAAGGACAGCCAATCAGTGTGCCACCTGCCCATTCCTGGGCTGGAGAGCCTTCCAGGGGGATGGATATCTCTGTACCTAATGGCTCTTCAAGCCAAGAGAATACACATTTCTCTGAGAACGGGGCAAACAGTGAAAATCATATTTTGTAAGCCTCACTTGAAGTGAGAGTGAGCTCCCAGCTCGGGAAGGGGGAACGGCAGCCTGGGTAGCCTGGGTGCATGGATGCGCACGGTGGCAGGGAAGAGCTGGCTCCAGTCCCGAGACTCCACAGAGCCCCACTCTTGCTTTAAAGGTAAAGAAGTGTAAGGCACACTGCACTTCAGTCCACCAGGCAGGTTCTGTGTACAGATCTGAGCAGGCGTTACTCCCAGAACTGACACTGGAGCCAAGGACTCGGGTGCTTCCAGCTCTGATCTCGGGAGTCCAGGTGAGGGGCAAGGACGAGAAAGGCAGCAGGCACAGGGAGCAGTCATCACATTCGGAGCTCCAGGGAAAAGCAAAGAAGACAGAGGGGCTCGCAAGTCTCACTTCCTCACTATTTGGGGGCTTCTATTGGTGAGACCCCTGGAGCCTTTCCCTATCAGGGCATGTTGTGCTGGAGTCATAAAATTTCTACTTAAACTATTAAAATTTTACACCTTCAAAAACCTTCAGGAAAATCTAAACCCAAACCAAAGGTAAAGAAAATATGAACATTAAGAAAGGTCTCCATTGTTTTTCAAAACGTCATCTCATTAAATTAAGGCATGTAATTTTTTTTAATCAATCTTGCAAACTCCTATGCTTTAGAAATTGAGACCAGTATTCCAAACTACTGAGAAGCACAATCATCAATATTTACTCATTCAAGAAGCGGGCGCTGAGTATGCAGAACCTCCAAGCTGTGGCATGCCAAGAGGACGCTACGAAGGAAAAAGAAATCCCAAGTCCTTTCTGCAAGGACCAGGGTACAGGCAAGGGAGCCAAGCCAGTGTGCACCCAAGGGAGACACCGCTCTCCACAGACTGCAGTGGCGCTACACGGGCGCGCAAATGCTCGGGAAGTGCAGATGGAACCCTCACCATCACTGGAAAGGAGGCAGGACACCTGAGCATGAAGGATGCCACCAGGGCTATGCAGTGAGCGAGTCTAGTCTACCTAGTGGAGATGCAGCGCAGCTCCTCTGGGCCAGAGTGACAGGAAGACTGAGGTGCACACCACCGATGCTCTTGCTAACTTAGAAAAACTGTTAGCAAGACAGTATTGCATAAGATATTTGAGGAAGGATAGAATGCGTACCTTGATAACAAGACTAGACAAAGAAATTAAAAGGAAAGAAAACTACAAACTGATATTCTTGGGGCACATAGACACAAAAGGCCTTCATAAAATTCCAGAAAATTGAATCCAGTGGTACATAAGAATGTTAAGACATATCCACACGGGATTTATCAGAAGAATGCAAAGTTAGTTCAACTTTCAAAATTTAATCAATTTAATTCACCAAATTAAATGAATAAAAGAGAAAAACCATAAGGCTTTTCAATAGATGCAGAAAAACCATTTGAAAATTGAATACCCATCCATGATTAAAAACTTGCGGTAAACTAAGAACAGAAAGGATTTTCTTCCCCCTGAATAATGTGCACATAAAGAATTTCTTCAGGGAACACTGTTCTTAAGAGTAAAACATGAATGCTTTCTTCTGAGACCACAGACGAGGCCAGAAGGCTTGCTCTCACCACTGCCGTGCACCGCTGCTCCGGAGGCTCACCCCGGCAAGGCGTCAGAAGACAGAGAAGACCGGAGAGAAGACGGGAGGCAAGCTGGTGGGCGGCCCGCGCTTCATGTGTTAAGCACTTGGGCATGCACTTCACAAAAGAAGATTTAAGTGGCTAGTGGACACATGAAAAGTTGACTACCACCACGGGCTACCATGAGAAAAATTGAAATTATCAAGAGTAAGCTCTGGCAAGGTTGTGTGACTGCTAAGCTTTCCTATACTGGGGGAAATACAAACACTGTAGCATTTTTAGAAAGAGCTGTGTGCTGTAAAGCCAGCATTTTGGAGGCTCAGGCAGGAGGTGCAGTCTGCGGTCAGTGTCAGCTACACAGTGTGCTCACAGTCAACCTAAAGTTACATAGTCAGATTCTGTCTCAAACAACAACAACAACAAAAAGGTTGAACATAAATCTGCTGTGTATGGGTCAGGGAGATGGCTCAGTGGTCTCAGCACCTGCCTGACAAGCACGAGGACCAGGTTTGAACCCTGGTGCTGCATGGGGTGCCATCCCAGAACCTCGGGTGTGCTGTGCTGGCCACGGAAACCAGGCGTGGTGGCACAAATCTGTAATCCCAGCACTGAGGAGGCTGAGACAGGAGGATCACTGAGTCCTAACTGCATAGTGAGACCCTGCACCAAATAAATAAGATTAAAAAAATAAATAAATACATGTGTTGTGTGACCTGTCCATTGTACTGCTAGGTTTTTATCCAGAGAATGGAGCCTGAAGTGGATATCAACCCAACTGCGCACCACAGAGAGAAAGCATAAAGCACACCCACCAGTACAAAAGCAATCGCTGAGCTGCCAACATGCACTGTAATCTGGGTGAATCTCAGAATAATTGTGTGTGGGAGAAGCCATGCAGATTTTCCTATTTAAACAAAATAAAAATTAATATAGCAATGAAAAATTGTAGTTTTTGCCTGGGGCTATGGGATGAACTACAAACAGTACAAAGAATCTTTAAGGGCTAAGGAATACTCAATAAAAGCCTTGGTTGCGATGGTCGTATACCAATATCGTCACAAACTGTGCACTTTAAATAAACATTATACATACACTATTCCTCAGAAAAGTTCATAAGGAAAATCATTTTTAAAGTGTTGAGAAGGATGGAATGTCGCATGTGACAGAACAATAGTTTCAGAAATCAATAGTACCTGTCAGGCTAAGGACAAAAGGAAGTGCCCATCCATGGCACAGTACTTTTGTTTGTTTGTTTGTTTAGATATCTAAGTATTTATTTAATGTATTTGGTACAGGGTCTCATTGTGCAGGTCAGACTTATAGAGATCCTCCCATTTTCAGCCTCCCCAGCGCTGGGATTACAGGTATGCACGAGCATGCGCAGACTCCACCTCCAGCTCGGTGTACCCAGAGACAGGGCTAGTGTGGCATGTGGTGCTGGAGATCGAAGCCCGGTCCCTGTGCTTGCCTAAGCAGGCGCTTAGACTGCTGAGCTATCTCGCTAGCCCAAAAGCCTTTTTTCTAAGAGTCTGGGGTTTTTGTTTTTTCTGATTTTTAAATAGGTGTTCTAAAGATGAGCAGGGAGATATAATGGATTTTTCATTCTCCATCTGCATGAAGAAAAAGGAAAATGGCCTTGGATGATGAGGACCCCTTTCCCTGGTCTGGTGGGATGTGGCCTCCGAGGCTTAGGTTAGAATACCCCCACCTGACGGGCTCAGCCCTCTATAGCCTAGGAGCTCTGCATGGCACAGTACTCTGAGTGACAATGGTGTCTGCCACAGGCATGGGCAAGCAGTTCTGATGCTGCTACACAGGTAGACCAGGAGGGGGTGAGCAGGTGAGTGAATGACAGCGCACTGGACCAGGTTTGGGGAAGAGGGTGGAATACCCCATGTGGTATAAACCTGGGCCCATCCTTCTATGCCTAGGGGTGGTCACGGAGCAAAACACTGCAGCATGTGCGATGATATATAGGTTAGAGTACATTCAGGGGCCTCCTCGCTGTGAGCTGAGCAGATCAAGAAGCAAAGACTCCCAGCAGCAGTGAGCAGAGGACCCGCTAGACCTTGGCTTGCAGCATCCTCCTCCAGCAAGAGGCCCCGGGCATCCTGGACGAAGCAGCTCACTTCAGGACAGGATTAAGCAAGACATAGACAGAGCATGGAGTTGGGCAGCAGCAGAAAGTAAGGGGATGGGAAGGAGGAAAAGGAAAGAGAAAGGGAGAAGGGAGGAAGAGAGGGAGTGTCAGGAGGCACAAGGGAAGGGGAAAGCAGGGACAAGAAGAACAGAAAAGCAGGTCAGGAAATCCCTCAATGACAGAGGCCCACCAGGGGACACAGGAGCGGACAAGAGGCACCAGGAGCCAACGGTGAAACCACGTGACAAAACAAAATAACACACTTTTGGATTATAACCCAAGGTATAAAGATAATATGGGTGAGCTCATAGTAATGAAGAAGAGCATGGAATAAATACGAAGAGAAGGCTCTCCTGTGTAGATGAACTGCAAGAGCTCACAAGGACAATGAATCGAGGCGTGGGTACAACAGGATGCTGACAATCCGGCCACCTCCCAACACCTCAACCCCATCTGCCTTCCAGCTCCACCAAAGCAAATGTATGGATCTGGTAGCCGACACTTCCCTCTCTGAAGCGAGAAGGGTGGAGAAGAACAATGTACAGGACTGTTTTAATTGGCTACTGCTTTGGCTACTGCTTTTGCTCTTCTCCCGAGACAAAATGTGTTAAGAACCAACCCTGGGTGGACAAGGAACTAGAAGCAGGATGGCAATGACAGGCTCATTCCTACATTCCGGGCTTTGGATTTTAATCCGTCTCTTCGCTCAGTGTATCAGAAATTCATGAACGCAGCTTTCATCTTCACCCCCCCCCCCACACACACACAACTGATACTCCCCGAAGTCCCCATCGCGCCGACCGCTACCGCATGAATCTATCCTTGGTCTCTGTTGATACACTGTGTCAGTTTGAGAGCTCAGAAGCCTACCTGGGCGGGCTGAGTCCTTGCCTCCAGCAGGGAGGGAGGCCCGCCCGAGTGACTCAGCTCTTAAAGGGTATATAAAGGGGCTGAGGAAGGCTTCAGAGCCGGGCCACTTCCTCGGTGCTCCGGGCCACTTCCTCGGTGCTCCGGGCCACTTCCTGGGAGCAGCATGTCGCCTCCGCACAGCCCGCCACTTCAGAGGAACTCCATCTCGGCGCAGACGCCACCACCGCTCGGAGGAGCCGGGTCCTCGCAGTCCACGTGAGAGAGAGAGGCTGGTGGACGCCGCAGCTGCTGCTGCTGCCCTGCTCTTCGTGGTTTTCCACCGCCCTGGAGCCCGCGGAGTGTGGACTGAAACCTCCACTGTGAGCTACATAAACCTTTCGCTTCTTAATTTCAGTACCTGGTCGCAGCAATGAGTACGAAGTACCCGAGGCAGGCTCACTGAGCTGGCAGGCTGCTTGCCACCCTTCCCAGGACTCTGCTCTCCCTCCGGCCTCTGCCGGCCACTGCCTGCAAGACGTCCGCAATGGGCACAGCCCGTGCCCCTCCTCAGAGGGAGTCTCCCTGCCTCGCTCCGTGGCGTGGTGCCCCCTTCGCATCCCTGTGCTACCCACCCACCCCTTTTTCTCTCACAGTGTTTCAAGAATACAAGGCTACACAGCTGCTGCGGTTTAGACCTAAACATCCCCCCAAGTCTCACCCACCCTGAGGCGGGAACCGCAGAAGTGTCCAGGAGGTGCTCAGTCCCCAGTGGGGTCGTCCCTGGTGAGCTCACAGCTAAATGCGCTGTCGGGACGCGGGGCCTGGCCTGACCGGCGGGGGACGGGGTGGGAGCTGCGGGTCGGTCCTGGGCAAGCTCCACCCTTCTCTGCTTCTTGGCCCATGAGGTGAGCAGCTTTCCTCAGCCACAGCAGCGCTGTCGTGCCAACCATAGGCGGACACCACACTACTGGGGATGACAGGCTCGTTCCCACATGCTCCTTAAGCTGCAGCAGCGGTCCGGCATTTTGTCCCAGTGATACAGAAAATTGGTACCAGGAGGGGAGGCACCGTGGTGGCTGTACTGATCGTGTGGCTTATTTTTTAAAATTAGTACATATTTGCAGTACGTGCAGTTTACTAGGGCAATGGACACATGTAACATACAGTTTGGTCCCTTTTCTAAAATCTCCTACCCCTTCCCTCCCACCTCCCTCCCACCTATAAATGTCCTTTGCCCCTTCCTGTTCTTACCACGTCTGTTCCATATAATGTTTACATGTACTGCACACCTCCATTCCACTCAGTTCCCTTCTGCTCCCCTCCCTTCTCCTGGGCCCCTTCCATTGGCAAGAGATCTGCACCTGGTCTCCTCTTGTCTATTTCTGCCCATCCTTCACTGTGCTCTGTGTGGGTACGTGGACTTACTCAAATGAGAACTACTGCGTGGCATTTCAGCTGTTTCTGACATATTTCCCTCAACACTGTATATCCCAGACACATCCATTTTCTTAAAATGGTTCAACTTGGTCCTCCGGTATAGCCGGGCAGCACACCATTATGTCCAGAGAGCACATCTTCTTGATCCGAACATCTGTTGACAGGCAGACAGGCTGATTCCTGACTATGTGATTTAGAAGGTGTTGGTGCTAGTTTTTCTGGAGGAGTCTGGAAGCTTTGAGGACGTGAGATGGAGAAGTTCTAGAATGCTGTAACATTAGCAGAGTTTGATAGGTGATTCTGGTCTGGGCACAGAAGACCAGAATGCTGATGGAGACATGGACTAAGAACTAGGCTCGAGAGGTTTCAGGTATTTGGTGCCGGGTCTCACTACACAGCTAGGACTCGTAGCGCTCCTCCTGTTTGCATCCTCCCCAGTGCTGGGATTACAGGTGTGCACCACCATGCCCACTCTCGGTGGCCAGCTCAGTGCTACCAGGGGTAGGGCTGGTGTGGCATGTGATGCTGAGGATCGAACCCTCCAGGGGTTTCAGTTGGGAACAAGAACTCCATTGGCTGTAGGGCTAGGGTCTATGTGTCTTACATTCTGGAAAATAATTTATTTTCATTTTGCCTTGTCCTGAGACTTCGTAGGAGACTAACATTAAGGGCACTGGACTAATCTGGTGGAAGAAATTTTAAGGCAGCTCTGTATTCAGGATGTGGCACTGGTATGTTGGCTGCTTTTATTCAGATTTATAGTAGGAATAAGGGGCAAAAGAGAGAGCAGAAAAATTAGAAAAACTTAAATTTTGGCTCAGAAAGAATCATGCATACAGATCACACCAAAAGGGGTATGGTTGCAGAAGAGATTAGTACCATTAAAAAGGAACCAAGTATTGTTTCTTATCGGAACAAGAAGATGTCAGAGAGCATCTCTGAAATCAGTAAGACCCTACCCATGGAAAGCTCAAGGGTATGAACTGTAAAGCTTTCATTTGAGCAAAATGACTCAGGAATGCTTGCTCGAGAAGGGTCTCCTACTGCATTGGGTCTCCAGGATCACTTCTCTATGCTCAGTAACCTGGCACACAGAGGCTGCTGTAGCCATGGTGTGAGGGAACCTGGCAACTGCTCAGGTAGGCAGCTGACCAAGGCACTGTCCACATGATCTAGTTCTATTGTCATGAGGCAACTGTGGGGTCAGGAAGGCTTCCACCCAGATTCTGAAGAAAGACCCAAGGCCAGTGTATGGAGTTGTAAGTGAAGCCGAAGGGGTAGTGGAGACCCTGGCATCTCTGGACGGTGGTTCATGTTTAAGGAGAACTGCAGACAGTGGAGAGGGAGACAGATACAGATAGGGAGATTGAGGCTACTGGCCACGCTATAGGGTGCGACTACCTAAGCCCTTTGGAGTTCGCATCTGGCCACGTGCTGCCCCGGCAGCTGGACACAGAGTCGTTAGATTTAATGTCTACCCTACTGAGCTTGGGTCATGCTTTGGTCCTATTCCTTCCTATCCTTCCTATCCTCTATGGGTGCGGGGTGCTTTGTTCCAGCAACGGGAGAGCTGACTACCACAGCCTGGGTCCGTCTTTGGCTCTCTTCCCACCTTGAGTGCCTGTAGTGGTCTCCTGCCTTGTATCCTGGCTCACCCCGGGCAATGTACCCTTCTTCCTTTCTCATGGTCCATTGCTCTGATGACCACACAAGGCTGTGGTGCACCCCCACATTTCTTGAACAGTCCTCTGCATGCTCTCGATCCCCCAGCTCTGGCTCTCTGATGGGGCTCTCACTCCCAAGGTTCCCCAATGTACTCTGTGCTACCTACATCCTGACTTGTTCTTGCTGTACCTACCCCCGCTCTGGCTCCACCTCCTGCTGTTGTTCTCTTTCCTTCCTTGGGTGCCTGACGCTGAGGACACCTGCAGTGCTGACCTTCTCACTCGCGCCCTTGGCCTGACAGTTACGTCTCTCCCACAGGTCTGACCTTTCTACCTGGAGCCCAGATCACTTTCTTAAGCACCCACCTAAAAACTCAACTCCTGTGTCATCAAGCGAAGTGAAGCAAAGCTACCCATGCTCCTCACACTCCCTGTTTGGCAATGGCATGAACGAAATGCCTGGATATCCAAGTGTCATTCTAAGTGTATCCCTTTCTTCCTGTGCCTCACTGTAATCACCAAATTACATGATCGTACTTTCTAAGGTTGCTGTCATCAGTTCTCCCTTGAGTACTTACTACTACCTTCCTAGCTCAGCTTTCATGACCTCCTTCCGGGAGTATCTAACTCGGCTCCTTCCTGATGCCCTCAGGCACATCTCGCCCACCTCCTGTGTGCTCTCCACACTGCCACCATGGCAGTCCTCCCAACACATGCCGACGGAATCCCAGACATCAAAATTCTACCCTCTTTGCAAGCATGGCACAGAAGGCTGTGTGCTAACAGTAGCCACCGCGCCAGCACCCTGTCCCCACTCTGCATGCACTGATCATTCTCTTTGTCACGTGTGACCTGTTTCTTTAGATATAGACACCCCATGAGGAAGAGTCCCTTCTTGGAACAGAAAAGACCCACTCATCCTTCGTGTCTAGCTCCAGTCTCACCTCCACTAGGAAATCGGGTGGGCGTCTCGGTGCTGCTCCCCCACTCGGAGCAGGACACGTCTGCCGAGAAGCGCTCACTCACTCTGACTTCATTGTGCATGAGTCTGTCTATCGGGCTGGTAGCTTGGGGAAAGGAACTACTCCATTTCTCGTAACACTACCCTTGGCACACAGATGCGCACACAGTGGCGCCATCGAGAGCCGGCTCCAGCTCTCCCACTTCCTCCGTGCACCACCCACTTGGAAGCGCCTCTTTCTTTTTCTTCTCAGTCACGGTTTCACACATGCTGGGCAAGCGCTCTGCCACTGAGCCGCCCTCAACTCCCAGTCCTCAGCTTCACGTATTTCAGAATGCATATGATAACACTTCCTCCGCTGGCAGGGAGAATTATTTTGTAAATAAAGGTACTAAAACTAAAATAACTTGTATTTTACCAATTTTGAGGCTTCAAAAAATAGGCTGCAGTGACAGCACAAGACAGCACAGCAGGGTCACATGGGGGCTGTGACAGGGACATGATACTGTCCTCCAGGCAATCCAACTTTTTCTTTCTTTCCTTAAATGGCTTTGTGGTGTGTGTGTGTGTGTGTGTGTGTGTGAGAGAGAGAGAGAGAGAGAGAGAGAGAGAGAGAGAGAGAGAGAGAGACTACATCTCTTAGTTAGAATTCTGGATTATGAAAACATACAAGAATAATCCTTAAGACAAAAGGACCCTTCTCTGAGCAAGAAGAAAATCCCAGAATCCTATGCATGAATTTTATGCTCTCGATACAGTTTTTCTTTTCTCCCCTCCCCCATAAGCTATATCTGTTGGCATCTCTGGGCATATTGCCCAGCTCAGCTTAAGTTTTTCATCTGTTCAGTCTTCTCTGAGTATATTGTGACTGATACTTCTAAGTGATAGTTTAGCATTTTCTTTTTCTTTTTAAATTCCCTCCAAAACGGGATCATGACCGGGGCTAGCAGAGGGCGTCAGGCAGGACACACAATTCTCTGCACAATACTCCTCAGGTTTTAGGTAAAGGGCACAGCAAAGTTGAGCCCCCAAAACAATCTTCTTAAGTAGCTTAGTAATCACTGTTCTCAAGTCAAGCATTATCAGACCCAAAATCCCTTTAAAACATGACAGGCTTCAATAACCAAAATATACTTAAAAGCCGGCTTTTAGCTCTACATCCTGTCCTACTTTCAGTCCTCATTAGAGGGCTTCAATGACATTCCCCATATTAATTAGTACCACCCTTATTGATACTACTTTCTAGAAACATGCTAAAAATATTCTGACCTTCTGAGCATACTAAAGAAAACGCGCAGAATACAGGCAACAGACGTGAGGCACATGGTCTATTTTTAAACCCAACTGTTCCCTTTTGTTGTAATCGTGTTTAGGTCTGAAGTAGGCTCTTCGGGCTCCAGCCCAGCTTCTAACTGCAGAGTGTGGCCTCCATACACAGAGCAAACTTCCTAGCTTCCTAAGGGAGCGCGGCCCTCTCACAGCTTTGTGCAGGGCCCTCCGCTGTGCGCTTCAGGTGAGCACAATCAGAACGTGCGTGACGAGGACGCTCGTGGCCTGTCACCTTCGCAGCCGTCCTGTGTGGAGGAGCACAGTGCTCAAGCTACCTCAGGAAGCCACAGGGTGGCTCCGGCTGCAGTGGCTGCTGCCCAAAGCTGAGGAAGGGACTTCGAAGACTCAGCGGCATGACTTCTTTCCTTTTCCTTCTTCGGAGTTCGAGTTTTATGGTCACGCTGTTCAGGCCTTGGCGGCGAACTTGCGCAGAGGGACAGCCGCCCCTTCTGCTGCTACTGCTTAGCCTCCAGCTTCTCCTCATGCTTGCTGGGGTGCGGCCGCAGGTCCAGGGGCTTCTACTTCCTGCCCCCACAGCATTTCCTCGGGTTTTCCTTCTGGTCTGGTTGATGATGGCGAGAACACGGGCGATGGGTCTGCGGACAGCTTGGATCTTAGAGCGCTGGGATGCCGCGCTGCCTGCACAGCTGTGACAGCTCCACCTTCAGGTCGTCCAGCTGTTTCAGCAACTCCTGCTTCTTGCTGCAAGTCCTGAGCCTCAATCTTGGCCATAGTGGCAAAAGAAGCCGCTGGAGAGGCGCCTTCTCCGAGGCAAAGAGGAAGGGGCGGGCAGTATGACTTCTTAGGGAAAAGAACCCCTCAGACAGTACAGTCCTTACTCCTGCATCCTTTGTGGGAGTCCTAAATCCCAATTGGCTGAGTGTAATCCTATCATTTCATCCTACTAATACTTTGAATATTACATATTGTGACAGCTAACTGTCGACCTGAGTATGATACACCGACTAACCTGGCTGAGGG
>NW_004524705.1:2226896-2235315 GCF_000260255.1 Octodon degus | reverse complement strand
TTCTCCGTGGGCGGAGTGCCGGCCAACAGGCTTGTTGTCTGAACAGAGGAAAAGGGAAGGAAGGACGCTCACTTCTGCAGCTCCAGTCTTCACTTGCACCTTGCACTTCACCTCCTGGCTCCTAGCGCAGACCCTCAGGCCTCTCCATACGGCTCGCGGGGGACCGCGCACAGGGCTCTCCAGCCCACAGCCCTCTGCATTCTTCCACACCTGACTCTGTAGGCGGCCGGTGAAAGTTCATCTTGAAACTTTTTTTTTTTTTTTTTTTTTGGTGCAACTGGGGATTGAACTCAGGCCCTTGAGCTTGCCAGGGAAGCGCTCATTCTACCGAGCTTTCTCCTTGGACCCTGAAACTTCTTATACATTTGCATATCTTGCACTAAATCCATTTCTCTAGCAAGCACTGACACATATACAGATAGGTAATAAGATTTTCAAGCAGTTGCAAAGCAATAAATATGATGTTCCTGTCAGAAACATTAGACACTTGCAAACCTAAACGGCAGACACTGTTCCTCCCACTGGCTTGGGTCACTTGTCCTCTAATGCCCCTTACTGTCCTGGTCTAAATCTCAGCTGAGTTACAATCATTCCTCTGAGGTCAAGTGCTTAGTCTTGTGCTCAGCCAAGGGAGACCGACTATTATGTGTGTGTGTGTGTGGGGGGGGAGAATATTGACCAAGGCAGCAAGATTTGCCGGAAGCGTCTGGGACTGAGCAACACAACCCAAGCAGAAGTGTACAGGCAGAGATTCTTTTGAACTCCTTGCTTATCCATGTGCAAATTCAGGCGCTATCCAGACATCAAAGTGATTAGGTCACTGTCCCTTCACCAACTCGCTTCTGTGCCACTGCAGGTGAGGGGACATCACAAGGACTGAACCCATGGGCTAGTGGGACCCCGGCAGACCTCTGTGGTGTGGCGCCAGAGCCCACCAGGGCCCTTTCTCGGCCACCAGCACCATGCAGGCTTTCTGCTGCGGAGAACATCAGCTGCACAAGTGCAGAACTGGGAAGCCCAGGCAGAAGTGCCGCGGTCAGCCATCTTCGAGACCCAGGTGACCTTCACATCTTGCTAACAATTTCTGCGTCCAAGTTTCTGGTCACTTAGCACAGAGCAAAGGACAGTATTCACAGGGTGTATTTCAAGGAAATCTGTCCTTGTCAGAACTGAAGGGCAGTCTATCTGTTTTGGAAATTCCGAAGTACAAAACACGTCTTCACGGGCACACACACACACACACACACACACACGTACTGAGGAGCGGTTTCCCGCGGCCAAATCATTCACAGGTTTTTAGTTCCAAAGAAGAAGTTTAAAGTGTTTTTATTTTAATGTATATGTGTATATGTTTGCATGTAGGTATGTATGTTCATATGTATGTAGGTATATATGTATGTAGGCAGGAAGGTATATATGTCTGAATGATGTTCTTTCAGTTCTCTCAGACTACCTGAATGTCAAAGAACCTAGTCTATTGCTAAAATAACTTCTTTTTTCAAGGAAAATCAGAAGAATAAGAGCAATTTACATTTTACTTTACTCCTAGTAACTGCCAACATTTCCAAGCCTGGGCATTCAATTACACCTTAAATCCAGACTGTAAGCGAGACCACGCTTCTGTAGCTGAGAGAGGTTCCAGTCTCTCTGGCTGTCCACCGTCACCTGAAGTCCACGCGCCCAAGATATGTAACTTATTATCATTGCACCAAACCTACTCATCCCTGTGCACTCCATGTCTTAGATATAAGTATCAAAATTCACCTAGAAAAGCACCTGGTGGGCTGGGGAGACAGCTCGGTGGTCGAGGCACCTGCCTGGCAAGTGCAAGGACCTGAGTTCGATCCTGGGAACCACATGCCACGCCGGCACACACGCATAATCCCAGTGCTAGGGAGGTTGAGACAGAAAGATCACTATGAGTCTGAACTGTATAGTGAGACCTTGTATCAAATAAATAAATAAATAAAAATTAAAAAAAAAAAAAAAAAGAAAGTACCTGGTAGTCAGGAAGTATCAAATGAATGCAGCTGGTCACCTGACCCACAACTGGAAATGGCACGCATCTGTGTGTCTTACACTGTGCCAGGTACCACAGACAAAGACACAGGAACAAAAGCAAAGTCCTTGCCCTCCTGGAGGTCAGCCTAACACCGACAACACTCCTCCACCCTCCCCTCCCTCCTCTCTTATTAGAATGTGTGCCATGTACAGCACTGACATTCTTTGGTGGAGCCGGTGCACGTACCCACTCATCTTCACCCCTTTCCCTCCTTTCCTTTATGGTCCAGCTGTGCTGCTATTCCCGTCCAACAGTCCAGATGAGAGCTCATCACAATCCCAGGTCCTACTTGACATGAGGAATAAACCCACGAGTGTAAGCCACGCTCACTCACACAAGTGTGGGATGTGCTCACCATGGGACTGTTTGTTAGTGAGTGAGTGAAGTGCTTGTTTAACAATCACCCCGAGTCTAGAAACATTAAATACAACTCATCGATTATTTTTCATACATGTTATTTCTTATTTTTTTAAGATATTTTTTGAGGTTCTGGGGATTTAACTCAGGGCTTCATACCTGCTAGAAAACACTGTGCTATGGAACCACACCCCCAGCTCTATTTTTAATATTATTCTTTTAACCGATAATCAGTTTAACTCCTATCCCTGAATACTCTGAGCTATCATCTCCGCCTTACCTCAGAACCTCTTGGAGGGCATGAGCAATGGAAAGTTAACCTGTGGTCCCAAAGTCCAGGCCAGCCTCGCTTGGGAAGTGCCACAGCAATTTGTCAGTAGTGAGAAAGAAATGGGCTGAATTAGATGGCTTCAATGTCCTGGTCCAGATACCCACCAACCCCTATATTATGATTATTTTAGATTAAATGGAGACAGCTAGGCATAGTAGAAAATGCCTTTCATCATAAGAAAGTCTGATTACAGGAGAAGCCAGTAAAGTGCTTGTGAAACACAGCCCACCGTGAGGCTTCAGCTCTGCCCCCTCTTGGCCACTCAGCCTCTGCACCTGCTCCATCTCATCTGCACGGAGGAGCTTCCATACTTGGGTCTTGCTCGCTGCCGCCTGCCCCTGGCATCTGCTGGGGCGCCCCTCCTCCCCCTTCACCCCAGCATCCGCTGGGGCTCCCCTCCTCCTACTGTTCCCTGGCATCTTCTGGTGCTCCCCTCCTCCCCCAGCATCTGCTGGTGCTCCCCTCCCCCCCACATCTGCTGGTGCTTCCTTCACCCCCTTCTCCCCCAGCATCTGCTGGGGCTCACCTCCCCCCTCCTCACCCAGCATCTACTGGTGTTCCCCTCCTCCTACTCTTCCCTGGCATCTGCTGGTTCTCCCCTCCTTCCCGGGTATCTGCTGGTGCTCCCCTCCTCCTACTCTTCCCTGGCATCTACTGGTGTTCCCCTTCTCCCCTGTCATCTGCTGGGGCTCCCCTCCCCCTCTTCCCCAGCCTCTGCGGGTGCTCCCCCACATCTACTGGGGTTCCCCTCCCCCTCCTCCCTGGCTTCTGCTGGTGCTCTCCCACATCTGCTGAGGCTCCCCTCCCCCCTCCTCCCCGGCATCTGCTGGAACTCCCCTCCCCCTCCTCCCCAGCCTCTGCTGGTATTCCCCCCAACATCTGCTGGGGCTCTCCTCCTCCTCCTCCCCAGCATTTGCTAGAGCTCCTGATCCCTCCTCCCCGGCCTCTACTGGGGCTCCCCTCCCCCCCACATTTGCTGGGGTTCCTCTCCCCAGGCTCCTTCTGGGCTATGGCTTTGTCTAGCCCTATGGAGCGCCCCACACAGCCTGTGGCTCCGTGCGAGGCCACAGAAGCTTCTGCCATCAGTAACTGTCAAACCACACACACTTTGGGTAGCAGTGGGGCATCTTGGTACCACTCACACTGTACCCAACCTCACAGAATTTGCAAATGAGCATCCCTGAGCCGGCCGGCATGCCCGGGAGGCTCTAGCCATCCACAAACGCCAAGGCAAGTCCTGCTCCTTTCTCCGCAGAAGGCTCATGGGTAGGCCACGGCCTCGAACAATCGGTGCCTCCACAGTTTATTTGTAACCTAGTCTAATTCTGAAATAATTTTATTCAAATTCCCAGGCTACCTTTAAAATCCAAGTTAGTTCAAAATATAGGTAAAATTGTGTACAATGAAGAGCAGGAAAAATTATTATTGTTATTTTGGGCTAACCTGGCAGTCAGACACAGGAATTATGCAGAGTGTGACTCTCACACAAGGAAATGTGTCCATCAGGACAGGGAAGAGGGAGGACAGGATCTTGGGAACAGGTCTGAGCTCCATCTTGCTCTTCCACTTCTGTGGGGGTGGAGAAGCAGAGCCCTGGCAGCCAAGCTCTTCCCGGAGCGCCCTCTGCGGAGGAGGCTGACAGCAGACCTATGTGCCGCTTCCCGGGAGTCATCTTACATAGATAGCATCGCAGGGGCTGACGGGAGAGGCCGGATTCCTTACGGTGAGCAGCACGCACAGTCGGCCTGATCCGTTCCTGCTACATCAGAAGCCCCAGAAGAAATACCAATCACCCCCCGGGGGACTGCTGGAGGGGCCTCCCGCAGCTCGGACTCCTCCTGCTGGGATACCGCACCTGGCTCCAAAGTTTAACAAAAATAAATCATAGATTAAAAGATTACTACAGTTGACTTTCATGATTTTTTAAAATTATGCATGCTGAAAATAAGGCAAACAAAATTACAATACAGAAAGCCAGGCAAAATATTTGAAACATAGAAAACAAAGTGTTAGCATCTTTGATAGAGTCACAAGCCAGAAAAAGTAGCGCAAAGAAAGTAGGACAGAGTACCCCGTGTGCCACCGGAGCAGAGCAGCACGCTGGCTGGCCGAGAGCGGGTCCCCGCCTTGCCGGCAATACAAGGACAGCGGGTGGGAACAAAGGCGTGTTCTCCTGTCACACAACACAATGGAAGCAGACAGTTCACCATGACGGGAATTTCTAGCCCTCGTTTTCAGGGACGGTTGCTCCTGAGGCAGCACCAGCGCTTCTGCGAGGGTGCACCAGGCGCAGAAAGGGCTGCTCCCGACAGGTCCCGCGACAGCTCTGGCGGAGGACTTCATTAGGGGCTGGATGTGAAAACCCTGACGCTGGGTGCTGTGCTGCTTCAGCTCCACTGTATTTCTTCCGCATTAAGCCCCGTTAAACCCCTCTCTTCTGCTTGTCTGCATCCTCCCTCCATTGCTTCTGAGCTTGACTCATTAAGTATTCCTCCTCAGATTCAAAGCAAAATATGCTCCTGGTGGAACGTGCACTCACGCTCTTCCGCAAGCCACGCACCAAATTAGAAACATCATCAATCTGGTGCCGAACGTGCTGGAGGAATGCTGCGCTACACCTTCCTCATCAGAAAGGCACACATATGGGCTGCAATGTGGCGACGCTCGGCGCTGGTGACTCTCCTCACCCCAATTCTTAAAATCATAGAAAGATCAATAAAAGAAGCAATATTACTGTGCTTGGATTAATGACTAACAAACCTGGCCCCTCAATTCTCAAATGGAAATCATTCAAAATGACTCTGAACACACTTGAAATGTACACTTTAATAATTATCTGCATAAAGGTTAAAAATAAATACACCCGATATCCCGAGGCTGATGCCAATTCTACCACCACCCTCCACCTGCCCAATCCGGTACTCTGAAGTTTGATGCTCAAAAGAAAATCATTCTTCCACGTTGAGTATGTACCTATGTTTAAGAAAAATCTACCCCTCTAATCAACACAGCAAAACGATCAACTGTCACCAAGCTATGTGCGTACATCCAGTGTATTTCATGCCACAGCGCTGTCATTTCACGTTGCAATCCTTTTTAATTACATCATTAGTGTGCCACAAATCATGCCTGCAGTACAGAAGATCATTTTCAGATCGTAAGAATCAGGGTCTCTAAATGCCATTCTGCATACCATCATTTAAGAAAATTAATGGAATTTTGCAAAAGGAGATTTAGGTACACAATTACCTTTATAAGAGTGTAAGTCTTTCTACTTAAAAAACGAGATATATTAGTCAAAATTGTAGGCATAAAACCAAGCATCAGAAATTATTTTCTAAAGCTCTGGGAAAAACCCACCATATTTATTAAAGATTCTAAACCCCTCCAACGTATTGTATAAAAGTAATGGCTAACAAAACTCATCATAATTGCTCTTTAATAAACCCTTATTTCCGGAGCTCTACATGCAAAGTTGTGGGCTACAGGCCATGAAGACAGAAATCTATTTACAATGAACAGAAAATGAATGAAATGCCTTTCTTGGACTTACGAAGGAGGAAACAATTTAATGGCAAAGATAAGACATACATATTCCAAATCACAAAAATGCACAATTTTACAAATGATCCAAGTTTCCCTAATCCAGTAGGTAACTACACACAAGAAACCCTGGATTGAACTCAGGCCCTTGTGCTTGCCAGACGAGTGCTTATTCCACTGACCCACCTCCCCAGTCCTGAAACCCTATGTTCGAAACAGCAAACTTCTTTCTGATTCCTCAAAAATTGACCCTTAAATCTAGATTAATGTGTACATTCCCCTCCCCTGGGCTTTCCACTGGTGAGACGCCTCTCCACCCTGTAACCGTCTTTCTTTCGCAGCGTTGGGTTTATCAGGAATAAGACACACATTCATCCACACTATCACCGTCATGTCCAAACAACCTATTCTAATTTGGACTTTCATATTCTTATTTTGCAAGCATTTTTTGTTTTTTATTTACTCTTGAGGAAAAACATACAAATGCAGGAAAACATGGAGACTGTGTCATCATGGTTTTCACCCCTGTGAGGCCGTGTGTGGACAGAACTGGACCCACTGGTGCTTTCCTGCAGACCACCAGACACAGCTGTGTGGCTTTATCTTAATATTTTGATTATTCATCTTCCCTTAGGACTTTATTCTGACACACATTATAAAATAAAGCTCAATTTAATGTATGCTTAGTATCATTGATGAAGGCTACAAAAAGACAGAAAAAGAATGGGAAGAAAACCAAACAAGGAATCACCACACAACTGGGCCAGGGGCCGCCCCAGTTCTCCACAGCAGCCCTGGAGCCCAGCAAACTGTGGCCCATACCTGCAGCGCTCTGAGGCCAAGAGACGCAGGCCCAGGAGCACACAGCAGAACTGACGCCTGCACATGACAAACCAGCAGGGGCAGCTCCAGGGCACATGACCAAGAGGAGACTGCGACCTGGGGCAGACCTAACAACTCTACCACCAGTCAAAACTACAACTCAAGCCAAAACATCATGATGATATGGGGGCAAGATAAACTGGAAATACAGATGCAGCAGGCAGACAAATGGAAGGGGCAGAACGGGCGAGTGCACGCCAGCAACAGCCAAGGCGCACTGTGATTAGCGCTAAGCCCAAGCTGGTCCCCGGCATGATGTCACCATTGTTTTTCAGCATGTGAGACTGGGCCCAATCGGGGCCTTCACACTGAGCTACTCCGAGCCCAGACAGGGTCTCACTGAGTTGCCCAGGCTGGGCAATGATCCTATAGTCCTCCTGCCTCGGCCTCTCAGAGTGCTGGGGTTCCTGGTGTGTACCACCATGCTCAGCACCCATCCTTAACTTTACACAAGCAAATATTCCAAAAAATATCCTATATTTTTGTACTGAGGAAGCATTTATTGGGAAGTTCTACAGTTGTTTTTAGCAACTTTACTTTCTTTCCTAGTTCATAAATTTAAGTGCATTTTATTTAAAATAACAGGCATACAATGAGCACAGTGGTGCATGCTCACCAGCGCTGTGATCCCGGCTGGCTGGGCAGCTGCGTCAGGAGGCCTGTAAGTCCAAGGCCAGCCCAGGAAATAAATGTGAGGGGGCTCAGCGGGCCTGGGCATGTGCTCAGGGTAGGCACCTCTGGGTCCAGGCCCCAGCACTGTGAACGATATAATAAGATGAGGCAGAAGAAAACACAGCCCTGGGCGTAGGATGGTTAGCAGACTGGGGCGGGGGTAGGGGGCAGAGCAGAGGGCAGGCAGAGGCAGCAGGCCAACAAAGCTGCACTTCTAGCTAGCTAATAGGTTACAGTGCTCACTGCAGGGAAGACGTCTTCAGCTCTGCCTCGGATCTGAGTCTTTAGTGACTTTATGTCACCACAGAAGACAAAAGCGGCTGTCCTCTCCTTAGAGTGGCAGCAAGGATGAGTACTAAAGAACTGACCAGGGCATCCTGTCACTGTGGACCCCTGCAGGCTGCAAGCGAGTGTGAGCTACAGAGGCTGCCCTGGGAGCAGGAAGTTTCACAGACTTCTCATGGGCAGCACTGTGAACGGCTGAACGGTCTTCTGGCACAGCCACGTGTGTGGTGCCTGGAGAGCAGGCCCCGAGTCCTGACCTCCAGGGCCCCGAGTCCTGACCTCCAGGG
>NW_004524705.1:2216607-2226492 GCF_000260255.1 Octodon degus | reverse complement strand
CCCCGAGTCTTGACCTCCAGGGCCCCGTCGCACACAGCAGCTCCCCTCCCTGGCCCCCCACAGGCGGCAGCCCAGGCCGTGGGCCTCCTCTGCCTCCACTGCTCTTCTTACTCTGACTTTGTCTCTGAGTCATCCGTCCGCTCCCAGTTCTGGCTCTGACTTCTCTTCTGAGTTCCAAGCCTCAAACCCAAGGAATAGCTAGAGAGCACCCCAAAACGCCAGCAGGGTCTCCATCTTGACCCTGCAGAACTGAGTCTTGTCCTCTTATCTGTCCCTGCCCCTCCATTTATGCCTCCCTCTGGGACAGTGGCCGGGCCCTGGACACCTGGAGGTATCTCAGGGCCATCTGCGGCCTGGTCCGCAGGGTCTTACAGCTCCTGTCTCCCATGTGTACCCCATCCTTCCTGCCCATGATGTCACCTGACAACACAACAACTCCAAGGATAATGAAAGCCTCAGATCTGGACACCAGACCCTTGGAGCGAGGCGGCGTGGCTCTGTCCTGAGTGCACTGTGAGGCTGACATGTCACCTGGCGCCCTGGGCGGGAATCTTGGCATTGCAGGGTTACTCGGAAGGATCATGTGTGTGCAGACATATTTCCCACATATGTGCACACACATGTAAACATGTGATACAGAAGGGTCACATCCTGTATATAGGACACTGTGCACATGTGCGGGTGTCTAGGAGGCTCTCTACACGCAAGCTCGAACATCCGCGTCTGCATGGATGCGTCTGAGACGCACAGAAACATGTGGGAGGGGCAGCAGCTGCACTGTCTGGGGTGTTACAGCTTGCCCCACACAGAACTGTCCCGCGAGTCCCTGGACTCCTCCGAGAGCGCTCCCCGTGAAAAGAAGCACCCGCATCTTCCCAATGCCCTCTGGTTGCTGGCAGAGGAAAGGCCAGCGGTGTCCCTGACTTGGTTCCTTCATCTGACCCCACCTCGCAGGTGCCCCGGGCCCCAGGTCCGGCCTCACTGTGGGCGGACCAGCCTGCCCGATGGCACCGCACCTTCCCGCCGTGAGCCAGCCCAGAATTTCGGGCTCAGGAAAGCTCTCCAAGGCCGGGTTAACCTGTCCGCTCTCCCGGCCACCCCACTGATTCCGGATCAAGAACTGGCACATGTTCTGCCTTTATCATCATTCCGCCTGGTAAATGACCTCTGCGTCTCTTTCTTGTCAACTAAACGATCAGTTCTGGAAGGCCAGAGTCTCCCCTTTGATGCCCAGCTCGCAAACTGCATATATGCTACGCATTGCACTAATGTTTATGGAATTGCATGGCAAAACTAAGCCTGCATTAAGCCTTCTCATTTTTAAGTTACAAATTTCCAGTGAAAGTCTGTAGTCAAGAGATGATTAGCTGTGGGCATCTTTTAAAATGCAAGTGAAAAATGTTTTTGATACATTAAGGTTTAAGTGAAACAAAAATATTGTTTATTCCGCCCTCTGCTGGCTGACAGTCGCCAACTACAAAACTCTGAACAATAACAGCACAAAGGCATAAACATGATCCAGCTTATCCATCCTCCAGGTGAACCGAAGCTTAGAAATCTTCCACGAGCTCATGCGTGAGCAACGCCACCTGGACACATGGTTTGTCTCTGAAGACTGTTTAGAAATAGACAAATCTGATTTTATAATTTTGATTATTATGATTTGTCAGAATTCCTGTGTGCACCTTTGTTTCCTGACGAACCCACCTAGTTTCCGTGTATATACGGTTTTAAATTTTGGGTGAAATTGTAGGATATGGTCCGTCTGCTTTCTAGTTAATCTATGTATTTTAAAAACTCTGATGCGGGGCTGGGGAGATGGCTCAGTGGAATAAGCGCTTCCCTGGCAAGCACAAGGGCCTGAGTTCAATCCCCGATTGTGGGGGGAAAAAAATCACAAAACTCTGATGAGGAACCTAAGAGGTTAAATTCTTCTTGTGTTTCTAAACAGTTATTCCACGAAGACATTTAAGGCACAGAGAGGAACCCCTGGCTCGTTCTGCAGCTCTCCGGGAACACAGTTTCCTACACGCCGGCACATGACGCGGGAGAAGGCGCAGATGCACCGCTGCGCCAGCTGCCCTGCCCTTTCCGTCCTCCACTGTTGTGTGCAATGGCCTTGGCGTACTCACAGAGACGGAAATCAGCTGTGGCCGGGGCTATGCATTCACGTGGTGCAGTCCAGCTGCTCTGCATGGTGTGGCAAGAGCTATGGCCCAAACAGTTTCTAAAACAGGTCCCCAAAGGCGTCATGGCCCAGGCCCCCCCACCCCGCGGCATTTCTGATACAGCCCTGCAGGCTGCTCTGATTCCACTCTGCAATCTCTTTCAGCTACGAGAGAGGAGCGCTCACCTTGTAGCTGAAACAAAAAGCATCAAATCAGGAACCAGTGAAAAGCGCAGCGGGTGCGGGCGGTAAAAGGCGTGGGGACCAAAGTGACCCGGACATTGAGTGAACCCCTTAACACTGTCGCCTGCTCCCCAAGCCGCCTGCTCCCCAAGCTCTCAGGTAGGCTCAGCTCCCCAGGGACTCGCAAGCAAGCGGCTGGCTGGCGCTCTGCACCTGGACAGAGGACCTGGGCACGTCCATGGGGTGCGGAAGGCATCAGGCGCTGCAAGTGCCAGGGTGAGAATGCCCCACGAGGGCCCCTCGTATCAGGTATCACTTCAGTGCCACTTTAAAAATAGCTCCCTTCCGTGGTTTCTTAGTTTATATTCAGTTATGTTTTAAAGAAAGCAAATGATCACTGAACAATTATCCCTCCGTGCTGGAAATTAGGGTTTCCTGCACACTCTTGATTACCCATAAAGATGAAGCACAGTAATATTAAAAGCACTAGTCTGGTTAGCAAAAGCCAAAGAGGGGAAAGTCAATATATGGAGATCTGCTTATAGTTACTTTCACAGAATTTATGAAAATATTTATTCCTTCCTTCATTTTTAGGCACAGAAAATTTTGTTGCCATCAGACATAAGTCAAAACATTACTTTTAATCCATTCGGCAGAGCTTAGAAATTATTTTTCTTGAACAGATCTCCATGTGAGCCTTTAGCCACTACACTGGGCAGCTAGCTGCTGGCATTTTACATCAGCGCCCCTGGAAGGGCCCCCCCACCACAGAGACCAAGGGTGGGGGACGACAGGTAGTGGCAGCCACCAGGGGAGCGGATGACAGAGGGTGGATGGTGAAGAAGGCTTCCCGATTCGTTCCGTCTACCACCAGGCACGTGGTCACCTCCAAAGTGCTGAGCTCTGTCTTTTGAGCATGGCCATCACCTCATTAGACTTGTTTTTGGAATTTCTGCTCTTGACTACATCCTCTAGGTCGACGGAGGCTCAGAGGCCATCCTCATTGGAATGCACACTGGCGCAGAAACCCTCCTTCCCAGAGATTCCCAGCAGCTCTCCACTCCAGTGACTCACTTTCCTGAAATGATCCCACATTCTAGCCCAAATGATACAACAAGGTTTCCGAGCTGTAAATTAGCTGGCAGTTAGACAGCATCTAAAAAGACACTTTGAATTGTGTGAGGAAACTATTCAAAATTGTGATTCATTTTCATTTAACATAATGTAACCCAGTCATGAATGAGCACAGGAAACTTAGGATGCGGTCTGTCACAGAATGGAAACAGTCACTCCCTATAGAAGTTACGCCGTATGGTAGTCTGTTACCCTATGAGCTAATTCCAGCCCAGCAAACTACTGATCAAGCCCTGGAGGGACAGTGTCAGGAAAGCCATCGCAGGGCTCCTGCTGCGAGGAGGTCATTACGTGCAAGGCACAGTGACATCGCACGCTGACATTACTAAGCCTCCATCATAGTAACTCAGCCTTTTCTAGCCTGATGCAGCACAAACCAATCATAAAATCAACAATGCCCTGTTTATTTCAAAACACCTACAACATCAAGAAATGTCAGGCTTTTGGAAACAAAATGCATTTAAATGAATATAACTTTATATTCCTGTTTTCCTCCAGATAATAAAGCACTGATTTTCTCTAGGAGGACTTGATGTGACACAGTCTCAACAACAAAGCTTAACTTTCTTCCCCTTTGGGCCAACAATTTTTGAGGGTGCAATTCTCAGACCCTTGAGGAGAACTTCATTTAAAAAAAACAATAATGATTAAGGAAAAATGACGAGTTTATAGTTGTTGTTGCCCTCTGGTCTCACTACTGTCCCAGGTGGCAGCTGACCCCAGGGCCAAGGCTGGGTAACATGACTGCTCTCCGCTAGTGACTAACAGCAATAACATAAAATCAAATGTCAAATCAGTTATTGGAATAATGTCGATACAAAACTAAATACAAATTCCACAGTATCACTTTGCGGGCCGGGGCGATAGCTCAGTGGCATAAGCTTGGCAAGTGTAAGGTCCCAACGTCTATCTCCGGTACTGCAAAAATAAAAACATGGAAGCAAAACTAAATACAAACTCCACAAAATAATATCGCTACACTGATATTTTGTTATTTCACAAAGTTAGATCCAAAGCTGTCAAAAATATTTATAAACAGTTGATTTTGAAGTGAGGTTTACAACTTTCAGCAGGAGAGGAAGAGAGGTTAAAGGGAAGGCAGGGGCTTAGGGGAAAACAAGAAGACTCAAGGCAGCATGTACAGATACAAACCTCTGTGGTAAATGGGACCACTACGTCTATCTAAAGTGTGTCTACAAAACTAATTTAAAAAGTAAAACTTTCAAGACAGGTGATTTCCCTCACCTACTACGGACAGACACAGGCACTTTCAGAATGATCAGGTACCAAGAGTGGCACTGTTACGGTTACCACAGAGCTCCAGGGCCCCCTGCAGGTGGGCATGCACACAACTGACTGAAGGGCTACCCCTGCACTCAGGGAACAGACCGAGAGAAAGGCACACAGATGTGCCACAAGAGACTCTGCCCGGGCCCGCAGTAGCGCTCTGCAACAGCCACCGAGTGGAAAGAACATACGTGTTTCTTGAAATGTCCGCAGTGTGGAACATTCACATAACTATACCCGACGAGCAGAATGACGCACAGCTACGTGGCACATGGACAAGTTTTGCAAGCAAAAGACAGACCCAAAAGAACAGGTAGCACATGCTGGCTTATGAATGCCAGGAAGCCTAGGTGTTGGTGGTCAACAAGTGGCAAGCAGTGCTGGGCCAGAGATGACTGAAAGCATGCAGGGAGGGCTGGAGGCCGGCACCACTCCGCCTCTCCATCTGGGTACTGGATGCATGACTGTGGTTACTTTGTAAAAACTCAAGGGGCAGCCCGGGTGTGGTGGTACATGCCTGTGATCCCAGCGCTTGGGAGGCTGAGGTAGGAAGATCCCTGCAAGTTCAAGGCCAGCCCTAGGCTACAAAGTGAGTTCAAGGCCAATAAAAATAAATAAATAAATAAATAAATAAATAAATAAATAAATAAATAAATAAATAAATAAAATATAAATAAAAAATATAAATTTCAAGATGGGGCTGATTTCTCTCATCTACTATGGACAGACACTATGCCTATGGACAGGCACTTTCAAAATGATCAGGCACCAAGTGTAGCACCGTCATAGTTACCACAGATCTCTAAGACAATAAACAAACTCATGGACCTTTTTAAAAACTGGATGCAGAGAAATGGAAGAGCTGTGCAAGCTGCTCTAGGTCCTCATAAACATGCAATTCAATATGCATTCCTAGAGGACAGAGAAATCTTTGCAGGGCTGACGAGACAAGTGGAATGCAAGAGGGGGAGAGGAGACAGAAATGAGCCTGTGAACAAGCCGCAGTCCTGGGTCAGGAGACACAGAATGGCTAGAGGGGTGGGAACATTATTTAGAACGGAATCCCAAAGCACAAGCACAGTGAGCGCAGCTCAGCCCGGAGTCCACGGAAGCACGGCCAGAAGAGCAAGGAACAAGGCCGGAAGTGCAGGGAGCAAGGCCGGAAGTGCAGGGAACAAGGCTGGAAGTGCAGGGAGCAAGGCCGGAAGTGCAGGGAACAAAGCCGGAAGTACAGGCACAGCAGGTCACTTCGCACAGCTGAGGATCAACACTGCTGATCTCTCTATAGTCAATACAAAGTTTCACAAATTATTTTACTAGACTGAGAACAGAGAAAACATATTTATGGAATTTAACTTAGTTGTCCTAATTCTTACATGAAAGCTATTATGACCCATATTTACATATAAATAACCTAGGTCAAGGTGAACCATTTGTACAAAATTTTAAGAATATATAGAAAATAACAAAAGGTTGGCCAAAGAAAAATAAATGAAGAAAAACCAATCCTTCCTTTCAGATGAATTTCCTCCCTCTCCTCCCAAAGCCAAGCTGTGATCTTCTGCAACCACGGCTCGGCTCCATCAGTCGAGCACGTCAGCGTAGCTCTCCTCCTGCCTAAGGTTTCATCCCAGCGCCAAGGCAGGATGTGTCAGGCTAAATGCATGCGAGTCAGAGATGGCAAGGAAGAGGCATACAGGCAGCTGGGCCACTGAGACTGGGCATGGTCGTGCACGCTTATAATCTCAGTGCTGGGGCTGGTGAGATGGCTCAGTGGTCTAAAGCACCTACTTAGAACAAGCTAAGCAAAGCACAGGGACCGCGGTTCAACCCCCCAGCACCACATGACAGCCAGCCCCGCCCCCTGGTGGGCTGAGCTGGCCACACACACACACACACAAATAATAAATAAATTAAAAAAAAAATAATAATCTCAGTGCTGGGGAGGCCAAAAACAGGAGGATTACTACAAATCCAAGCTACATAGTGAAACTCAGTATCAAATATATAAAATAAAAAATAATAAAATTAAAACAAAATTTATTCTTTATATGCTATTTTTCCAATTTAGCATGCAATAGATTTCCTCCTGTTTCTAATAAGGTAGGCAGGCAGCTAATAACTACCATACCGAACCACCTCATGCTAGCAGTATCGGCAAGGGTGGGCACAGGCCTGGAAGAACTGGACGACTTCGGTCCTCTTCAGCTGCGCTTGCTCGGCAGGCAGGGGCAGCACAGCCTAAACTACAAACAATACAACTCTGATGTGTCTAGATTGCTTACTTACAGAACTGTGGATATAAATCCAAAATACGTCCCACGTCGACATCTAATCTTTGCTGGAAAAAAACTCAAGCAATTCGATCGCCATAGGAAAAGAAAACCACTCCAAAGTAAGACTTAGACTATGTACTTCATTCATGTGCCACCGACCTTGAAAGGTACCTATCCTGCAGCTCTATCCAGCGACATCTGGGTCCACTAAGCAGACCTTCCCTGCAGCAAATTATTCTATAGTAAGAGCCATAAGATACAGAACTCCACGTATCCAGAAAATCCCCGCGTATGTGAAGTCAGTGTGTGTCTGCAGATTGCTACCTCACCCATGCCTTCCACTAAAGAACATGACCAACAGGATATAGTCGTGGATACACCGTGTCAACTTGGTTAGAGGCCTTATGGTGGATACATTGTATCAATCTGGCTCCACCTCAAGCCGTTTCACACTCTGGGCTGTGAGGGTCCTGCCCCAAAGTAACTCCACACAAAAAGGGGTTGAGGAAGAATTCGGCATTCCGCTTCCTCAGACCAACTTCAGTCCTTGCAGTCAGCTTGGATTTTATCTCCTGGCTTCCAGCACAGACTCTTCAGCCTCCAGATTGGATCCGTCGCAGATTTCTCAGTCTTCCCTTGTAGCCCTAACAGCTGACCATTAGGAACCGTTAGAGACCGTTAGAAACTGTTAGAGACTGTTAACAGATGAAACACTGCAGGGAGCTTAAAACCCTGGGACTGAATAGGTGGTGTGCACACAGTCTCGCTCACTTCCTCATCTGACTCTGTGACTGGCACATCTCGTTTTATACCTATTTCCTCTATTGTATCTGTTCCTCTAGTAAAACCCAGACTAACACACAGGACGTGAATACTGTGTGCTTTCAGGAATATTTGTCATTACTGCTTCTAGTAAACAGGAGGCTTATTTAAATTTCTTTTAAGAAAAATTAAACTAAAGCTAGCATGGCTTGCACACACATGCACAGGCGGAGGCCTGCAACGCACTGGAAGGAATCACACCCCTTGGTCTCCCCCTAAAACTTCCCAATATACAATTTCTGGGTTGCTCGGAATGCCCAAAACAGTGACATCGGCCCCTCTCGAAAGAGCCCCTTCAATCTGGGCTCAATGAAGCTATGCGGAAAGCGTTCTCCATACAGATTTAGTAGAGTTCCATTTTTTAAACTCATACCAGCTGGCTCCCTTTTGCCTCTGAGTGCAGATCTGCCACACTAAGCTATCTGCTACTCAACCCCACTGTCCTCTGACGATAAAATCTGGGTGGGAGCCTAACTGGAAGTGACATTTCTAGCCACTAGAGCAGCCACATGTGACCACAATACTAAGCTGCACCAAAAAGATGTTGTATGTGGAAAAGGAAACTGTGCGAAGACTTTTTAAATTCTCTCACAGTGATCCCCCTTCAGGAACCCAAATGTGAGGACGGGTCCCAGCAACCCACCCTGAGGTGAGCCTCAGAATAGAAACAGGGTCAGGGTCCTCAGAGCCTTCAGGGAGCAGACTCAGCAGGCCTGGCAACGCATCTCCAGTCTAATAGTCCTTACGCATGCACCCCAGTCACCCCGATGGAATTAGGAACCTCCTCCTGACTCAGGAGGCTCACTACTAGAGGGCATCGCTGTTCTCCCTCCACCTTCCTCCTTCAAGCGCTGTGCCTTCCCTGGAGCCATTGCCCTCTCCGCAGGCCTCAGCACTTGGGGATCCCTGAAGTTTCAGGAGAGTCCCTTAGGTAGCAGATGTGCCTGACCAGCCCAGCAGGCTCAGGAGCGTCCTCCTCCCCTGGCCAAGGCTGAGGGTGCCTTCGGGCACGTCTTCAGCTGTCCCAAGCCCACTGAGCACGCGGCTCCATGCTCTGGGCTCCACAGCCTTCCTTGTTGCTGCAAAGACTCAGGCCCAGTATGGGGCCCCAGGAGGCCCAGACTTGGAACCTTCCTCCCCAGCTAGAGAGGCTGGCAGCAAAGCCCAGGTGTGGAAACCAGGCGGCATCTGTGGGGAACAGGGAGGGAGGTCACCACCTGACAAAGGTGGACAGAAAGAATTCACTAACCCTTTAAGAAGACAGAAAATCTGTAGGGTGGGACTTGGCGGCAAGTGACTGACAAAGCAGGGTACACTCAGTAATCACACATTTATACAGATATTGATTGCAGTGGCTTCAAAAGACTAATCATGCTGCTTTTCACATTAGGAGTGAAATTCTTTACCTTAGCCATAAAAAAGCCAGGACTGCAAATGGTCAAGGCCTTAGACTTGCACATGTGAAAAAACATTTATAGTTAATGATACAACTAATGAATTAATGAACACAGAGTAAGACTAACCTGTGCTCATGGGATTATCTTGTTCAGGATTAGGCAAGTCCCCAGTTAGATCTAAACTGAATTAATGATGCTGCAAGGTCTTATTACTCCTCCAGCACATTCTTCTATTTGGTGAGTGCTGTCAACAAGTCCACACACTGGGCAGAATTGCACAGACTTTCCCACTTTGGTCAGACTGAGTTGGAGACCACACTCAGGAAAGCTCCCTCAGTACCTCATCCGGGCCTTCCAGCTAACTTGGCCTGAATCTACAAATCTGACTTAATTCTGAATGATCTGCAGTTGCTTATTGGCCCCATTAGCTAACAGCTTTGTCTTTAAGTCCAGTCAAGTATGGAAGTGTAAAAACAATGACTTGCTGGGCTAGTGAAATAAGCACTGGAATACAATGAAAAAGATGAAGCTGGGCATGGTGGTATATGCCTGTAATCCCAGTACTTGAAGGCTGTCCTGGGCTCCTCAGCAAGACCCTGTTTGAAAAGGGAGAGAGAGA
>NW_004524705.1:2213173-2215972 GCF_000260255.1 Octodon degus | reverse complement strand
GAGACACAGCCAAACCCTGGCCCAATGTCATAGAGGGAGACAGCAGCTTCCATGTGGTGTCTCTATTCTTTGTTTGCTTTTGTTTTTTTTTTTTAAATCATCAAACCAGGTTAAAAAATTATATTCTTCTCTTCTGGGCTATCCAACTCTATTTCCTCCAACACCTCCTAGCCCCAGCCCACCACAAAGTGTTTCAGTCACTTAAGCTACAGCAAACTACACCTTAGGGTCACAAGGTTGCTTGGGTTTTGTGAGCAATAGGAGCAATATTTTTAAATGCTGATGATCAAGTTAAAATATTCCCATTATTTACATCCTACAAGTCTAATATCTTTGCTTATTAAGTTGAGCTAATATAATGGAAAATTACCTGACATATCTGAGAAGTAAAGGAAAAATATGACTGAAGTGTCTTATTCGAGTTTAGGCCATAAACCCACCTCCTTGTTGCTGAGGTGGGTATGCTTGTCTGAGCAAGTTCTATGCTGTAATTTAAGATGGCCTGAGACCTCCTGATAAAATTTTTCACATTATCTGAGCAACTGTGAAAGGAAGTTCTCACCTCTAGTTTCCCTCCCATGGTCATCAAGAGAGAGGTTCCAGAACATACACACACATATGCACGCGCGCACGCACACACACACACCATAGACACCACAGTCTGAGGATGCCTAAGTTCCTTACAGGAAACAATGGAGGATTTGCATCTAATGCATCAACTTTCTCCATGCACTGTACCTTGAAGCTCAGCCACTATAACTGTGAGATTTGACTCTGAACAGTGTTTGGGGTTTAACAGTAAGAACATGATTTTAAATTTTAAAAATAATATTTACAAGGACAAAGCTCAATAGGGGCCAGGGAGATGGCTCAGTGGAATAAGTGCTACCTTGGCAAGCGCAAGGGCCTGAGTTCAATCCCCGGCTCCACAAAAAAAATAAAATCTCAATAGTATAAATCATAACAATAATACTTTTCACTGACACAGTATTCTTCTTTAAGAAAGAAAAATACCTCCTTCAACCACAAAATTAAGGTTAGGCTGACGTTCTGTTCTCCGGCCTTCTCTGAGGGCGGGGCCCAGAGCTCAGTGGCAGAGCGCTGGGCTAGCACGCGCCAGGCCTCATGTTGGCTCTCAAGGGCTACAAATAAAACAACCACATGTAACTGGCTAGAATTTTGCACGGGATTTAGTTTGCTCAAGTTAAAAATGTGTTAATTGCTACGAAAAACATGCACAATCCACTAAGTAAATGAAACTAATTTACTTTAGCACTGAGGTAATGCACAAGTATCTTAGTACTTCCCAGGTAGATCTTTATACTTCTTCGTGGGCAATTTAAGAAAAGTAAGTATAACAGCATGCACATGAAACAATAATCCACAGACAGAGGCATTGTTTGATCAGATAACTTCTGAACAAAGATTGGATGGAGGGTAGATGGAATGGCAGAGCTTAAGCAGGAAAGGAGGACTTATTCGTGAAGCAAAGGCCTTAATCTATGTAGAAATCTTCCCGTGAAATACCACACCATGAGCCCAGCGTCCGCTTGTCTCTTGGTCCATTCTGGACAGAAGGGCTATACGAAGCTCCCAGACTCCAAAAGCACCACTGGCCTAGGCAGCCCATGGGCCACGCACCCGGTCCTGGCTCAGGCTCTCGACGAGGAAATGCACAAAGACAAGGTGAAGCCAGAGGGCCAGAGGGCCAGAGGGCAGCCCAGAAACCACAGAGCCTTGCGGCCTGCAGGGATGGGGAGCGGCTGCAACGGGGCTATCCCTACAGGGACTGGGCCATTTGGGGGTGTCAGTCACTGCACAGGAAAGGTGCCGGTGAGACTTGGAGACCTACCTTGCAAACTGCTCTACTAATAGCAGAGGCAGCACAAACTGACATGTGCAGAAATGTTAAACTCAAATCATCTGACAAAGACAGACAAATCTTAGGAAGAGATGTGTGAGCACACCTGCTCCCCTCACAGCCGCGCATAAAAATATCCCAAACCATGACAGACTGCAGCACTGACGCCGGGAGCCTTTATTTAACTACAAAATGATTTCCATGTGGTAGCTGATGTGTCGGTGAGTTTACTGGAAAGACCAGGGATGTCCTCCATCACAAATGCCAGGTTCCACTCTACAGTATTAGTAACAAGAAAGTGTATTTAATGCAAAGGAAAGGAATGAAGTCTCCCCGCCTGTGTAGTCTCCAGTGGGACCATCACAGAGGGTGACAGGGGAAGGCAGTGCTGGCATCGTAAGGGCTCTAGACCAACTGTCCACCCACGTCTTAAGGAAAGCCCAGGTCCTCTTGTGCTTCAGGACACCTCGTGCCTACGAAGCAGAGAAGTGCCAGGCACCCTGAGGAAGGCTTGGGTCCCTCTGGCCTCCACAGCTCAGGAGTACACCTGCGTGCCCCCCATGCTGGGCTCCTATGCCAGCGGCTCAGCTGGAACATGATGGCGATGCAAGAGGTCAGCGAACTGCAGCAGGGGCAAGCAACAAGGACAGACGTGGTCCCCAAAGAGCACAAAGGGGCCCAAGCTCGCTCGCTGTGATTCTCTTAACTGAAGTCATGCTTTGGATAAAAACTGGACTTCAGTGCAGCCGAAGATGGCAGCCAGCACACAAACCCGACCCACATGGATGATGGCACCCTGGAGCCTTCACAACAAACCCGCTCCAGCTGAAGGCCAGATATCTGGAAAAACTCTTACCGTTCCATTATTTTTAAAAAATAATTTTATAATATACTGTAGCCTCTTCATGGCTGAGTGTTTCATTAGCTGTGGCATAAAT
>NW_004524705.1:2206264-2212821 GCF_000260255.1 Octodon degus | reverse complement strand
TCATTTATTTCTTTTCCTTTCTCCTATTCTTATTTAGATCATTTTTTCTTTTATATATTTCCTTTGCTGACCATAAAACCTATACATGACCATTATTTCAAAAACAGTTAAAAAACAGTCAAAAGTGTAAGAATAGATACTAGAAAATAAAATTTGTGTGCTGCATGTGTGAATTTCTCATACACACATACTAACTTGTACCTTGTCCTTTTCTCACTTAATACCTTGAAGACATGTGATGTCACCCACCTACCGACCTCCTTATTTTATCGCAGAACAGTGGCACCCTGATTATACACATACACATGTATTTAACAACTGAGGAAATAACTGCAAAAATGCAAAGGTAGTCATTGCAGTATTTTAAAATAGTATTTGTACACACAAAAATCAACATGACTAATAATTGCACTAAAATTATTTCCAAATTCTATCCACAATCCTATAAGAAATATTACTTTACAAATATTATTTTACAAATATTACTTTACAAATAGGAGATCAGTTGCTCAAGATAGAGCTGCAGATTGGACTTGCTAGATCAAATGATCTATTTTAAAATTGGATGCCTGCAGCCAGGCTGCCTCCCAGGGCAGCTATGGCAGCTGTGGCTTTACCAGGGTGTGCTGCTGCCACGTGGCCAGCCCCACTGAGCCCCGCTGGTTCTCTTCCCCTTGACAACTTGGTAAGGAAGACAATGCTCTCTTGGAAATGTCAATTAGTGCATGACTTAGCAGCACTGGCACACAAATAGATTTTATTGGTCATCGTCATTTCTTCCTTCGCCAATTACCAGTTAACAAAAGGCAACTTGCTCCACCTTACCATTGGGATTGTTCATCTTTTTCTTATGGAGTCACAGGACTTGCTTTAGATTTTGGCATTAGTAACTCTCAGTCAGATATGACAACTGAAAATATTTAGCAGTGCCTCACTTGTCCTGCAGCTTCATTTCTAGAGTCTACGGTGTAGTATTATTTATTTTTAAATGGTAAACTAAAAATAGCACTCATCACGTAAGCTATGAGTTCTCTGAAGACTTCCAGCTAAGAAAGAGTAACAAGGAGGAGATTTACCCCGCCACTTGGAATAACACTAGCACGGAGCAGATTATAGAAGACCATGAGTTTTCAAGACTTTTGGCATGAAACAACAAAGGAATCCTCAGACGCACAACCACACAGGTGAGTCCTGGCCAGGCTGAGTGCGGAGAGCAGAGGAGGCGACCTTACGGTGCATGCGTCCCAGCGGGCACACACAGCCCTCTGTCGGCACGCAAGCCCAGCTGCCCCTGCATCACCCCTCAGCCAAGCAGTGGACAGTCAGGCTGAGCTGCAGCGTTGGCACTCTGAGATCAGCAGGTGGATTCTGGGCTGCTGTCTGGGCACTGGTGTCTAAAAGGTTTTGCCACCATGGACCTTGAGGTATTCGGGTCATGTTCAGGAAAGCAAAATCCAAGCAGAGCCTTGTGGGGTCTAGATGTGAGCAGACAGAACCAGGCATCAAGGAGATCCAGACAGCGAAGCTGGAGCTGGGACTGGCGGCTCGGAGAAAGGGCAGCTAGATACAACCAGGGGTCTCTGTGTATGCATATGGAAATACCACCCTACGCCTCACCAATTGGTTCAATTATTGTATGTTAGCAGAAATAAATTCATGTATCCTAATTTTTAAAAAGGAGTTAGCTTAGGCAAAAATAAAAATAAAAATAAAAAAGTCAGGACAGCTACACAAAAAGGAAGCTCTTTTAATCCTCAGTTAGGCAAAGATTAACTCATGTATGAGCAAAGGCCTGAGGTCCAGTAGAGAACCCTCCAATACAGTGAGGGGGCAGGCGCAGATGGCACTGCCGGAGCCAGGGATCTCTGGGTTCCCAGCAGCCATCACATATGAGTCCTCAGTAAAATCGCAGCAGCGCCTGGCTTCAGTAATGGGGCAGCACGACGCTGGGCGAACGCTGCTACAACTCCTCGGAACAAAGCTCAACTGCAAGACCTGAGAGGACCAAAGTATTCCTAGCTCACCTACATATTCAGGACAAACACGAATACGGGGATACAAACGTACCAAGCACCCTAAAGGGTAATATGCACTAATATCTACTATCTAATAAAACATTCTGCATGCAAAGAAGCAGAAAACAGACAATGAAGAGAACATTAATCAACTGAAACCAGTGCACAAACACATGAACAAATGGGCATGGCTACTGCCACGGTTGAATAAGTGTCCCCCAAAGACTCACGCATTAAAGCTCAGTCACCAGCCTCCAATGAGCTTGGGAGCCAGAGGAACCCTAAGAGGTGAGCCTGGGGTTGGGCGCTGGGTTCAGGGCTCTGCCCTTGCGGCCCAGGCAGCCTGGGACTCCAGCCCCCGCCTGCTTGCCCTCTGTTTCCTGGCCACAGGAGGTGGGCAGCTTCTTCAGTTACAAGCCTCCTTCACGTGCCGCCTCGCCACAGGTCTGAAGGCGAGAGCCAAGCAGCCATGGGCTAAACTAACCTTTCCTTCTTATACGTTTCTGACCTCAGGCATTTTGTTATGGTGAGAGAAAGCTGATTAAGCAAGCTGTGTTCCCATAAGACATTACCTTTGAAAACAGGTGGTGAATTTGCCTCATGGCCTATCTGTTTGTCTTTCCAGGCTGGTGGAGAAACTGAGCAGGTTAAGAAGAGAAGATATGGAAGACACGGAAGGGTAAAAGGACCGAAATGAAACTTCTAGAAACTCTGAGAAATAATTAAAAATGTATACCTTGCTGAAGTAAATTTATTTTTATTTTTATTTTTATTTTATTTATTTTTTTGTGGAACCCTGGATTGAACAGACCCATGCACTAGCCAGGCAAGTGCTTATTCTACTATCTCAGTAGAATAACCTCATGAGCTTGAAAACCAAACAATCGAAACAACAGAAGCCATCAAAATAAATATCAGAGAAAAATACAAGCTGTAGATCAAATTCAAGCAGCCTAATAGACTTGCAACTGTTCTGCAAAGGAGAACAATGAGAGGCAAAACTATAAACTATAAATTCGTGTATTTAAGAGTCTCAACAAAGAAAAAAGAATCTCGATGAACCCCGAGAACAGGAAACATGAAAAGAACGCGCCCCAGTCGCAGCATAAGCTAACCACTTGTGGTCCCTGCAAGGCTCCCCTTAGGACAGGGCCCGCGCGGCAGGGAGCTGCGGACAGTGCTCGGCACGCCACGCCCTGCCTGTCTCTCAGCTTCCGATTGCGACTAGCAGAAGCTCAGCTCGAAAGCAGTAGGCTAGAATGCACCCAAGTCCAGTGCTTGTGATGTAGCGCGCTCAGACAGGAAGAGACGCAAGGAGGTCCCGCGCGGCTTCTGATGCTGGTGCGCGGCGGCGAGCTCTGCTCCCCCGCCTGACGGCTGGCCGACCTGCCGCTGGCCTCCGCGCCTCCTCCGCCGGACAGCCTGAAAGCCTCTACTTCCCCCTCCTCAGGAAGCAGCCACAGTGGACAGCCAACGCCAGCCGCCACCGGGCAGGAGAGGTCTTGGCTCCCAGGGCTGGGGCTTTGGCGCCTGCCTGGCAAAGGCAGCCTCAGTGGGACTCGGGGACTTCCGCGAAAGAACTAAGCCACTGTTGTCTGGGGTCACCAGCTTTGAGGACGGTTTGCTGTGGTTTTTGTTTTTTTTTTTTTTTTTCCTGGTCTGTATTCTATTATATACCAGAAATATCCTTACGATCAGCCTCATGTTTGGCAAACAAAGGCCTTGCCGTTTTATAATATAAAAATGCAACTCTCTGTTTGCCCCATACTTTTATGCTTTAATTTTGTACACTAAGCAGTTTGATATGCTCTGGAAAATGATGTGAGTGTAAGTTCCATCATGCTTTTTGAAATCATCCTAGAAACATTTAATAAATAACGTCATTCTTCTATTGATTTGAATGATACTTTTGTCATATACTACATTTTGAGGAGACTTCTGTAAGACAAAATGCCAAAAGAAATATATTTAAATCCACCTTTAAATATAGAACTGATTAAACTGAATTAGTAGTATTTCTATAAGTTTGCATATTTTCTAAGTATGCATATGTATACTTTATTACATTCTTTTTCTACATTTCAAGAGAGAAATCAGAAACGTGTTTTCCAACATTTTGACATGCAAATAGCCTTATTATTCAGAAAGTTTTTCAGTACTGTATTCACTGTAACGTGATTTTACTGGTAGTAATTAACCCAGCCTCATCATGCGGCTTCTCCAGCTCCCTCACCATTATTAACCAAACGGCCTTAAGTCGGCCCTTACTGAAAAGCCTTCTAGAGCAGCCTGAGCTGGGACTTACGAACATGAGCGAAGATTCCCGTCAATTTTTCCCTTTATAAGAACACAGGCAAAAAGAGATCTCATTATAATTCCAGGTAGGACTTCGTCAGCCCTCAGCTCTCCCAAGAGCGTCTCAACCCTTAACGTGAAATCGGTAAGAAGACATTTCATGGACATTAACAGCAGGATGAAGCCAGGGTCTCTCCCCACAAGACCTGCTAGGGCGCCGAAGGAGACTGCTGCCGAAGGCCAGGCCTCCTTGCGTCGCCTTCCTCTGCCTCCGTCCAGCTCTCCTCCAGTCAGATTTCCTGTAAGGGTTTCATGGAAGTCACTACATTGAAAGAAGGAAAGGACTGTAAAAAGGCAGAAAAAGAAAAAAGGTGTCAGCTCCTCAACAGGGCCCCCGGAAGGCCAGCTTGCCAGCACTGTGCCTCCTGACATCTCCTACACAGCTGCCACTGCGCCACCGCTTGACCCTGCTCCCGGACGTCACACCAGAGATTAATTCTAGTCAGTGGGCTTCCTCTGTCTAAGATACACAAATGCATCTAAGGTGTTCAGCAGCTTCCCAAATGTCATCGTATTCGTGTCAGTTTGTTCTGTCATTGGATTATTCTAATAGATGGTTGAAAACACCTCTATTGAAGTGGGATTTTTTTCCTAATTATATTTAAAACACCTCCATTCTCACAATTATTAGCTTTAATATATCAAATCATTTTAGATTAAACTTTCAATCTTAAGATAATTATAGATGCACATATAAGATATGTACATATTGTGAGAAATGACAGACTTCCCACAATGGTAATACCTTACAAATCTAGAGAACAAAATTACAGTGAAGAGACAGCACATCTCTGCCATTCCAAGGGCCCCATGTGGGCCTTTTATAGTCTGACTCAACTTCCTCCTGTCCTTACCCTTCTTCATCCTCATTGTATGAATGGAATGATTTATTGTGTAACATTTTCAAATTAGCCTTATTCACTCAGCACAGTTCCCTGGTGATTCACTGAAGTTGTTCATTTGTTTTCATAGCTGAATAGTATTCCATGGGGTAGAGGAGCTGAACTGTGTTAAATGTGCACCCACTGTTATGACTTCTATCTAGATGTCTCCCCACAGCCTCCTTTAGTCATAGGTGGGGCTTTGTGGAGGTGGCGGAGTCCAGCATGTGTCAACATGGATGAAGGGTATGACATTGGGGTTAAGGGTGTGTGGACTAGTCCACCAGTTGATATATCATGGCTCTGGCTGTGGATAATGGAAGCCCCACCCTGACTGTGGGTAGCACCAATCAATAGGCTTGTGGACTGGATGGAATGAAAAGGGAGAGGAAAGGCAGGCTGCTGCTGCTTCTTGCTCACTGCCTTTGGCCTGCCATGCAATGGACTCTTTCTCCTCTCCAATGCCTCCCTGCCTTGGTGCCACCAACTATGGGCTGAACCACAAAAACTAGGAGGAAGTAAACCTCTCCTCCTTGAACTCATGGCTGTCTGTCTCAACCACAAGAAAAGTAACTAGGATACCCATGATAAGCTACCTGGATTGTTTCCAATTTGTGACTATTATAAATATAAATAAAATCTGTGTATAGGTTTTTGTATGAATATAAACATTTCACTTCTCTTAGGTAAATACTCAGGCATGTGACTACTGGGTCATGTGGTCACTACATGTGACAGTTTTTAAGAAAATCTTCAGTTGTCTTCCAGTGTGGCTATACCAACTCACAATCCAATAGCAATGCATGCAGGGCTGCTTCTCCACATCCTCACCAGATTTGGTGGGGCAAGTGTTTCTCTCCGGTCAGGGGGTTTTGTTTTGTTTGTTTTATCCACTTTGATACATGTGCAGCAATACTGTGATTTCAATTTGCATTTCTCTAAAGGTTAATAACATTAAGCATCATGACATTTGTTTCTGTTTATTGTTTTCATATTGTTAAGTTCTAAGAGTTCTATATATACTCTCAGTACAAGTTCTCTATTGGATGCACTGTTTATAAGCATATTCTACTACTCTCTATGGCTTTTCTTTCAATCTCTTAACAGGATTTTTGAGAAGAAAAATTTTTAATTTGAGGAAGTTAAGTTTATCTGTTTTTATTTTTTCCAAACATACTTTTTGTCTCACATATAAGAATTATTTGCCTACCCGGAACCCCCAGACCCAGTCCTAGCCCAGGTCCGGTGAGTGTGTGGAGAGCTTCCTGCTACCCTGCGCCGGCGGGACCAGTCCCAGCCCAGGCGC
>NW_004524705.1:2189400-2193419 GCF_000260255.1 Octodon degus | reverse complement strand
ATAATTTTCGGCAGGCAAACATCAGGCATATTTTTTTCTTTTTTTAATGGTACCAGGTGTTGAACTCAGGACCTTGTGCTTGGCAGACAGGCGCTTATGCTGCTAAGCTATCTCCTCAACTCCCCAAGCACATTTTGTTAGATTTTTACAGATGCATTTTTCAGTGTCTTTGGAGCAACTGGTTTTCAATGCTACTGCCTACACTGTCCACACCTTAATGGCTTACAGATAGGAATATGACATATTTCAGTATGCTTACCATTTTACCTTGTGGTTGTGTTGAACTCATTAAATATGAGAATAGTTTTATAGATTCCTTGGGACTTTCTGTACTCACAACATGTCCCTATAAACAGAGACAGTGGTACTTTTCTCTTAAAACTCTCGATGTTTTTTGCTTCTGAGTCTTTTTTTTTTTTTTTCTTCTTCTGTATTTAGGACAGGGTCTACAGGGTGTTCAGGGTCTCACTACGTAGATCAGACTCACAGGGATTCTCCTGTTTACAGCCTCCCAAGTGCTGGGATTACAGGAATGCACCACCATGCCCAGTCTCAATCGCTGTGTCAGCGCGCTGTGGGGGCAGGGCCAGCATAGCACACCAGGGATTGAACCCTGGCCTCTAAGCTCTGCTTAAGCAGGCGCCTTAGTCCACTGAGCTATTGAGCGGGGGGTGGGAGGGTGGGGGGGTGGGAGTTGTGTCTCAGTTTTCTATGGCTAGACTACAGTGGCTAGAACTTTTCTTCTGATGTGAACAAAAATGGTGAGATGGGGCCAGCAATATAGCCCAGTAGACTAAGCACTTGCTTAGGTAGGCACAGGGGCCAGGGTTTGATCCCTGGCACTGCATGCAGTGCCGGCCCCACCCCTGGGCAGGCTGAACTGGGGACGGAGTCTGGGCGTGGTGGCGTATGCCTGTAATCCCAGCACTAGGGAGGCAGAAAACAGGAGGATCACTACAAGTCTGAGGGGCTTAGTGAGGCCCTGTACAAAAAAACGTTATCGGATCTGATTATTTATACAGACAGAAAACAAGGCCGCTCAGGAGATTTTGACAAAAAAAAAAAAAAAAAAAAAAAAAATGCGGTGAGAGTATACATCCTTAACTTGTTCCTGGAAATGATTGAGTTTCACTATCCAAAAAACATGTTAGGAGGCTGAAAGTATTCCTTCCTAAGAGACACACACTCAATATGTACGAGGCCCTGGGTTTGATCGCCAGTACAAAGAACAAAAAGACGAGGAGAAGGAAGAGGACGAAAAAGAGGAGAAGAAGGAGGAAGAGGAAGAAGAACCAGAAGAAAGAAAAGGAAAAGAAGAGGGTGGGAGAGACAGATGAAGGTTTTGCTTTTTCTCCCGGTACTGGTGACTCGACCCAGGGCTTTGCACTGGCCTAAACCACCAGGCCACCTATCTTTTATCTTGAGTCAAGGTCACTAAGTGACTAGGCTGCCCCTTTGGGTTTGAACTTGCAATTCTCCTGCCCAAGAGGAAGGCAAGGGACAGGAGGGGGGGTTGGAGGGGAGGGGAGGAAAGGGGAGACCCCACTAGTCCAAAACATGCCACTCGTGCAGTTAAGGTGTCCAATGGCCCATATAAGGCCAGTCTGATGCCCAGCCTCGCTGTGCACTCTAGGGACAGACACCGTTCAGGCCCCAAGCTTTGCGGTGGGTTTCAGGCTGCAGTGCATCACCAAACACATACTCAGAACTCAGTCACTCAAGCACATCACAGCAGGACCCCAGTAACAGATGCTTTTTATTCTATTCATGTATTTGTCTATTGTTGCTGTTTTTCACAGTTTTTATGTTATTAATTTTATTGCCATTTTGAATTTTATTCCATTATTTCATACTTCAAATGGTAATTGGATTATTAATGACAGTAACCAGAAAACATTTTTCTTTGTAGAATCTACTCAATTGTTTATTAAAATATGTGACTTTTAAAATCCTTTCTGAATGGAAGGATAATGTCTTGATTGTGTTTTCGCTGCTTGAAGCCATGCAGAGTTTCTCCAATAATGAAGGGTTGAGAATTGAACTGGTAAGTTGTGGGAAATGATAATTTGGTGAAATTTTAATCAAAACATTCACAGAATCCACCAGTGACCCAGTTAAGAATTTGTGAAACACAGGAAGAGTTTTTATTTTACATCTATTGTCATGTCTACTTAAAATTCTTATGCTTCTCATTATAATTCAATAGTATCCATTTCAATTCATTATTTCTCCAAAACTCATATTGTAATTAACCAACAATTAATTCACATATAAAAATGTACCTTAAATGCACTTGAGGCTTTACTGGGAAATAATTAGAAGTAAATACAATAGTCGTTTGGGTTGTTTGTTTGTTTGTTTGTTTTTGAGGGGGGTTTGGTGCTGGGAATCAAACTCAGGACCCTGCGCTTGCCAGGCAGGCGCTGCACACTGAGCTATACCCCCAGCCTACAATAATCTTTCACTTCAGCATTTGAGCAAAAATAAACCATCTTTTCTAAAATCTTTGTTCAAACTTTATTCCAAGTTTTTGCAACTATCTCACCCCCCCTTTTTAAATTTTATTATCTCCAGAAAATAATGATTTCTTTAATATCTGGTGAGTACCCACTGGAATTTTATATTTCATATATACCATTTTTAACTTTCTACTATAGCTGTTTACAAAGCCAGTTTCTAAGAAAACCATGATTGTGATTATCGGGAAAAATTATGATTCTATCTTTATAAAACCTCAATTTTCCACTCTTTCCTGATTTGCTTTTATTTCACAGAAGTAAGTGAATTTCTAACCATTTTAGTTTAGTTTTAAAAAGAGTGGAACACTACTAACAGCTGGGTAAAAGGTTGAGAACTTACTTTATTATACTCAATGTGTTCGTGCTACACTTTTAAAAGACAGAGCTTAGCAGTCCACCCCTCAGGACACATATAATGAAGGGGTTCAGAGTAAATTAAACACCTTCAAAGCTTTTCAAGATGGCTTCACAAGGAAGCTGCCCGGGACACCTGATGTCAATCAGGTACTTGAAAGGAAGGAAACAGGCTGAGTGCCTGTTTACTGAGATGTTCATGGGTTCCAAGAACGAGAAGCCGTAAGAACAGGGTGCACTGGTCCCCCTGAATTACACTCCTCTCTCACAGCCTCCTTCAGAGCATCTCAGCCAGCCGCTGCACTCCAGAGTGAATCGATTGTCATAAATCACAGTGATAAAGAGGCCTGGAAGAAACACCAGCCTGACTTTATCATTCTAACTTCATGAGACAGAAGTTTAGGGGTCACGAATTGAAGTCTATCAAGAAAACTGAATGACTACTGGCTTAGTCCAGACAGAAGGGCAAAGCACCGATCTAAACTGAAACAAAGGGGCGACTCGAGGAACATGCACTGGCTGGTGGGAAAAAAGCTAGAAACACGCAGAGATGCACCCGGACTGCGTGCAAGTATGAACCAGCGGAACAGGAGGCAGGAGGAGCACTAGTCAGAGTCACATCAGGGGCACAGGTCAGGACCACCAAGTTCAGCTCCCTGGAAGTGGGGCAGGTTTAGAGCTCGGACCACGGTGGGCGTGGCTGGTGGAGAGGAAACACCGAGGCTCAGTGTGGCCACAAGGAGGTCCACCTCTCCCCAGGTGTCTGGCGCAGGCCACACAGAGCTCAGACTGCCTTCCAGGACCCCAACGTCTAAGGCTTCCCTGGTGCTGCACGCGGCAGCATCAGGGCAGACCCACAAGTGTGCCTTTGTTCCATAACTTCTTAGGTAAGAAGTCATTGAGGAGCTCTAAAGGGGTGAAATCATATTTCATCTTCTAAGATTTCTGGTGTCTGCTTATTTGGATATAAAGCCGTAGTAAAAGCCTTCCTGATTTGCTGTGATGAAAGAAATGAAAGAGAGGGAAAGCATCAGCAGACAGAGGCTCCACAGGAAGGTAATGCAAACCAGAGAATCACAGTATCAAAGAACCCGACCAACTAAGACCTGGGAAGCCTATGACGGAAGCAAAAGGACTGGCGGCACA
>NW_004524705.1:2167297-2188740 GCF_000260255.1 Octodon degus | reverse complement strand
TAAGTACCTGCCTCCGTGGCCCTTTCAGAGAGGGCACCAGAAACTCGCTTAATGAGTCTGTTGATCTGGCTTCCTCTTAATAGAAGCTGTGGACTTTGGGAACAAATCTTGACATCTTTTGTTTGTTTGCTTATTTATTTGGTACAGGGCCTCACTACACAGCTTGGGCTCATGCTGGTCATCCTGTCTCAGCCTCCCAAGTGCTGAGATTATAGGCATGTGCCACCACACCTGGTTTTGGTGGCCAGTTCGGCACAGGGCTGGTACGACATGCAGTACCAGGGATCGAACCCAGGTCCTTGTGTTTGCCAGGCAGGTGCTCAGACCATGGCGCTCTCACCCTGGTCTGATTACCTTTTTAATACTGGATCTTATATTTGTTATTCTCCTTTCTCTCTGGAGAGAGTTACAAAGGCTATCAAATGCCCACACCAACCGATGAAAGCACAGATTAGAATGACACAATCTGAAAATGAAGACTTAGAATACAATATTTTTTACTATCAGAATGTACCTGATAGTAAAAATAGCATTAAAAATGATAGCATTAAAAATGATAGGGGACCACTGAGTACTCCTCACAAATGTAATATGTTATTTTACTACAGTAAAAGTATCAGTGAAGGAGTCCAGCTGAACCCTCCCTCCGTGAATGCTTTCACTTGATTCTCCTGTCTGGCTTTCCGGTGTGACGCACTGCTGATGGCCGTCAGTACGTAGGACAAGCCCTCCAGCTACACTGGAGTAGCCATGCTAAGCGACTCTCCTGAGAACGGGAAACTGATGGAGGCCTCAAAGGCTCGCCAGAATGAGGTCCTTTGAGGTCCTCCTGGTACACTCTCCCGAGCCAAGACTCGCGTGCCCGCGAAAACGGAAGGTAAATTCAGAGGCTACCAAGGAGGAGTTGTGTGTCGCGCTGCAACACTCCAGGGCCACAAGCTCAGCACATGCTTCTACACACGGGCACTTCCTGGGCTCAGTGCAGTGACACTCAGCAGGCAGAAATGAAACTTCGCACATTACTTAAAAGTATAACCAGAGAACCTACCATACATACAAAGACATTTTTGTTTTAAACAAACGTTTTAGTAAAAATTGAGCTCTTTATTTACTTCGGTTACTTTATCACCATTAAGTGATGAGGCGATGCCGCGGCACCAGAATACATGTCGCCTTTTTAAAGAACAACTGCAGGGAAAGACGCAATGCCACGAGTCCCCTGCAGGTCTCCCACCACTTGGAGCACTCTTATCCCCTCGTCCCCGCCACTCTGCAAGCTTTAGAGTCCTCTTTCCTGAGTGTTTTTTGGGCTGTGATCAAATATGCAGTGAATGCTGCTGCCAAGCGCTGTCCAAAGAAGGCAGCTCGTGACGACACCATGGCGGGTCCTGTCACCCACGTTCCTCAGCGGGCCTGGCGCTGTGTGCCTTCTGCCTCTCCCCAGAGTCAATGTGACCTTGGAAATAAACATCTCTAATCCATTTGGGACATGGAGGCAACTATGACAGCACCATGGAAGATGCTCAGGAAGAGGACTCCAGGGCTGCTGCAGACAGTGGCGGGGACGAGGGGACGAGGTGCTCCAAGTGTGAGTGCTGGAGGCTGTTCTGAGAGCCATTAATGGTGATCTGTCTCTTACTATAAAAAATTAAATTTATCATGTTTTTATCGCACCTCATTTCCACAGCGCATGATTCTTTATTAAAACAAATGCAGAGTCTAAATTCGCTGAATGCCTGCAGAGTATGACACGAAAACTTCAAAATACAAACAGCAAAATCCAAGCTGAGTAACTTTTCCTAATAAGCTCGACCATATGAAACATTTAACCTCCTAATTTTGGACACATGTGGGTGGTCGTCACGCAAGTGCCCTCTCAGTCGCTTGCCTTCCTCTGCCCAGATGGAGACACCTCTCCCTGCTCCCTGGCCCCCAAGAAGCTGTCTGCGTCTTGCCCTCATGCTATTTTCCAACTGGCTGCCTTACACAGAGTCCTCGCTGGCACTCGCAGGTTGGTAGTCAGTATTTAGCTCTCCCTTTCTGTCGCGAAGACAGCGCAACCATCTGCTCACACAGCTTTGCGTTCCTACGATAGCTTTCTGCTCTTTCCTCTTGCAACTCAGAAACAGAAAGCAGATGAAACAAAGCATCTGAGGGCCCTGAGAAGCTACAGAGCACCCAGGAGTTTCCTCCCCATCGGGAAAGTGCTTCCTTGGCAACCAAGTAACCAAGGCCAATTAACGCCCCACCATAGCTACTCAACTTACATCTGAAGCCTTTTTGGTTAAGCTCTTCAGCTTTCTGGAAGGGAAAAAGTTGCTTCTGTCTTCAAGGAGCCGGATTCTTTCCCCTGCATCCCCCGCATGTCTGGAAGTGCAATCCTAAATGCACTAGGCAGCAGAGTTCCTAGTGTAGCGCAAGGGACTGGGAACCTAGAAATGGCATCGAAATTGTGTAACTGCCGCTGTACACCTAAAGCAAGACAGAACATTTCAAAGTAGCCAGAGGTCAGAGATTATGGAAAATAAGAAACATGGGAAAGGGCCAGCCAGACAGCTCAGTAGGCTAAAGCACATGCTTAGGAGCACCCAGCCAGCCCTGCCCCCAGGGCACACTAAGAGGGCAACTGAGACTAGGCGTGGTGGCAGGCGCCTGTAATCCCAGCTCTCGGGAGGCTGAAAACAGGAGAATCACTACAGGTCTGATCTATGTAGTGAGACCCTGTAGATCCTGTACTAAATGCATTTTTTAAAAGGGGGGGGGGGAGAAACACGGGGAAAGGGCTTCGCAGCTGTCACACTTCGCTCTTGCTTGGCTGATTTACGTTCCTCCCAGAGCACCAACAAAGCCTAGAGAGCCACTGAATAATCACAGTCTCAACAGAACCCCAGAGAAAAGATGAGTGGAAGCGAGGGGCACAGGCAGCACACAGCACAGGGCTCCTCTCAGCAAGACAGTGCAAAGCTAAAGCTAGCGAGAAGCCAGCATTTCAAAGTCATAGGGCTCAGAAGAAAGTTAACACTATGCACTTAAAGGGCAGGAGGTGGTCTTATAAAATGTCTAAATACACAATGGAGAAGTCTCCCCCTCCCAAGCATTCAAGCTGTGAGATGGGTTCTATTTTCCTAAGTCTCGGAATTAAATTATTACATTGTAGTCCAGTTGAGGTAAAGAAAATTTGGCAGAAATATTATACCAAGGGTAATTAGACATCTTCTGATGCTCATGTTCCAGGCCTTGAGTCCTTTGTGAAGTAATTTTAAAGCTTTGCTGAATTCTCTTCAGAAAGTAATGTGCAGCTGCAGATGTGCCCGCATCGGCATTAGTCACGGCACTGTAAATCTTCCTTCCAAAGCTCTAGAAGCAGCCTTTGGGCAGCCACACACACCACTGTGCCTCAACAGTCCTTGCCGCTAACAGTTGTGATCCAGCATTTTAAACCAGCCTCGCTCTGCGGTTCGGCCAGTGGGCACCTGCAGTCTCCCCATCCTGCGAAGATCTGCAAAGTCAGGCTGCCCGAAGGCCGCACTAAAACCACTGTGCATGCCGGCCCTTGGCACCCCAACCCCACACAACCGTCCTACCACCCCCAGGGAAGTGTCTGCAGCTGAGAGAGGGGGACAGGGACCTAAGTGTGATCCACTGCCCACCGCAACACGTGTCTCACATTCTCAGCCCGGTGCAGGGATTTTCTTCCATATCCTCATTCAATGCGCATGTTCACACGCGTGCTGCTCACATGTGGGCCCAATTTCTGTTCTTGTCTCTGAATTTAGGGCTTTGTTTTTAGATGAGGGATTTGAGGCCTAACAAGGTTCAGTAACATGGTCAAAGTCCCACTGCTCAAATAAGGAAAAGTAGAAGCTTAAACCCAAATCTGCCCAACTCTGAAGCCTGGGCACTCTCTACCAGGCTATCCTGATGGCTCCACAAAGCTCTGCAGCCCCCATATGCCTATCAAATCCCTTCCGCTGACAACAGCAAGCCCCGCCGCTCCAGGGTTGTGTTTTCCAATCATGGGTCATGAGCCATTAATAGGTTCTGAAGTCAATTGGTGGCCTAGGCTGGCATTCTTAAATAAAATACAGTAGAATGGACTAAGAGCAAGGTAGATGAGAGAGAACAAGAATTGTGTCACAAACCCTGGCGTCAGGAGTGTGTGTGTGTGTGTATGTGTATGTGTGTGTGTGTTGGGGAGTGCACTGGGCCCTGACATAAAACGTATTTTTCACTGTGGGTTTATATCCAAAAAGTGTGGGAGCCACTGGTCTTGGAGGACACACATGTGCAGCCTTACAAGGAGACTTAGAAGGGACAGGGAGCCACTCAAGGCTCAGCCCTCTTCATCTACATAACATCAGAAAACACCAGGCAGGAAGCCCCTTCTCAGGCGAGGCAGAGAGAATTACCCAGAATCAGCAGAGGAGGAGGTTGCTGATTGTATAATTACACACCTCCTTCACGGCAGCGCCAGTCCATCAAGCAGATAGCATGGTTTATTTTTTACAGCACTAATTATGTAATTATCCATAACATTAAATCAGTTCCACCTGATTCAGTCTATCACAGGTTTCCTGAAACATTCATTTGTTTATTATTTTTAAAAAGAACACTAAACTACCAATCATCTTATACGTGAAAGTTCCACTGCGGAAGACGAATAAATGTTTCTTGCATAAGATCTGTGTCAGACACCCATGTCACCCCTGGCTGCGCAGCAATGGAAATCTCACCTTCAGGTACCTTGGAGCTTCCCCAGACATCAGATCAGACAAGCACACCCTCACTGTTTTCTCCATTATATCACAAATACCAACGTGCAGCAAAACCGTCACCATGGGGTTTTCAGGAAGAGCTTCTCTGTGAAGTGCAGCGGTGTGGTGTTACCGCTCATTCCCTTTGTCCTGAGGACAGGCTGCGCAGTTAGGTGGGCAGCAAAGGGCCACACACCAGGAGGAGGCAGCCAGTAAGGTGACTGCCACCCTGACACCAATGCTACTGCTCTGCTGCCTCTGGGGCCTCTGGGCAGAATCACAGCCCCCAGCCACTGCCTGTACCCGCAACAGCTGGAGACCGTCTAGAGAGACTCGCCAAATACTCCCCAGAAGCAAGACACTCTTAAAAGGAAATACAGACAGGGAGCAGGGCCAGGGTCTGCAGGCCACGGAGCCCACCCCATTTCCTACCCACGTAATTGGACTGTGGCACATCTCTGCCTGACCCTTACCACCTGTCTCTGCCACCAGTCACTCTCTGCAGCCAGGGGCTACAAGGATAACCCCTTACAACCCCAAATCGCTGAGCAGTCACTCACCTTCCCTTCCACAGACTCGCTCTCACTGTCCAGTACCTATACACCACTGCCCCCTCCAATTCTTGGGCCCTTCCTGGCGTTTACACCTCAGGTTTTCTTACTAGATTCCAACTTGGTTCCTCCACTGATGCCCCCTGGCTTGGTGAGGAGTCTCAGCCTCAGGAACCTAACAGCACCAGCAAGCTGGCTAATGCCTAGCACAACCATGCCTTGCCCTGAAGCAGAAGAGATTCAAGCAAACCCTTCCCAAACCCACTACCTCTCAGACCCACTGAAAGTCACAAGGCAGTCCCCTCATGTTCCACCCAATTCCTTTCTCCAATGTCCCTCTTGCCACCAGAACTATCTCCTATACTCACCCTACATATAGCCACTCCCAAGAACTCAAGATGTACCATGCACTAGAAAAGGTACTAGACTGTCTCTAGCCCTGAAGCTAATCCAAGCACTTTGTATCATCAGAAAAGCACAAAGTGAGAGACTTTTAAGTTGGCATCCCACTCCAAGGTTGTGCTGAGTCCCATCTCCTGAGTACTGAGGGTCATTGGAAAAGGCAGGATTGATTGGATGGGATTACAGGCCAATATAGGGGCAGAGTCCACCCTCAGACCCCATGTTTCTTGTTAAAGAGTCCAAAGTGGTGCTAATCCTTGTATTTTTAAATCACTCTGATTTACTGGCACCAGCTAGCTATTAAACTGGAAAGCTATGACACACATCAGCTTCATTTGTGTTACCTGGCCAGGACCCTCTGTGACTAGTGCTGGGTCCCTGACTCTTGGCTTGGTTTTTCATTTACAGCACCATGTCTAACCCTCTGGATCCATTTGTCTTGTGTGGATTGACCATTAGCACTCCCACAAGGAGTCTGATTTGGGGAAGACGTTGGAATTGTGCTACAGAATAGACGTTAAAGTCATTCGTGAGGGCTGAGGATGGGGTTTGACGGTAGGGCAGCCTAACCACCATGCGTAAAGGCCTGGGCACACCCCAGGTAAAAAGTGAGTGTTTAGAAATGAGCACAAAGGGGGCCTGCCCAGTAGCTCAGGTTTAAGTGCTTGCTGAAACAAAGCAGTCAGGCTCAGGATGCTGTGGTTCGAGCCCCTCATCCTCAAGCCAAACCAGACCTGATCTGAAGACATCCTGAGCAGCTAAAAAAAAAAAAAAAGTAACATCTCCAGCTCTTAGGGGCCGGGGAGATGGCTCAGTGGAATAAGCGCTTCCCTGGCAAGCACAAGGGTCTGAGTTCAGTCCCTGGTTCCGTCAAAAGAGAGAGAGAGAGAGAGAGAGAGAGAGAGAGAGAGAGAGAGAGAGAGAGAACAAAAAGAATCCACTATTGCCAGGGTCCCACACAAAATGAAAAGGTAATTTCAAAAAAAAAAAAAAAAAAGAGGCTTGGTTAGTAGGGTCAAATGTTGCAGTACAGATGAGGAGGATGAACAGTAGGTGTATTAAGCCCAAGGCAGCTAGCAGTCTAGAAGGGAGCTCTTATTCTGAGTTTGATTTTAATAGAAGTCAAAAGAAAAAGATTTGAAATTGGAATGAGTGGCAAAAGTACCAAAGGTGCTATAGATTCCTAACCCACACGATCTGGCAGAAAGGGAGAGAAGAGAGAAAGGACTGCAGGACTAAGCAGCAGTAGGTGGCATGAAGGGCGGGGCTCAGGGCTGCGGGGCCACGTGTGGTGGCCACGGCTGAAATGGCCACGGTCAGGATTATGTAAGAAGGCGGGAGCCATGAAAGGGGCCTGGTACCACTGAGGGGCAGCAACTTATCAGGTGAGGAAGAGTGCGCAGAGTGTGTTCTGAGGCAGAGAGACACAAACATACTCAAAAATAAAGTTGTAAACAGAGAGAATGACCTCAGAATTTAGGGGTCACAGTCATCTTTTTTCACATAGAGCAAACTTAAAAGAGGGCTGACAGCAAACTGTTCCATAAGTGACAACTGGGAAGAGGGTGTCTGATAGTGTCCCTTTGGAAGAGTCATTACAAAAAGACCTTGTCACTTGCAAGTGACTGCTTTTCTTCTCCTCACAATAAGCGAGGTCCAGTGCCTGGAGCCTGGAGAGCAAGCAGTCTTCCGGCTGCAGGACCACCCTGCCCAGGCGGCCCCACGGCTTGCCTTCCCTCCCAACGCATCCCACTGTGAAGTCAGGCCTGCACACACGCTCCGCCCCGAGGCTGCCTCGAGCTCAGCTGAACTGCACCAGGTCCTCTCCGAGCTTGGCCTGAATACCCATGCTAATGGTCTGCTCCACACAAGTGGCAAGTGACACCTTCTAGAGAAGGAAACCCTAAGAACCATATGGGAGAACATTACCAAAATTCCCACACCGCTCATATGCAATCAAAAACAATACTTCATAGGATATTTTTTAAATTAACCTTTTCAATTTAACTAAGGAAGTAAAAGAATTTCAAATATAATTAATAAGATAACTTGTAAAACTCAGAAGTTTTAGATCTCAATTTAGTTTTTGTGAGATCAGATTTCATTGTCTTTTACTCTAAGCAATGTAGCTCTCTCCTTTTGTCAAGTTTCTACTGGCATTTAAAAAAATCAAGAAGTACTATATTAAAATCTAAACATCCTGCTCTGAAATTCTCCATGAAAAAAAAAATTCATATAAAAGCTTGAAGCCCCCAACTAACCCACTTAGTGCCCTTGAAAACAGAGACGGTGGGATGCAGCCAAACTCATTTAAAGAAACAGGAGGGATATCTAATTCGGGCAATTAAAACAAGGCACTACGTGGCCTTTAGGAGGAACAACTGCTTCCCGGTTTGGACCTTACAAGTGCATATAAGACTCACAGTGAAAGTTTGTCCTGTTTTTTGTTTTTGTTTTCTGGGTGCTGGGGATTTAACCCAGTGCCTGTCGCATGCTAAGCATACCTTCAACTGCGAGGCTACCCTCCAGGTCCCCCATTAGATTTCTCCACAGAAGCAGCAGCACACTGTTCTCCAGGGTACACAGCTGCTACTGTAAATGACCTTACTTTTGATTGTTTTTTAAAAAATCAACATTAGAAATAAGCACAAAAGAAACCATCCTGATACACCACACTGCTGAACCACAATACGATAGCTACGGCAGGTGTCTGTACAAAAGCTATTCTACTAGGCTGAATAATAAAAAGAGAATTAATGACCTATTTGGATTTATTCTACTCAATTTCTCTCAAAACATACTCTCTCTCTCCTTCAACAAAGAGAACAGAATGCAGAGAATTTCAAAAGTAAAAGTGACCCTAAGCTATTAAGGTTAGCCAGCCATGGAGGTACATACCTATAATTCCAGCTCTCGAGAGACTGGGGCAGGAGGCTAACCAGGAGTTCCAGGGTGTCCTGGGCTATAGAGTTCAAGGTCAGTCTGGACAATATTTGAGACTCTGTCTCCACAAAACAAAACAAAACCAAATACAAAATAAAGAGCAAAACAAGAAGCCATTTAGGTTATAGGGTCTCACAGAATTCAATACACTCTAAATTTGGTGATGTGGTATTATCACTTAGGTGCGAAGGGGTTAGAGCGGAAGACAGCAGAGGCAGACATGGCCTGCTTCTCTGTGAGATGTCCTGGCTCCACAGCAGGCACCAGATTACACCAGGACCCCTAAGCCACAGACCTCAGTAGAGAGCTCTATGTGATCTCTAAGTTCTATGAGTACACAGACACTTCTTGCATATAGTACCTAAAGAGATATGGCTTATACAAGAAATCTTGCACCAACTGAAATAACCCCCAGCTTCCCTAGATTTCAAAGCCCTAATCAAACATGACTGTTTCCAGAACATTCCATACTTTCCCCTCTCAATACCACGCCACCTTAGGGCACATATTACCACTTTCAACTAAAGAGAGTTAGAATGTACCTTGTTCTTGATCTTTCATGAAACTTAAGAAAAGCATAAAGAAGGGGTTGCAGTCTGCTTCATGAGTAGTTGTTTTCTTCAAAAATCTACTTATCTATCAGCATCAAATTCATCAAAGCAGTCAATAAATACCAAGTGACTACAACACAGGCTCCCATTTGCATTAAACATCACAGATTTCCTGGTATTTTAATGTAGCTTTAATAATCACATTCCCAACTCCTAGAGGTAATCATGCTTATTTCTCATCATTTACATTTATCACCGCATCTATACTTCAGTCTAAAAATAGCAGCTGCTTCACAGCAAAATTGTTAGCACTTACTGAGAACTGGGGCTTGTCATTTGTTCCATTATGAAAAAAAAACCGATATTCTGCCATCCGAGTCTATTTTGGACATACAAAACAGAACCCATCCTGGAAGCCACTTACTATAATCCTGAGGGCAAATGACTGTATCTGAGGCTCTGGCTACCTCAGAAGATCATTGCTCTCTGAATACATTCCCTGGCAATTGAGCTCAGCTCCTGTTACTGATTCCCAGCTCTACGCTTCAGGGAATTTATGATGGGTTGTTTTTCTGTTGAAGGCCTCACTCACTATATTCTACCTGCCCTGGTCTAAGGAAAGTCTCAGTTAGTGAATTGCAAGCCCCTAGGACAAATATCTTTTTTTTCCAGTAGTATACTATCACTATTTTTATGACTCCATCATTTTCATAGTTTTGAAAAATGCAATCTGAAGGTGCAACCTGAGGCTCTCAAGTAACGGGGACAGTAAATGAATAAATAAAACATGCTCAGAACCCATCTCGCGTACCTCTGCAGAACGAAGCAATGGGACTTTAGCAATCAAACTTCAGAAAGAAGAGTCCAACTGCAATAATGTAAAAATTATTGACCAACCTGAAACCAGTATATATGCTACCGAGATTGTACTGATCAAAGGACAAAATCTGGGGCATCTGTATCTTATGATAATAATTAAAATTTCACAATGAAGTTAGAAACAAAAAATGCAAAGCAATGTCAGCTAGAAAAACTTATAAAAAAGACTCAGATATTTTCATCTTTTTTTTTTTTGCGGAACCGGGGATTGAACTCAGGGCCTTGCACTTGCCAGGGAAGCACTTATTCCACTGAGCCATCTCCCCGGCCCCTCATCTTCTAAGCATTTATTAAAATTCTTTGACTCCTGATTATTACCAACATCTCTGTTTCACATTCACTGCTTCCTGTCCCTGTGTGGGTCAGTGCTAGCCATGACACAAAAGTCATGCCTTATTTATCCACTCGAATCTCTCTAGTCTGCCTTAGCCAGTAAGTTAATTTAGAATTTTACAAAATATTTTCAAAGTTTGGCACTTATCCTGTAACAATACAAATGAATGAATGTGAAGGTCAGTAAGGACTGGTTTTCTTCAAAATTATCTAAATGGAATATACACTCCCATTCTCAAACTATTGTTTCATTTATATAAATGAGGCCTCAGGGAGGACTTTCCATGGTAAGCTCACATTCAGTAAAGCTGACCAGGAGTTAAGTTACTTTCCACTAGTAGTAAATGATCATCTTAATTTCTACATGAAAATCTCCATTTCAATGAAAAAAATCTATTAAGTGGTAGAGTGAAGCACAATGCCAATACCATTTTATGAGATAAATACAACGCAAAATAAGGCACGCCGAGGATCAGGGTCATTTAAGTTGGCTCCTTTTGAAAATATTGATTTATATTTAGAGAATTTTAAGCCAATCCAATAGTCATCATAAAGAAAATATCCATTCAATAACCACCACAATTGTTCACTATTCATAAATTCAGAAATGCCACCAACCAAATCATACTAACTATTCTCATGGATGAATGCTACAGGGTAATCAAAAGTTATGGTCAATGTTTAACACATTTTTAAATGTATAACAGCAGAAAATAACTAACATTAATCCCCCTCAAAGCCCTTCCTAACCCTTCAAAGACATTTATCCCACTGTTCTCGACACTTTCTGAAGCAGCTCTGGAAAGCCTCTTCCATGAGTGTCATTACCAGCACTATCCTAACTGCTTCGATGTCCCAAATCTGTTCAAAACATACTTTTCGTGGCCATGCTTACACTATGGAAGAGTTGGAAGTCCCAGGGCCAGATTCAGTAAATAGGTGGACGAGGGCACACAGCATCATGTTTATATGACCTGCCCCTCCCTCGGCTGGACTCACGAGTAGCAGTCACCATAATTTTTATTATACTTTAAAGAAACACTCAGGAAGAAGGACTCTAGAGTGGCTTCAGAGCAAGCAGGATGGGGTGAATGTGTTCAAAGTACGGGAGTATTCTGAGAGGCACAAAGGCAAGGTGTCTTTACTGTAACAATTTCTAAATTTAAATACACCCTATTTTTATCAGCCCTTGTATTTGGAATTTATTTCTTATCTCTTATTTATGTATGCATTTATTACTTACGCTAGTTTTCAATATTCTTCACAAGTAGTATTTCCCTGATCTAGATCAGTGTTCTCACACTTTTTGTTTCATTTTGTTTTGTTTTTTTCTCACACTTTTTGTTCTCAGGATTCTTTTATTGTTTGTAAAAATTACTGATGATCCCAATGAACTTTTGTTTAAGCAAGTTATGCACCGCTATCAATTGTATTAGAAATAAAATTCAAGTTAAATGGCTATTAATTATTTGAAAATAATTTTGAGCACCCTAGCATGCTTCTATGAAAATAAGTGTATTTTCAAAACCAAAATAAATTAGTGAGAAAAGTGGCATTGTTTTCCATTTTTGCAAATCTTTTTAAAGTCTGGCTTGCTAGAAGACAGCTGGATCTTTGCGTCTGCTTTGGCATTCAGACTGTTGCCACATCTCATATCTCGATAGCTTGGGAAGAATGAAGTTAGAAATGCAAGTACTATCTTAATGTCATTTTAAAACTAGATTTCCCTCTGTGGAACCCCTGTAAGGGTCTCTGGGACCTCCAGGGGTTTCCTAATCACATGAGTCCTACTTAATATGGCCTAAATCCCAATAAATTTAGTTTTCTAGCACCTACGATATTCTCTTTGCTTATGTGCCTGAAATGAACTAAAATCCCTAGTTCTTCCTCAAACAAGGCACTGTCAAGTGAAGCCTCCCCTTAGCATGGGAATGCATCCATAGGTAATTATCCCTTGCCATCTGCAGGGGTGGCTTCTCTGAAGATTTCTTCAGTTACACTGGAGCTACTTGGCTTGGGAGTGACATCCACTGCCCTTGGGGTAAGGACTTCCATGTTGATGGTGGTCATGGAGATAAAAGGCCGGTCTCCATGACGCAAAGTGGGACTGTTATGTGGTAAGGTTTTTGCTCCGGAGCCTTCCAGGGGATCAAAGTAAAGCGACCTCCCGTGGACACCATCTCTTCCACAGCTTTTGTCCCATTCTGCTCTACCTCCTCTCTCCCCTCACGGGGCACCACATCCCTTCAAGCCACCTCAACAGAAGCCTGCATCTCTAGCTCTCGGACACCCTTCCTGTCCAGACTGAGACCGCCTAGGTGCAGACCAGGCCCACCAGCCTCACCGTAGGCAGCGTGTCAAGCCCGCTGAGCATCCCCTTTTGGAGCAGCACTGTCCTTCCCAGAGCGCAGTCTCTGGATCAGCACGCTCTGTCTGCCCAGGGGCTCTTTAGGGCTCCAAGTCCCAGGCCCCAGTCTGCACCCAGAGCCGAAACTTCCAGGGCTGGGGCCCAATCATTTGTGTGACCAAATCATTAGACAGTTTAATGATTTGCTGTAACAAGCCGCCCGATGATTCGGATGCCCACTCAAGTCATAGGGCTCTTCTTGAGCAGAGCAGGGCAGGGACTTGGACTCAAGCTGCTGTCTGGGTGAAGCTCCCTAGCCTGCATCTCAGCTGCTGAGTGAGAAAGGGATTCGTGCATGTGGATCCCTCACAGCAGCGCCAGCAGTTAGCGCGCCATGAAGTCAGCTGCTCTCTATTTTATTAGCAGTGACAGTGTTTTCAATCACTTCGCCAACATTATCCAGAAATTAACCAATTAATATCTATTGTATGGTTCTGTGAGGATTAAATAAGAAAACAGAGAACTAATATGGAAAAATGGCACATAATAGAGAATCTATAAACGGTCATTACAAGTATTATTTTGTGACAATTAACATTCTAGTACACAAAGGCATTAATACTGACACAAATGTCTGTTAAACAGAATCTATTAAAGTCCTGGATGAAAGTATTGATGGGGGCTGAGCAAACAGAAGCGCGAAGTCCACAGCAACCCCCAGCTGGTGCTCCACTGCAGAGCCAGGATCTACCTGTGCGCTTTGGTATCGTACTTCAGGTACCTACATATACAGCAAACCATCAACTATGTCAAAAAATAAAGTAAAAAGCTGCAGCTCTTTGACCTCCATATTTTTAAGATTAAGACAGTGGGTGACACATTTTACATAAGCCAATGTTTATGTAACTTTGGCTACAGACTGTAGTTACTAAGAATTTGTCACTCTGGCAAAGGTGCAGCATCTTTTGATAAGCAAGTTGAAATGAAAGTGAACATTGGTTTAAAAATTGCTCCAAAGGTCACAAAGTTCATTAGTCAGCACAAAACTAACTAACTTTTCATGATTGTCAGATTCTATCCTAAGATACACTCACAGCTTAAATTGATAATTTTCACAAATTAAAATTGCATATCCCTTAACATCTTTTGTTGTTTATAAGCACAATCAGTCCTCTTCATGAAATTTGCCTAAATATGGAATTTTTAAAATATCAGAGGCTGGGGAGACAGCTTAGTAGAATAATCACTTGCCTGGCAAGTGCAAGGGCCTGAGTTCAAGCCCCAGCTCCACCAATAAATAAATAAATAAATAAATAAATAAATAAATAAATAAATCAACAGTCCACTGCATTTTAAGTCCACTGCAAACTAAATTCCTTATCTAACTATATTCCACTTCATTCATATATATGTATTATAATATATATGTAAGCAATGTAAACATACATATTCATATTTTCTACTGATGCCACTAGTAAGAGTACTATCTATTAAGATGAAAAATTAATTCTAAGAAATCTAAAAATGAAAAATAGCAAATTTCACATCATATCTATAGGCACACTTCTACATAAAATTTATGAATGATGAAGAAAGGAGTTCAGAATACAATGCTGTTCTAGTTGTGATGTAGCAAAGTGAGAGTCATGTGCCAGTTCAATGAAACACATTGGCTGTCATGGTGGGCACACCACTGCTGAGCCCTGGGAGACATGAGTTGGCTATGGTGGACTGAACAGTGACCTTCCAACTTGAAGTTACTTCCAACCTCTAGAGGCAAGAGAACGAAGGAAGGAAGGAAGGAAGGAAGGAAGGAAGGAAGGAAGGAAGGAAGGAAGGCAGGCAGGCAGGCAGGCAGGCAGGCAGGCAGGCAGGCAGGCAGGCTTACAGTCTCCACTTCCTGTTTGTCCACTTAAAACCTGCCCTTCATTGCATAAACAGGGGATATTTCAGCACCATTAACAGTAGCACACATTTATAGGAAAATGGATGCACCTGGAGACCAAATGCTGAGTGAAATAAACCAGACACAGGAGCTTCAATGTTGCAGTTTCTCTTATGTGAGAAACCCAAAGTCTAAAAGTGAAAGAGGAAACTAACAGATAAAAGGAAATAAGAAAGTAGATCTTTTGCAAATAGGAAAGTGGACTGAGATGGAGAGAGAAGGTAACAAGGGAGGGGAATGGGATATGAAAATAATTAAGATGTGTTCTGTACATAAACCAGTGAACCAGGGTACATGTGTTCATCACAAAATGGAAACAGGCACTATTAAAAAGAAAAATACTAAAAGAAAAGGGCCCACTTTCTCTGAAAGAAAGATAGCCTCTTTAATAAATGGTGCTGGAAAAACTGGCTTTCCACATAGCAAAGATCAAAATTATTCATGTCTACCAGTATGCACTAAACTAAAATCAAAATGGATCAAAGATTTAAATATTGAAACAGAAACACTAAATCTGCTGACAAAGAAAATACATAGAATTTTGAAGACATGGATGTGGGCAAGACTGCATGTACAAAACCCAGGATGCTGGGAAATATTACAAAGAATAAACAACTGGGATCTCATCTTACTGAAAAGCTTTTTCACCACGAAAGAAATCACCAACAAAGTGAAAAGACAATCTATACAACTTGGGAAAAAAATTTAGTCAATTGTCCTCTGACAAAGGACTTCATATAAAGAATTAAAAAGAACTTACAGCCCCCAAATTCAAAGACTGAATGAAAAAATGGGCATCTGAAGTGAATACATAATTCTTAGATGAAGAAGTAGAAACGGAAAATAAAGATATGAAAAAATGCTCAACATCCCTGGTCATTTGAGAGATGCACATTAAAGCAATACTGAGATTTCACCTCACCCCAGAAAGAATGGCTATCATCAAGAAATCAACCAATAACAAATTGCTGGTGGGATGGTGGGGGAAAAGGAATCCTATTCTATTGTTGGTTAGAGTGACGACTGGTACAACCACTATAAAACTCAGTGTATATTTCTTGAAAAACTAGAACGAGAGGTCCCATTTGACTGAGCTATTCCCCTTCTGGTCTCCTCCTAAAAAGGTAAAAAGCACCATATCACAGCGCTATGCGCACACCCATGTTTACTGTGGCACGGTTTGTAATAGCAAGTGCCCAGCATCTGATAAATGGATAAAGAAGTCGTGGCTTTTCTGAAGAAGAGAGCACTACTCAGCTTTAAGGAAGAATAAACTTGAGACACTTCTAGGTAAATGGATGCACCTTTAGTGAAATAAATTGCACACATGTAAATATCACATTATTTCTCTGCTTTAAGAAGGGAAAAGTATAAATAAGGAACAGCATGTATAATAGATATTGTAAAATAGGAAAAAAAATTGGGGTTGGGAAGGGAACTTAGGGGGGGGTTGGGGTTAAAAAAAAGGAAAGGCAAAGCAAAAATGAGAGAAGGAAAAAAAATAAAACAAAGCTTTTGTAAATCAGCAGGGGAAGAGGAGTTGAAGGGAGGGGAAAGGAATAGGAAAAACAGAAGAATCAAGATAGCTCACATATAGGTACAAGTTCCCTGTGATGAATGTGATTATTACATATATCTAAAATGGACCAATGAAATACAATTTCAAAAATGTATCAATAAACTTAATTTTTTAAAATACTAAGAGAAAACAGTACTTTATGCTTATTTTATCCAACCCCCTCAACCACATGCAGGACACACACACACACTCAAGTAACTATTAGGAATGAGAAATCACGGTTACCCAAGGCTGCTTTGCTCGTAGGGGCTGAGAGAACTACCAAACAGAACCTCAACTGTGTCTTCTAGTGGCGCTGCTACTGTAATCCCTGTGTGGCTCTCAATTTCCTAGGAGTCACCCAACAGTGAGAGAGTACAGGGAGCTCACCGCAGATAAAGGTTTATCAGTGGGTCCCACTCCTAGGTGACACTTCCAAACAAGCCGCTGAAAACCCACTACTCTGCTCAACATCCTTAATTCTCCCATGTTAATTCTTGGAGGATATACACTATTCTAGTGGGAACAAAACTTTTATAGAACTCAGTGCATTCTAAGTAGCTCAGCTGATAAGCTAGCTTCTGTCAACACAGGCAGTGAGCCAGTTCTGATGGGTACCAAACCAGAGGGAGGTTTATTCAGATTGTAGATACTGATTGAGACACCTTACCATGGTGGAATTTTCATTCTAAGGAAAAAATATGCCTCAAAGAAACAGCAAGTGAATGATATGAGCAACCTGGGAATAAATTTTTTAAAATGTATTTAGTACAGGGTCTCACTACACAGACCAGACTCATAGTGATATTCCTGTTTTCAGCCTCCCAAACTCTGGGATTACAGGCACATGCCATCACACCTAGTTTCAATCACTGTCTCAGTGCGCCCCGGGGGTAGGGCTGGAATGGCATGCCAGGGAGTAAACCCCTGGGGATCATTTTAAGGGGCAGAGAAGGCTTGCTGAAGTGATGTGGCACTCACATACACCCCAGTTGCTTCCATTTTTTCCTCTCACAAATAATAGTGAGAAGAATGCACATTCAGGCAAATCCACACGCACATTTCTCATTAGTTTATGAGCATTTGTCTGCAATCTATTTTGAGATAAAAGTGTTGCTTCCAAAAATATGTATTGAGAGACAGATACATAAAGCAAGCCCAGTCAAGTGTGAATGGTAGTAGACTCTAGGTGGCGAATATATGGACGTCCCCCGCCAAGTCTCTCGACTTTTCCATACCTTGAAATTCATTAGAAAAATTGGGAAATGAAAGATGTAAGGAAAATTTTTATTTTATGAGACTAAATTCCTAGAATGGGACTAGATTGCTGATGGCATGTGCACAATTCCAAACTCTGTACAGTTACTAGGACAAGGAAGCCTGAGTTCCTCCACACTGTCAGCATCAACTTCCAGTGCGTTAACAACTCTGCCAATGTCTTAGACAAAAGTTAGCAATTCATCTTCTGAGTCATCATTCCTACGTGAATTTTTAAGCATTTTAAAGTTAATCTACAGTCAACAGAAAGGTTTCCCAGAAGATCCGGTTCCAGCTCGAACATCAGCTTTGCAACCAGGACACACTAAGATCCAACCTGCCGTGGACGCTCAGCTTACGACGCACAGCACCCTCTAGCCACCTTGCACATCAAATGCTACTGGAAAAGAAGACTTCCAAGCCGGCATCAGACAGGGAAGGGACTGACGCCTGATTACTAAATAAACCTGGCAGAAGAGAGCTAGAGAGAAAGACTTCCACACCAAACTCTCTTTTCCATTTGACCTGGCTGCTCAGAAGCAGTAATGCCTTCTTGCTTTGTGATAAAACAATGAAGTTCCATCAACTGGCTTCAAAATTCAAGTATTTTATGAGGGCCAGCCAGCCAGCTCAGCAGAACTTAGCTCAGGCAGAGTGCAGTGGCCAGGATTCGGTACCAGCGTGCCTTGCTGGGTATGCTGAGACAGCAACTGAGACTGGGAATGGTGGCACATGCCCGTAATCCCAGCACTTGGGAGGCTGAGAACAGGAGAATCACTATGAGTCCAATCTACAGAGTGAGACCCTGTAGACCCTTCAGACCCTATAAATACATATAAAAAAAATCAAGTATTTTATCTGCATGAACACAACATAACTATGGTACACCCACAGAATGAAACATCATAAAGCCATGAAAGAGAGCTATGAAATTCTGCATTCACAGACTTGGAAACACGTCCATTATATACGTGCTCATCGCAGACAATAGTAGGTGTGTGCAACAGAAAAGTGAGGCAGGGCCTGGTGTAGGCGCACACAACTGTAATCCTAACACGTGGCAGGCTGAGGCAGGAGCATCATGAGACTGAGGCCAGTACAGAGGACAACAGAACACTCTGCTTCAAAAAGGAAAACAAAAACGTGTGGAAGAATATTTTCCAAAATACTAATAATGATTATGTAATGAAGGGTACGTAAGAGATTTTTTTCGCTTTTCATACATGACTTTCTTGTTTATTTTTATAACTGATATATATGCATTTTATATTACTATAAGATGTATAATAACACTTTGCATTTTAGTAAGACAAAGAATTAGAAATACAGCAGAAAAGCCACCAAGTTATTATCACTTTAATAAAATTTAATAAGTTTTCAAGCGAACATCAAAATCCCCTAAGGAATGAGACCAAGACTCCATGGCTACAGGAAAAGGGTAAAGGCAGACTCGACAAGGAGGGCTTCAGCCCAGTCTTATGAGCTGAGAGAGGGCTTTGCACTAGACAGGCAGGATTTCATTAAAGGACATTCAGGAGCCAAGAGAAAGCATCTGTGATCTTCAGACATAAAAAAAGCCAGAAATGTGAAGTTTAATATAATTAAGTAAACTTGGAATAGACCACACAACTCCTGGTTTCAGTATTATAAACAAATTTTTTAAAAAATCACTCTTCACAAACATCCACTTCTCCCCAGTGAGTAGTCCAGGGTCTGTTAGTCAATGCTCGGAAACTCACAAATGTCTAAACATTCACCTGAACCAGAGCACTAACCGGAATGGCCAGGAAGCAGATTAAAGATTACAGGGGTGTGAGTCAACAGAACAGCTGACGCCTTCCCTGAGACCTGTGCCTACAGAGGCACAGAGGACTAAACAGCCGTGACTGCTGTGCAGCCCTGGGCTGAACCCAAGCTGCAGGGAGCATGACCAGAAAGGCATCCTGCAGCACCCCCATCTCATGCGAGGAAGTTAGAGACTGCAGCAGAGGTAGGTAGTGACCATGGTGGCCAAACCTGTAAAGCAACAAATGGGAAGTTAGCACCCCACCTTGGGAGTGGAGTACGCACTGGGACTGCGCAGCCTTGGGCTGCAACAACAGGAATAGAAGACCGGATCACAGCACAGCATCCACCCCATCCTGCAGCAAAACACTAAGAGGACGGAGAGTGCCAGGGGAGGGGCAGCACAGGAAGCCAACCAAGGACCAGGAGGGGCCAGTGTGGCGGCCCTGGCTCTGGCTGAAAATAGCACAGCAGCTGGGAGAGAGACGCCACCAAGAGAAACAGTGTGAGGACTGGGAACCCAAGAAGGGACACACAGAAAGCGCTTACTGAAGACTTGACTCCAGGCTTCCACATGTGACAGGAAAATGAGGAAGCACATGGTGTGCTTGCCTCAAGTCCAGCACAAATCACTGCAGGCTTGGCAGTGCCATCCAGTAGTTTGGGACCACTGATGGCCACCAGAGGAATTTGGGTTTTCTGTATTTTCTTTTCGCTAGTTTGGTCCCCAGTCTTTTTCATTTTTTTCACTTTATCATAAACTTGTATTTTTGTTCCCATCTACCTGTCTCTTCGCCCCTCGCCTCAGTTTACTGCTGTAGAACTAATTGTATTCTATGTGAGTAAACAATGTCTCTCCTTGTTCTGGTCAGCTTAAACAATCCCTTGCTTACACATGTTTTGTCATCTGCCCTCTTCTCTAGTTTCCCAAGGCTTCTGTGATTATCCTTACTCCTCCAGCTTGGCTTCTGCTTGGTTTCACTTTATATATCTGCTCTATCCATTATCCTTCTTAAATTTCCCCACCACAGGGTGGGAAAAGCCACTTCCAAAGGGGAACACTTCATAGAAGCTCCCAATTTATGATTCATTCTGTTACAGAACTATAGACTTTGTGTCTATGTTTAAAGGTACAAAATTCAGGGGCCAGGGAGATGGCTCAGTGGAACAAGCACTTCTCTGGCAAGTGCAAGGGCCTGAGTTCAATCCCCAGTTCCGCATTAAAAAAAAAGGTACAAAATTCACAGTTACCAGGGTTTGTTAATTTCTAAACTATGCTTGATGCTCTGATTGGTGCTGATTACACTACTTTAGCTAAGATGTCCTATCTGCTTTAATCAGTTGTTCTCACTTCTGAAGCAATGCTGGGAAGTTCTGGGGACAATAACCTTACCACATCACAGCACCAAAGGACTGGGGCTGAGCCAAACAATGCCAACAACTCAGTCTTCACTGGAAAGGAAGGATTTTGGAACAGACACAAAGCACGAACCTCCTGTACACAGAAAATATCCCTGAAGAACAACCTTGGTTAGGGGCTTTGATAGCAGTGATAAAGCTTCCTACTATAAAAACTTGTAAGGATCAACACAGAAAATAAAATGAAACCTTTCAAATATAAAATGGCAAGAGGCAGAAGCAAAATGTAACCTTAGCCCTCCAGATCACTCAAAACAAAAACACTAAATATCCTGAAAGAGAAAGTAGGTGGAAATCTTGAAGACATAGTAAATGTTTGTTAAAAAAAAAAAAAAAAAAAAAAGTGGAGTGAGACGACCAAGGGCCCTCTGGATCCTGAATAGACCCAGAGCGCAGGCCCAGCAAGTGAGTGAGACGACCGGGGGGCCGCGGGATCCTGAACAGACCCAGAGCGCAGGCCCGGCGAGGGAGTGAGACAACTGGGGGCCGCAGGATCCTGAACAGACCCAGAGCACAGGCCCGGTGAGTGAGTGAGAAAACCCGGGGCCCGGGAATCCTCATTTGACCCAGTCTGCAGGCCTAGCACGGAACCCTTCAGCAGAATTTTCTGCAAAGAGGCTAGAGGCAAGAACTACCCAGCTGATTCAGGAGCAGAACATCTAGCCAGAGAGACACAAAGGGTTCAACTCCAACAGCTACAGCAGAAAGAAGTGGAGCAC
>NW_004524705.1:2163854-2165432 GCF_000260255.1 Octodon degus | reverse complement strand
CATAGGATTGTCTTGCTATAATGTTGTGTATGGATAGATTTCTAAATTTCTATGTAAAAAATGTGTCATTTTTTTCACATTCTGTAGGGATTTAAATTTTAGAATATTCATGGTTGTTGAAAAATAGCAGTTTGATGCTATTTCTAAGGCATTTAATATTGAGACAGTTAGTGATATTAAACTCAGCTGCCTCCGTTATAGGGTAATAACATCATTAAGCTTCTCTTCTGGATGTTTAACAACTAAAGGTTACACACCAAAAATTAGAGAAATAGAGGGGCTACAAGGACAGCCAATATTTTTGCCCTAGAACTTCAAGGTCATTGAGGACTCAGGACATAAGACAACCTGTGCTGTGATATCCTATAACTCAGTGGTGTCCCAAATTTTCTGATCAAGGAGAATATGGGGCCACAGAGGAAAGTGATCAATGATGTACAGTGTGCCTAAGGAGAGTCACATGGAGAGAAAACATTCTCTCAGGCTTTCACAGAGAGCAAACTGGTCAAGCAAAGGCCATGACTCATCCAGACAGCTGACACTGACAAAATATCTACAAGGTGCTGTACATGGTTCCAGGGTAAATCCTGAGCAGATTTGACTGACTTTGTCAGACACAAAACTTACATTTTTTAGTTATATGAGTCTTGCTTTAATTTGTCTTAACCATCCAGCAGAAAACTGTAACCATGAGGTATAAAAAGTAATGCCATATTAATATACTGAGCTGTCAAAGGCTCAAGTCAACAATTTCTGCTATTTGCTAGTTCTGCTGATAACCTACTACTATTATGGACTATGGGACTATATTGTGTTATTTTGCTGAATTCAAGTACCTAAACCTTTAGACTGGTTTCAAGTATGAAAAGGTCCTTTAAAGGCTTCTCCAGATACAGCTTCTCTAACTGCAATGGAAGAACCATCGCTGAGAAAACAAAATGAAAAAGGGGGATATGTTGGCAGCCACAAAGCTAGGAAATCGACCAAAAATGTGTAGGTGGAATTTGGCCCAGTACCTAAAGCAAACAAGCTAACTCACTCCTGAGATGAACATTCTGTCTGGGTAAGGTTAGGTATCAGTTGCTAGGCATCCCAGTGTCATGCATTAGCAACTTCACAAAAGTGTAAATAAAGGACTGTTTTGTTCTGGGGGGAGGGGGGAAGAAAAAAAATATATTTATGTATATGTATACACAAGAGAGTCAGGACAGATGTATGACTACTTTCTCTTAGTTCATTGACTTAGTGCTTTTATATATATAGAGAGAAGGGTCTACAGGGTGTTCAGGGTCTCAGTACTAAATCGGACTTATAGTGATCCGCCTGTTTACAGCTTCCCAAGAGCTGGGATTACAGATGTGCGCCACCACACACAGTCTCAATTGCCATCTCAGTGCACCCCAGGGGCGGGGCCAGCATGGCAGGCCCAGGGTTGAACCCTGACCCCTGCACCTGCTTTAATCCACTGAGCTATTTGGCCGGCCCTTCTCTTAGTTCATTAAGAATAAAAGTTTGTACTAATATTGCTTACACAAGATATCATGTCTGCATCTTGTCCTCTGAATAACTACTACGAAG
>NW_004524705.1:2161610-2163224 GCF_000260255.1 Octodon degus | reverse complement strand
AGAACAGTCATAAATACATATGCACCAAATATGAGAGCACCCAACCAGATAAGACAAATATTAATAGACATGAAAAATCAAATGAGCAATATCACAATTGTAATGGAGGACCTTAGTGCCCCACTATCACAAACAGATCAACAAGACAAAAAAGCAGCAAAGAAATATCACATATGACCAAACCTGTCAACAAATGGATTTAGTGATGTTTACAGAATGTTCTACCTAACAATATCAGAGCATACGTTCTTCTCTTGCACATGTGACATGCTCTGAACTAGGACATATACTAGTTCATAAAATACGCTTAAGAATTGAAATTATTGAAAGCATATTATCAGATCATAGTGCAATGAAACTGGAAGTTAATGGTAAAAGATACCATAAAAACTCCATAAACCCATGGAAATTAAATAATAGTCCTGAACAACCAATGGGATACAGCTGAAATTAAAGAAGAAATTAAACAATATCTACAATTAAACAAAAATGCAATAAACATACCAGAACCTATAGGCACAATGAAAGCAGCACCAAGAGGGAGACTTAGAGCAGTGAATTCTCACATCAGGAAAACAGAATAAGCACAAATAAACAACCTAATGTTATACCTCAAATTTATAGACAAAGAAGAGCAAGTTAAGCCTAAATCCCATAGAAAGGAAATTATAAAGATCAGAGCAGAAATTAATGCAACTGAGACAAAGAAAACAATACAAAAAATTAATGAATTGAAGAGTTGGTTCTTTGAAAGAATAAGTATAATTGATAAACCTTTAGCCAATCTTATTTTTTAAAAAAGACTCAAATTAATGCAATGAGGAAAGAAAGTGATGAAATCACTACAGATCCTGTGGAAATTCAGAAGATCATCAATACCTACTTTGAAACTTTTTACTCTTACAGGATGGAAAACACAGAAGAAATGGACAGATTCCTTGAAACATATGAATTACCGACCAACCCCAGGCCCTGCGAGTGTGGGGGAGAGCTTCTGCTCTGTCCTACACCAGCCCACCGCTCCAGGCCCAGGCCCGCTGCATGACAGAGGCACTTTCCCACATTCTCCAGACCTCCCCAACCTGGCCAGACCCAGCACACCCTGCCATCTGAGTAAGAACTGCTGCTGCACTCTTGGGAGTCCTGCAGACCCACCAAAACACAACACTGGTGAGTGTGTGGGAGAGCTTCTAGGCTCTCTCACCCCCGCTCCTCATACCCCTCCAGACCCAGCCCAGACCTAGCATACAGACTTGAGGTAAAACCCTGCACCTAAAGTCCCTGCAGTGAGAGACTAGGATCAAAACCACACAGCTAATCCAGGAACATATCATCTTACCAGAGGTGTACAGCAAGCCCACCTCCAAGGGCAACAACAGTAAGGAGCTGGGCACAATAGCCTAATCCAAGCCAGGCACAATTGCATGAACTACAACTTGGTATATCAGTACCTGAATTTCATTAAGTGATAACATAATTGCACCAAAGCTCTACACCAAAGGCCACAGGTCAGTGTTAAACAAAATGATAAAGACAAGGAGCAAAATGCAATCTCAGGCCTCAAGCCCACCCATAACAAGTGCAGAGGACACTAGCTCAGCTGAAATAAATGAA
>NW_004524705.1:2142072-2153540 GCF_000260255.1 Octodon degus | reverse complement strand
AAGGCATGAAAATTGTAAACAACACAGTGTCAGTCAATGAAACTGAAAACATAATTAAAAACTTATCCATAAAGGTCCCAATGGATTCACTGCTCCATTCTACAAGAAATTTAGACATGATTTAATACCAAAAATTCTTGCTCCTTAATGAAATTGGAAGAGAAGGAATACTCCCTAACTTATTCCTAGAGGCAAATATTACCCTGATATCAAAACCAGAGAAAGACCCAACCAAAACCAAGAACTACAGGCCAATCTCTCTAATGAATATAGATGAAAAAATCCTCAATAAAATATTATCAAACAGAATGCAACAAATTGTCAAGAAGATTATACACCATGACTAAGTGGGATTCAACCCTGGGATGTAGGACTTCGATACATGCAAAGCTATAAATTTAATATACCATATCAATAGAGCCAAAGACAAAAATGACACGATCATATTAACAGATGCAGAAAAAGCTTTTTACCAAGTCCAACACTCACTCATGATAAAAACCCTACAGAAAATCAGAATAAATGCTCTTTATCTCAATCTGATAAAAACCATCTATGACAAACCAATAGCCAACATCATATTAAATGGACAAAAAACTAAAAACTTATATTCTAAAATCAGGAACAAGACAAGGATGCCTAATATCACCATTTCTATTCAATATAATTCAGGAAACACTAGCCCAAGCAATTAGAGAAGAGAAATAAAAGGAATAATGATAGGAAATGAAGAAGTTAAATTATCACTATTTGCAGATGACATGATATTCTACATAGAAGACCACAAAAACTCCACCAAGTCTTCTAAACTTAATACTCAAACTCAGTAGCATAGCTGGATATAAAGTCAACACTCAATAACATTCCTATTCAAAAACAACAAACTCACTGAAAGAGAAATTAGGCAAACTACATCCTTCATGATGACATCCAAAAGGGGGAAAAAAAAAGAAAGAAAAACTTAGGAATCAATGTAACAAAGGAAGTAAAAAAATCTATGTGTTGAAAATTACAGTACTCTGTACTTTCTCTTAATGAATAGAGGGATTTGTTCTAATGGTGTCTGCAAATAGGATATCATGTCTGCATCTTGTACAGCAATCAACCACTAGGAAGAATGTATGCAATGTGTTAATTATTGAAACTGTCTTACCAATTTGATTTGAAACTATCTCATTGCTATTTGTTTCTCAATAAAATTATGGGGAGAAAAAAGAAGAAAGCTGGAATCAGTACTGAGTATTAATTTGTAAAACTATTGATCACTTTATATACAGTGTATTCCCCCTCTCCCTCCTTTTCAATGGCACTTGGTAAAAATGCATTTCATTAAAATTTAAAAAATAATTTGTATATCAAAAAAAAAGAAAATTATAGTACTCTAAAAGAGGAGATTGAACAAGATATCAGAAAATAGGAAGATATCTCTTGCTCATGGATAGGAAGAACCAACATAGTGAAAATAGCCATACTCCCTAAATTGTTATAAGATGTAATGCAATCCCAAACAAAATACCATTAGCATATCTCACACAACTAGAAAAAAAAATTCCTAAAATTCATCTGGAACTAGAAGAAACGTAGAATAGCAAAGGCAATTTTGGGTAACAAACTCAAAGCAGGAGGCATTACAATCCCTGACTTGAAACTATACTACTAAGCTACTGTGATAAAAATCAGAAAGGTACTGGCAATAAAACTAGACCTAAAAACTATCAGAACAGATTAGAAGATGAAAAAACTATAAATGCACTCAGCCACTTTATCTTTGATAAAGGAGCAAAACATGCTCACTGGAGAAAGATAGCTTCTACAATAAATGGTGCCGGAAAAACTGGCGCTCTACATGCCCCAAACTAAAACTAGACCTGGATCTACCACCTTGCACTAATATGAAAATAAGTCAGATATTTAAATATTAAAACAGAAATACTAAATCTACTGGAAGAGAAAGTAGGTGGAAACCTTAAATAAATAGGTGAATGCAGATACTTCATGAACAAAACCCAGACTGCATGGGAAATGCTTCAATCTTTTTCACAGCAAAAGAAATTGCCAACTGAGTGAAAAGGCAACACATGGAGTGGGAAAAAGTCTTAGGCAATTGTCTCTCAGAAAAAAGACTTCTATCTAGAAAATATAAAAAATTAAAAAAAAAATCAGATTCCCCAAATTCAAAGACCCCTTCAATAAATGGGTATCTGAAATAAACACCTACTTCTCAGAAGAAGGAGGAAGAAGAAAAGAAATGACAAATAAATACATAAAAATATGTTCAACATCCCTAGTTATTTGAGAGAGACATCAAAACAATGCTGAGATTGTACCTCACTCTGGAAAGAATGGCTATCATGAAGAAGTCAACCAATAACAAATGCTGGAGGGGTTGAGGGGACAAGGGAACCTTTCTATATTGCTGTTGGGAGTGCAGACTGGTGCAACAACTGTGGAAATCGGTATGAATATTCCTTTAAAAGGTAGGATTAGAGCTCCCATTTGACTGAGATATTCTCTATCTTGGTATCCTCCCAGAATTAAAAACATCAACCGCAGTGATATAAGTGCACCCTTGTTTATAGCAGCACAATTTGTAAAAGTTGAATCTTGGAAACAATCCAAATGCTCACCAACCAAGGAACGGGTAACAACAATGTAGTATTTTTACACAGTTGAGTACTACCTGGCCATAAAGGGGCATAAACTTGAGACTTCATAGGTAAATATATGCAACTTGAGACCATATTCATAAGTTAAATAAATCAGACTCACATGGGTAAATGTTATTATTGTCTCCCTGGTATGAGAAAAAAAAAAAAAAAGAGTGAATACATTGTAAAATGTGCAACAGATATTGTGAAATAGGAAAAATTGTACAAAAAACAAAAAGGAACTAAGATTAGTGAAAGGGAAGAACAACAGGGAAAAAGGGAAAATGGAAGTCACTTATACTACTAGTGTCTCTCAGGTCACTAAAAAGGAAGGCTGTGCTAGTGTTGACTGGAGAAGTTTTTATTCCCATGGCTTATATGCTGAGTATCTAGTTTAAAGATAACCACATGTACTAATTATTGTTATTTTCATATGATTTTGTTATGAAATTTTGTTTTACCTTTTTTCCAAAAATAAACAGAAGAAAAAATATAAATCATCCTGCACAGGGGACGAGTGCCCTGGGCTACTCACCTCCATGGGAAACCACGTCTCGCCTTCCTCTGTGGATGCCCCTGGAAGAGACCTTGCCGTCGCCTTGGCCTGGAAGTGTGTCTTGCACAAGTAACCATCGGAAGAGTCCTGTGTGCCACCACCAAAAGACACAGAGAAAATGCCAGTTAGGTCGAGAATTCAGCACTCTCCAAACCCCAGCTTCTCCAGGTTCCCTGTCCACTGGAGCCTGCAGGCGTGTTCAAAGAAATGAGGTGGTACAGAGACCACTGCACCCCCAAGAGGCGCCAGTGCCCTTGCCATGCCTTCCACCCTTGCTGATGTCTTCCCATCTCCTGAAGAACCCCCATCCTGGGCTTTCTTTGTCCCCTCATTCTGTAGCACCAAGGCTAGACTGGCTTTCAGCTGGCAGATTTAAAAAGCATTCACACACACACAGCAGTATCCTGCCACATGGTGAACATTGGTGCTCATGGATTATGGATGGAGGAGGATTTCAAGGGGATCTGAACAACTCCAGAAGCTGGGAGGGGCCTTGTTTCCCTGTTTTCCTCCAGGCAAGACCTCTAGGAAAGCTCAGAAGGTGGTCATGTGCGGCAGCACCTGCCTGCCCCTCCTCCTCCCTCCCACGTGAGCTGTCTCCGCACCAAGAGGTTCTGTCCTGGGCCACATCGAATGCTCCCCTTTAGTGCTCGCTTAGTGCTTCTCATTCTGCTCACTAGGGCCTCATCCCTTTTACACAGACCTGTTCTTCCTCAAGCTCCAGACCACTACCACTATTTTCGTTCATTCCTTGCAAGTGGTTTCCCAATCCTTCACCAGCTGTACTTTTCTCCTGCTTTTTTGTATTGCTTTTGAATACGCTGATGCACAATTTCCAATTGTAACCAGCTGTTTTTAAGGCAAAATTTGTCTGAATTCAATAAACCCATATGTAAGATTGTTACCCCAACATTCCTATTTTAACAGAATTAAAGTAATAACAGTTAAACAGGAAGTGGCTCATCTTTTTATTAAGAAGCAGGAAATGTGGACATTGAAACTTGGGCAGAAAGAGGAAAAAGCCAAGTGAGGATGGAAGTTGAGATGGTAGAGCTAGGAGCCAAAGAACGCCAGCATCTGCTGGTGACTCGGGGGCCAAGGAGAGAGGGGGCAGGCGCGAGGTCCTCCCTGAAGCCTGCCTACACCTTCTAGCCTCCAGAACTGGGAGAGAACACGTGTGCCCCTGTAACTCAAGCCAGGCACGGTGCTCTGTTCTGGGCTCCCTGGGAAACTGAGTCAAGACACTTTTAGAGAGCTAATCAGCCACTCACCAACCCCTCCCAGCAGGCTGGGCTGGCCACTTGCCAGAACTCTCTAGGAGCCCTGCTGCAATCAGCATCCGTTATGACCTGCTGGATTCATTCTGGTCATCTCTCTGCCACTTCTTGTTAAATACCTTAAACAGCATTCTATCTTGGTTTCCTTTTTTGGCCATAATGGGGTGGCACCCAGGGCCGCACACGGTAGGAAAGCACTCTCCCATGAGCTGTGCCACAGCATTTTAAAAAATATTTTATTTTAAGACAAGACAAGATCATACTAGGTTGCTTGGACTGTGCAGAAACTTGAGATCCCTCTGCCTCAGCCTCCGGAACCTCTAGGATTACAGGCGTGCACCACTGTGACCAGCATTTGCAGTGATTCTTGACTATAGGTAAACTATCAGATATCCAACACTATTGTTTCATTAAGGCTATGCATTTTGTTTTCAATTCCAGCCCTGTGTCACTCAACCTCATAGCTCCTCCCTGAGGGTCCTCTACCACTGACACCCTGTACCCAGCCAGCGTAGCCTCAGTATTGGCTCAAGTGGACAAAGAGACATGGACTGACAGCTCTGGCCATGGTCACCGCTGCTGGCTCAAGTGGACAGAGACATGGACTGACAGCTCAGGTCATGGTCATCGCTGCTGGCTTCTACAACAAACCTCCACCCTCTTCTTCGCACACGCAGCCAGGTTTCCCCCACGGACTTGTTTCTTCCTCTGTATCAGTCTGCACAACCTACTGGTTCCAGGACGCCCCACCTAGAGTTGGCCAATACTTTTTTTTTTTAATTAAATCCACATTTATTTATTTATTTTATTTTTTTCTGTATTTTAGGGAAGGGTCAACAGGCTATTCAGAGTCTCACTATTACATCAGACCCACAACGATTCTCCTGTTTACAGCTTCCTAAGTGCTGGGATTACAGGCGTGCACCACCAAGTCCAGTGCTGTCTCCATGCGCCGTTATCAGTGCACCCCAGGAGGAGGGGTGGGAGTGGGGATAGGGGTGGGGTCGGCGCGACAGGCCCGGGAATCCAACCCCTGGCCCCTGCACCTGCTTGCAGGCGCTTAATCTGCTGTGCTATTTGGCTGGCCCTAGTTGGCCAATCCTAATTAGGATTGGCCTGTTGTACCCTTGCACTGTGGGACTCCTGCGGGGAGCCAGCTGACCAGCCATTGAGTGCCCTACAAACGTGAGGCAAATAGATCCTCGCCTGTAACTTGAGGGTACCAGGCGTGGTACCCCGGAAACAAGAGCTTGGCTGGGACAATGGTGCGAGCCAGCCAAGGCTTGCACTGGCCCCCGTGCTGCAGTTCCAAGACCTTTATTTGTCACCCAATGAGTTCAGATCTCTGTCACTTGCAACCAAAATAATCTTGCTACTAAATGACTTATATTGTTTAATAATTTTAAAATACAACATTTCCAGTATTGTATTACCATTCCCATTATGACAGATAACCAGTAACTGATTATGTAAAAGACTGATTGGGCCTGGGGAGATAGCTTGGTGGCATCAGTGCCTGCCTGGCAAGTGCAAAGTCCTGCGTTTGATCCCTGATACAAAAACCAAAAAACTTACCAACAACTGGAGTATAATGGTACATGTTTGTGAGGAACAGTACTGGCACTCTGCAATTTTAAAATAATGTAGGCACAGAGACAAAAATCAAAACTCTTATGATATTCAGAGAACAGTTATAGCCAAACTGTGTGTACTAAATATAATGCGTGCGATGAGAGTGTTCTCCTCTGTACTGTTCCATACCTACGCAATGATGATAGCACCTCCTCTTAAGGAAACATACAATTTAGTAAGACTCTGGTTACAATGCCAAATCCATTCCCTTTGATCAAAAAAAGTGAATCAAAAATTCCTCAACTTCTATGTTATAAAATCTAAATAAATTAGCAATCTTTTTTCCAATGAGTTATGAGAGAGATACATCATTTTCAATATTATATAGAGAGAGTTATATTTCTATTTTAGGTAACGTCGAATACTATTTACTGTGGCCCGCAGGGAGCTGCACACAGCTTCTGATTCAGCCTACACTGCCAGTGAAAACGTTCCTGGTCAGCATCAGTCTTTCAACCATCCACAATCAGGATGAGCCTCGAACAGGTAAATGCAGATAAAGGTGAGGGCTGGGGGGCCAGTGGCAGAGCCCTTGTCTAACACGCACAGGCTGTGAGGTTTGCTTCTCAGTGATGCAGAATAAGGAAAAAGGATGCAAATGACAAGAAACACAGCTGGGGAAAGGAGGCTTTTAGCGCTTTTCTGGGGAACACCAACTTCCACATGAGACACTTTCTCCTCTACTGTTTTAATTAAAGGCAGAGAAGCAGCCTTGTTCTCTACTGCTGCGGGATGCTGTTTTACAGACAAGCAGACATGAAAGCCTGAGCTGGTGCCCAAGCCAGCTCCCCAGTCTACCTGGGCCCGCAAGCAGCATCAACCCAAATCCCTGGCCATGCCATCGCCCAACCAGTCGGGACCTCTGTGGCTACTCGGCACTCTTCTTCAGTCCCCAGTCATTCGCAATTTCAGTCTTCAAGTTCTGGGCCACTTGTTGGCTTTACTTCCCCTGGCAGATCACACTCTCAGGGCTATGGGCCCAGCCCCTAGGGAAGCAGGTCTCAGCACAAGAGTGCAGACTGCTGCTCAAGGGAGTGTGGGGTCCCCGCTGGCTGGGGAAACAGAGGTGGCGGCAGCTTACTCCACCCAGCCTGCTCCCTGTACCAAGCAGGGAGGGACTGAGTTGTTCCTAGGCAACTCATTCTGCAGCTACTTAGGGGCACACCTGGAGGGGAAGCAGGTAACCTGACCCAGGCACTCCTGATCCACTGAGCAAACGCCACCAGCGAGCAGGGCCAAAGCACAAACATGCGACTGATGCCGAAGACTGGCTTGGGCCAGTGCTGGGCGGAGATGAACAAGCCCAAGTCACTCAAGTGTGGCCCCAGACCGGCAAATGGGGTCTGCAGCTTGTCCCTGACCTCTGGAAGCTGTCCTAGGCAGCACCCCGGAGTGGGCTGGCTGCACACTGTGCAGCCCCGAGGCAGTGCTCACCGCCACCCTGACGCCAAGGAACTCAAAGCAGCTGCACAGGTGGTGGGTGTGCACGACTGGCTGGGCACTGGAGTATGGCCTGGGGATTTCCAAATTTGACCCCAGACCTACTGAGTCCAAAGGCCCCACTGAGTCCAAATGCCCCAGGGTGGAGAACCGCTTCACAAGCCAGAGGGGAACAGGGGCATCTGTAGCCGCACCAGGTGACAAGGTGACAACTCCAAGCCTTGGCTTTGCTGGAGTCTCTAGAAGCTCAGATCGCCTCTGCTGGGGTCCATCTTGGGCTCTGGCCCCCCAATCCCAGTTTTCTAGTGTCTTTGTTGTGACCTCAGACCCAGCTTCATCTCAATGCATCCAGACCAGACTCAATCCCTTGTGCCAGCCACTCGTGTCATGGCTTCATGTGCTGCCACCTCCACCCACTGCCGGACATCTGCTGCCCACCTGCCATGTGGCTGCTTCTCTCTGTCTCTGCATAAGGGAAATGGGTAGGAAACCTGCAGGCACTGCTGATAACAGACTGAACATTTCCTGTCATGGAAACAGAAAGCCCCTCACCTTCTTTCAAAGTAAAGAGGAAAGACTTAGAGGAGAAAATCCATAAATGTTCTAGATGAACATACGGAGAATATATAATATATGCCCTCGTAAACATCTAAAAACCCAAGAGTCACAAAAGATTGATAGGTTTTTTTCATAGAACAAAATTTTTAACATCACAAAGTCAAATATCAAAATGTGAAAGTCTTTTGTTTAGGTCATAGAAAAGAACTGATTTTCTCAATATATCAGGAGCATTAATTTCCTCAAAATATAGATAGTTCCAACATAACAATAAGAAAACAACAACCCAATAGGAAAAAAAAATGAACAGGGAACACACAGACTTCACTGACAATGAAATACACATGGACAAGGATCTGTTCAGTGTTACTCATAAAAATGCAAATTAAAAATTACATGATAAAATGTTTATCTATCTAAATGGCAAACATCAAAAAGGCAAAATACCGCAAAGACAAATGTGTGGATAGGCATGGGCTGGCACTGTCATACACTGCCTGGGAAGAGTCAACTTAAACTAGTGGGACAACCTAGAAAAGTAGGCTGGCCAGGACCATCAAGATGCGTTAGTGAGTACACTTGGACTCACAGCCGCTAGTCCAAGCAGCGCACCTTAGAGGTACAGTCACACATATAAAGTCCATGCAATCGTATGTCTGAACATATTCCTTTAATGCTCATACACCACTGTGAGAATCAGTGTGGGGATTCCTCAGAAAACTAAAAATCAAAATTCCCCTCCACCCAGCTATCTCCCCTTCCAGGTAGATATGAAGGGGATGAAGCATCATGGTGCCTTGGTGTGGCCACACCCGTGCTCACAGCCGCACAGCACATGGCAGCTAACCTGGGAGCTGCCCACACGCCCACTGCCAGACACAGGGATACAGCAAATGTGCCACCACATGCGGTGGGGCTCCGGCTGCCACGGAGAAGGCCACACTGAAGACATCAATGGGGAAATGGGTGCGCCTTGAGGCCACAACTTAAGTGAAGTAAGTCAGACAGACAAATTTAAGTACCCATGGCTTTTCATGGGTGAGAAATCCAAAGTATAAGTAAATTAAAGAGCAACATAAAAGACTTTTTATGTTGGAAAGGAAACCAAGAAATGGAAGGGGAAGGGAAGAGAAATGGGATGTGTCACACACATGCACCAGCTCCCCACAAGGGTAGTCATTATTGTGTCCCGCAAACACAGACTAATAAAAATAAATATTAAAAAATAGCTGCCTTAAAAATTTTAAGCAGAAAATTAAAACAACACTGAGATTGCATCTCAGCTCAGAAAGAATGGCTATTTTCAAGAAATCAACCGATAGCAGATGCTGGAGGGACTGCGGGGCAAAAGGAACCCTCCCCCACTGTTGGCGGGAGTGCAGGCTGGCCCAATCACTGTGGAAATCAGTGTGGAGATTCCTCAAAAAACTTGGACTAGATGTTTCATCTGACCTAGCCACCCCCCCATCTTCCTAAAAGAATCAAAAACACCGTTTTACAGTGGCATCTGCACACCTTGTTTATAGCAGCACTATGTGTAACAGCCAAATCATGGGAACAAGCCAACCACCCACCAAGTGGTGAATGGATAAAGAAGGTATGGGGTTTGTTTTTATACAATGGAGTACTACTCTGCCATAAAGAAGGATGTGCTTGAGATATTTCCAGGAAAACAGATGCACCTTGAGCCCATACTCTTAAGCAAAATAAATCAGACATGGGTGTGAATATCACATTGTTTCTCTGGTGTGAGGAACCAAAAGTGTAAATAACGACCAAAATGTACTTCAAAATAGGGAAAAAATGTTCAAATGTGGAGGGGAACAAGAAAGAAAGGAGGGGTAAGAAAGGAGGTAAAGTAAAAAAGAGAGAAAAAATAGAAACAACATTTTGTAAATGAGGAAGAGAGGAAGGGCTGAAGGAGGGGAGGGGAACGAGGGAAATGCCAAGGCTCACCGTGCCCTGCCACAAATTCTGTAGGATGAATGTGGCCGTTCTCTACACCTAACACAGACCAAAAAAATCTAATTAAAAAAAAATTAAGCAGAAACATTTGATTAAAACTCAATGAACTAAATCCTAATCTAAGAGTTTTAATTTTTTAAAAAACTTACTGTTTTAATGATATAAAGTTTGGAAACGATCTGTATCGATCTGTGAGGACTGTTTATATAAACGAGGGTACAGCCAAGAATGGGAGGCTGCTCAGTCACAAAGGCTAGGTTCTCAAACACTATACTGCATAGTGGCCAAGAGATCACTACAATGTTTAACTTTGCATGCTATCTACATGTTCACATAATTACACATCTTGCAGAATGATACATGTATGCTACCACATATGAAATGTGAGCATGTGTCCCAGGCATACCTGGCATGCCAGCGAAGGCCCTTGTACTTGGGATCTCTGAGGATTTGCACAAGGGGGTCAAAGGGTGAGAAGAAGACACCTTAATATTTATAATATGCACACCCTCCTGTGGCAATAAATCAGAGTCCACTGCAGATGTATTACCAGTTTCCCTTTGCATGTACACATCCAGGTCCTCACAGGGCTGCAGTGGCGCCCAAGTCTCCAACTTCCAAGGGAAAACGTCCTGGCTCCTCATAGGACATGGAGGGAAGGCACGTGCTCCGGCGTAGCGCCCACAGCACGCAAGGCAGAGCTCTGCCAGCACAGGTCTGCCCCGCTTCCTCACGCGCTGTCCCGGCACACGCCGCCCAGCTGTGCCACCTGCTCAGCTGTGCCACCTGCTCAGCTGTGCCACCTGCTCGGTCCAGCTGCCCGAAAAATGATAAAGCTTCTTTTGCTGAATTTTAAGATGCTTTCAAAGACCTTCTCTAGAAAAATGCTGTTATCCTTTCTTTTTAATGTGCTAATCTAAAAACTTCAGACTGCTTTGGAATGAGGCATTGCACTAGGATTTTCTCCCAAGCTCACTACCTGGAACGGCCTGGGTCAGGCAAGGGCAGGGGCAACTGGAGCCTCCAGGTAACAGCCAGCACTGATCTCTCCAGCACCCCCCCCCCCAGGTCCTTGTAATGGTTGATAAGTTGTGTCAACTTGAGAAGTCTAGAAGCTTAACTAATTCAAGCACATGAAAACATCAGGATCACCACCAGACCTGCTGGAAGTTTCTCTGCCTTGCCTGGGTGAAAGAGCTTCCTCAGCAAGGCCCTGGCCTGAAACGCTCACAGCTGGCAGACCTAGGCACTACTGAACACAGGCTAAATACTGTACAACGTGATGACATAAAGCTAATAGAATTAAGAAAAACCCAGAAGGATGAATGACAAGGAAACCGGAGGCAGCACGAGGACAGGAGATACCTCCAGGAGGCAGCGCGAGGACTGGGG
>NW_004524705.1:2139675-2141351 GCF_000260255.1 Octodon degus | reverse complement strand
GACTTACGTGTACAATGGACTCTTATTAAAAATAATGAGATAATCGTGACCGTGCTCACAGAAAACAGCATCAATAATACAACACTGTCTGGGAAGAGTGAGTACAGAACAGTGACCTCCTTAAGTGCGCGTACAAACAAGGTGCATATACTTGCACGGGATGCACAGAATTCTGGCAATGGCTACGTGTTATTTTTCTTTGTAATAGTAAAGTAAAATACAGGCATGATAGCATATTCTTTTAATTCAAGTTACTCAGGAGGTTGAGGCAGAAAGATTACAAGTTCATGCAGGGCAACTTAATGAGACCCTCGCCTCACAATAAAACCACAAAGCACTGTGAGTATAGCTTAGCAGCAGAGTACTTGCTTAGTGTTCACAAGGCCCTGGGTTCAATCCCCAGTAGCACAAAAAGTATAATCAATCAATTAATTAAAGTAAAACAAAGACCCAACCCAGGAAAGAAAAAGAAATAATGCCGTAGGGTGACTGAGACGTAGGTCAGGCGTAAGACAAGCTCATTAAAGCTTTTCTTCTACATTGATCAATAGGATGCTAAGAACCACGAAATGCTCTGGCAAACAAAGGTAATTGTGTTCTACTTCCCTTCCTTTCTGAACTAACCCGCAAGGCAAGGCCAGTACTCCCTCCCTGGGTGGCTCTGCAACTCGGGGCCTATCTCCACCTCAGCTTTCAAGCGGCACAGTCTGCAGTAGTTAGCGCCCTGCATGTCCAGCTCCACCAGTGAAGCCGCGCTGGACTCCCCAGGCCGCACACCACAGAAGGAGTTTGTTTTCCTTCCATACGTCTGGCTCCCTCTTCCTGGCAGGACTCAGAGCTGCCAGGTCCTCCCCAGCCCTTCCTGGAGTCCCGATTATGAGCAGAACTTGGCCCTGCAGGAGGTGGCCCTTCTGGCCCAACTGTACCCACCCCCAAACCTCAGGCGACGATCAGCCCCTTGTCCGTCCATAAAAGGCTACGAAGGCAAGGCGCCCTGGTGCCCTTGACATGAGTGGGTCCCACGCCTGCCTGGTGGCACTTCCGCTGCCTGCTGAGCCCACACACACCTTCACAGACCCACCGCACCCTGGTGGCCCAAGCCTCCCTTCCCGGGGTCACGGCACTGGAACACTCTCACTCGGTTCCTCACCGACACTTTCAAGTGCCTGGTAAGCTTCGCAATTAGGCCTTTCCTTTTCTTCTTCCCCTTTTTAATAATACTTTGTTTTCAGGTTTTTCCAACTTGCTCATTCTGAGTTTTCCATTTCAGTTCACAGATGTGAGACCTCCACACGTGCCCTCGTACTTTTTATTACATTACACAATTTGGTCCAGGCTCCCAGAGAAGGCACAGCTGCGGGGTGGGGGAGGCCCATTTAGTTCCTTCCAATTTTGGTTTGCAGAAATTTCACCATATTTTGTCAGTTTACTCTCATAGAAATGCTCTTAGTTTGGCTTTCCCAATACTGTAGACGTAAAAAGAAGAGCACACACGGGCCAACTCTCACTCCTGCCTTCCCCATCTCCCTGGACGCAAACTTACTCCACTTTTACTTTCCTAAATAAATTACTGTGGCTTAAGCCACTAGCTCTTGTAAGAGAGTCAAGAAATGCACATAGTTTTACTCTTTATTAAACTGAAGGAACTTGACAGGACTGATGGAAGAAAAATGACC
>NW_004524705.1:2119496-2137865 GCF_000260255.1 Octodon degus | reverse complement strand
CCTGGTTTCATCGCTGTCGCTGTTATTAACCTGAGCTCAAGTTTCTGAAGTAAAGAGTTTACACTCACTGAGGCTCCTGGGCACCTGTCCAAGGCGCACCTTCATTCTCCTTATTTCCCCTCCCACCCCCTCATCTGGGTCCCAGGACTCCTTCCCACTTGCAAGAGATCCATCCTCTCTTCTCCTTCTATCCTCTTATCATGTTCTTTGTCCTTGGCCTCCCTCAAATGAGAGATGCCATTGAGTATGTAAGCTTGTGTGTCTGATTTACTCCACCAACATTACATTTTCCAGGTGCACCAAGTTTCCTAGAAGCTTCTCAACTTTATCCTCTTCTGTGCTGGGCAGTCTTTGTACATGGGTGGAAGGAGGCCATGGGGGCTGGGAAGAAGCAGTGAAGGAAGCAGGCGCGGCAGGACCCCTGGGAACCCAGCCAGGTCCGGAGCTGCTCGCCTTCTGCTGCCGGGGTAGGCAGCCGTCCCAGTGCACAGCCTCAGCCACTCTTGGCAAGGAAAGGCTTTCCTTAGGGTTGGCAGTGGAGGGCGGAAGGGACCTGCCCTGAGCTATCTTAGAGCACCCCACGAAACAATCAAACTGAGGTGGGCATGAGCCGGTAAATCAGTACAGCTTCAGCAAAACAGGAAAGATAGTTCTGGTGCTCTACTGCCCAGCATGGTAAAGGGCTGACAGAAGGGAACTAGAGGAGGGGGCCAAAGCGTTCTTACTGCAAAAATGCTAACTGCTCGAGGCAATGGCTATGCAACTCACTCCAATCTAGATCTAGCCACTACACAAAAATCTACTATGGACAATGTCTGGCATCCAGCAAAAAGTACAGGCAAGCAGAATAACAGGAAATGTACCTGAAACTAGAAGAACAGCCAACAGAACTGGCCCAGGCACATGCAGCCAACAGATCAGGGACAGGACCCGAACACAGCTGTCACAAGCAGTCTGTCCCACAAGGCAGAAAATACAAAAATGAAGAGCAGTGAAGTAGAAGGCATTAAAAACCCTAAGCCAAACTTCTAGAGAGAAAAAAGTACAACACATGAACTGAAAAGGGCTCTCGATCGGTTAACAACAAATTTAGAACTGGAGAAGAAAAATCTCAGTGAACTTCAATACGCAGGAACTGCCTGAAATGGAGCACACAGGGAGGCACGGAAGGAACTGATGGAAAGGTGCCCAAACCCCAGTGCGGGGATCCCTAAGGGTCATGTTGCACTTCACACAGATTTTAGCATTTCAAAGATTTTTAGTGCCAGGGCCAGCAAGATAGCTCAGCGGACTAAGCACTTGCTTTGGCAATCCCAGGGACCAGGGTTTGATCCCCGGTCCTGCTTGCTGTACAGGCCCTGCCCCTGGGGTACATGGAGTCAGGCACTGAGACCAGGTGTGGTGTCACATGCCTGTAATCCCAGCACCGGGAGGCTGAAAACAGGAGGATGATTACAAGTGTGAGATACGTAGTGAGACCCTGTACCAAATATATGAATGAAAAAAAAATTAGCACCAATTTACCTGAAATAAACTCAACTTCATCTTTAAATTTCTAATCAGTAGTAGTAAAAATAAATATATTTCATTTATTATATGACTGGGCTCGTTTTTGTATCTTTTTTCTTTCTTTTTAGGAGTCTTTCTGTTTTAACGTTGGGTATTTCATGCCCTTGTTACCCAGTTACCAAAAGTCCCCTACACCTGATACCCAGTGTCTGTGGCCAACTTTGAGAAACATTTTGACAACATGAGATGAATATGTGACAGGTACCTCAAAAAAAATGGCTCTTTCTCATGACTCCTAGACTCACTCACGCCACCAAAAGTGCTTACGAAGCCATCACGAGTAAGGGACATAAAGTCCCTGGCCCAGCATGACTGCATTTTGATAATGGACAACTGAAATAAGCACCAACAGTAAAATACAGTGTATAATTTCAGGCAGTGATAACCTACAATGAAAACAACCACAAAAAGGCTCTGCCTTCATAGAACGTGAGATAAAAAAGAAAACAAGTAAAAGAAATTTATATATTATATTAGTGATAAGGACACTGAAGAATAGGAACTAGCTACCAGAAATGTGTAGAAAAAAATCTATTCTCACAAATAATCGGAGAACGCCTCCCAGAAGTATGGAAATGGGAATAAAACACAGAGCTCTCAGTGAGGCGACCACGTAGCAACACAAGGAAAGGAGCAGAGATGGGCAACACTGACCACAGGGGCTTGCGGCAGCAGGCAGCAGGCACCGGCCTCGGGCGCAGCGCGGGCGCTGAGCGAGCGAGCGAGCTCCGATGAGGGCCTGCATCACGACTCCTCTCATTCCAAGCATTTATGGAAAATTATTCCAAAATAAATAACATTCAGAAAACCCTAACTGGTCTTTTCTTTAGCAAGCAAGACTATGGTTGGAAAAAATCCGCACTTTAAGCACACAAAAACAAGCCCAATGAGTGGCATTTTCTAATAGTGTGGTTTTGATGCATTGAGACCATTTAAGCTTGTTTTTAATCCCACTATAAATACAATTCGGTAACCCACGTCCTAAGCAAGAGCGCTGCTCATGGGCACTGAGCCACAGTTAGGAGCAATAAGGTCTGGCGTCCTACTGCACAGTGGGGTGACTGTCATCAACAATGACATATTACATATTTCAAAATATCTAAAATAAAGGATCCTTAATGTTATTACCACAAAGAAGTGACACATCTCAGGTGACAGGCCAATTACTCCGATTTGATCGATACACATTACACGTATTGAAATATCACATGGTGCCCCATAAATACACACAATTATGCATCAATTTAAAGTTTTAAAATCCTGTCACAAGGGTTTCTGTTATAGGCTTTGTGAATATCACCTTAAAATTACATATGTAATTGCCTAAGAGTGGTCCTAACAGTTAACAATAATTCACCATTGGTGAAACTTTGATTCAAATTTTTCACAAAGAATAGTTTCCCCTCTCAGATTTCAGAGCACTATTTTGGTATCAATTACCGATCTGTATTTTTCAAGTTTCTGCTCTATCGTGCCAAACTCTGCCTGCCAGCGCCACCAGCAATGTCTACGGATGCCTACTCTGCCGCACCCATGACAGGACTGGTTTTATCAATCTGGTTGTTCTGTAAACTACACTCTGCTTCTATTTTGCTAACTCGATTACACAGATGGTGGCCCAAGTTTCCCTTATTTCATATTTCTTTGGCTACTTGCTGGGAGGGAGGGTGACAGGTCTCCCAACACTTCCCATCAAGGGACAGACTTTGTTCCTCAGGTCCTGAACATGGGCTACGTGGGACTCTCACTGAAACACGGTGTGCAATCAGTACCTTTCATGGAGAGACCACGTGCAGAGGCCCCCACACCCTGCAAAGGACCCACAACTACTTTTTTTTTTCAGTCCTGAGAAATGAACCCAGGGCCTCCACAGTAAGCCGCCCTTCAGCCCTCTCACTCTTTCCTTGAGACTAAATCTTGCGCTAAGCATCTTGTGATTCTCTTGCCTCAGAATCTCGGGGTGCTGGGATTGCAGGTGCATGCCACCAGGCCAGGCTTTGCCCTTTGTTCTTGCACCTTTCTGCTGTGTGCCAAGCACGTGAGTGAGCTGCCTGAGCCCTTCAAACCAGGTCACCAACTGAGCCCACACAACACTATATGAAGCAGAAAAATTACCCCCAAAACCACGAAATATGATAAATGGGCTTGTTTGGGGGTTACAAAGCATGGGACATGAATTGTATATTCTCTTTTAGGAATCATCTGCTTTGGTCAGGTTATAACAATGATATGCTAGTGCTCAATTATCTACGGGGATATTGACATTGTAGTCGTATATTTAAGTACCTATATATTACGGATCTAATCCTTACTGTACTTTGTAATACACATTTTTTAGCACTTATTTGCCTCTAAATTTTCTTTATAGCTTGAGTACCAAAATTTTAAGGATGTTTTAGTGTTTTATTTCATAGTTTAATAAAGTTTCCTTCAAGATTATAAAATTCATCCCTATTACATATGAGAACTTGTACTGTAACATCATGTAACTCAGTAGTGTCCCAAATTTTCTAATCAAGGAGATTATGAGGCCAAAGAGAAAAGTGATCAATGATGGAGAGTGTGCCTGGGGAGAGTCACATGGAGAAAAAACATTCTCTCAGGCTTTCACAGAGAGCACACTGGCCAAGCAATGGCCGTGACTCATCCACATGGCTGCACTGACAAAGGATCTACAATCTGAGGTACAGGATCTCAGGATAAATCCTGAGGGGATTTCACTGACCTTATCAGACCAAAAAGCTACAACTCTTGTTGCATAGGTCCTGCTTTACCTTGGTCTTAAACATCCAGAAGGAAAGTATAAAAACGAAATATAAGAAATAAAGCCATGCTGTTATGTTGAGCTGTGGGGGACTCAGATCAACAATTTCTGACATTGCCAGTTGAACAGAAGACCCAATGCTATTATGGGCTACTGGACTCTTTTAGAATATTTTGCTGAGTTTACACACCTATAATATTCAAATAACAGAATTTAACAAAAAAAAAGGGTATACAGATGAATGTCCATTTTGTATCTGTGTATTCAGGGTGGTTAGGATAGATATATAGTTACATTCTGTTAATGAATAGAATGATATGTTCTAATGGTGTTTGTAAATAGGATCTCAAGTCCGCATCTTGTACAGCAATTAACCACTAAGAAGAATGTATGCAGTGTGTTAATTATTGAAACTGTCCTACCGATTTGATTTGAAAAAAAAAAATTCATCCCTATTTCCTTATGGCGTTTTTATAGTAAATCTGTACAAAAGATGTCTTATGTACATGAACCAACTCCGTGTATTGAATGGAATCATGATGTACTACAAACATCACTATTAAAAATTAAGTGTTTTCTTTAAAAGTGCACCTGCATTAACCTTTTCATATCTCCTGATCAGAGAGGATGAAGCCTGACCAACAATTCCCAGCTTGTCTCACTATGATGCAGCTCTTCTTACCACAGCCTGGAGAGATGCTGTGACCAACTGCGGAGAAGATGGGTGCTGGACAGTGCCCACATGCTCTGTGGAAGCTTCGGGTGCCAGCTGCCGCCAGCAGGGCCCCCCAGCAGGGCTTCCAGCCCCCACTGCTCTGCGCTCCATGCTGGAGGGCACACCGCTCACTCTGTACCCACAAAGGTCTACTGCAGGACTGTTCTGCCAGCAGGCAAAGGAAACCAGCGCCTGCATGAATCCCCCTCCTCTCACAGGCAGATTGTCTCCCTCGGTGCCCTCAGAAGGTTCTGGAAGGGCAGAGAACCAGGACACAGTCAGGACTCAGTCTCACGTCCTTATGCTGACTTCTCCCCTCCTTGTGCTGTGTTCCTGCTTCATGAGGCTTTGACTTCACCAAAACAACGCCCTCACACCAGCCTCTGTCCCCTGCTCTAAGTCCACGGAGGCAAGGATTGTCCCCAGCCTGGAAAAACAATGCCTGCTCTGGTCTGACTCAGCTAGAGCCCATGCCTCGCCAAGCAAAAGAAATTTTATTATACAACTAAAGACTAGGAAAATGAAAACTACATTTAAGAATGAGAGAAAACAGTACAAAAAAAAAAATCAATGAGGTAATAAAAGTAAAGGAGAAAAGTGAATGGCGTAATATCCAACTGAACCGAGGAGCATGGAAGTGGCTAACGCACCACAAGCCAGTTATGGTCAGAGCTGAGCTACAAGGATGGCTCAATATGGAGACTATCGACATGCTCATGATGAGCTCAATAAATCATAGACAAAGTCTGTGACTACACTGACAGATGCAAAGAAGCACTCAGGAAAGGTCAAGACTTAGGCCCCATTATTTTAACTTAAAGACCTCTTAAGAAAGCTACAAATATGTTTTCCTTAATTTGATGAGAAATTAATAAAAACTATAACAAATATACTAAATGATTAAATATTTCTATTAAAAATATAAAGATGCTCCCTATCAAAACTATAATGTAATATTATAGTGTAAGTATACATTAGAAATAAATAAGATCCAAGATAGAGTGCAGCTGCTGGGGTTTGATCCCTGGTGTGCCATTCCGGCCTCGCCCCAGGGCATATTGAGACAGTGATTAAGATTGGGCATGGCAGGCCTGCCAAATAGCTCAGCAGATTAAAGCACCTACAAGGCTCAGGATCCAGGGTTCAATTCCCCACCACCCCCTGTAGTGTCCCCTCTACCCCTGGGGTGAGCTGAGATGGCAATTGAGACAGGGTGTGGTGTCCTGTCCGTAATCTCATCTCTTGGGAGGCTGTTAACAGGCAGATCACTATGAGTCTGATCCACGTAGTGAAACCCTGAACACCCTGTAGATCCTGCACTGAATTCATAATAAAAAAAGAAAGAAAGAAGATCCAAATATTATAATATTGAAAATGACTTGTTTATCTAAATAATTTAAGAGAATAAAATAAAAATTTAATAGAACTTCACAGACTGGTCAAAAAAATACATAAATCAGTAATTTTTACAACTTTACCAATAGCTAACCAAAATCATAAAAGTAAAATATATCATTCTCCAATGAACAAAAAAAAAATCAGCAAAATATTTATCATTAGGTCAAGAGAACTACAACTTTACTACAGTACATGAAAAAAAAATCTCAGCTTTTTTATGTGCATATAAAAGGAGATTCTATAATTTATTTGAAAAGAAAAAGCTAAGACAATATTTTTTCTAAAAAAGAACAAGGAGTTGTAGATTTATCATGTATCAAAAATAAACTGAAGGGCATCAGTAAAACTAAAACTTATATAATCATGAGATATGAAAAGTAGGTCAGGGGATGAGAGCACAGTGTAGGGGCTGATATTGTGCATCAACTTGAGAAGTTCAAAGCTTAACTAAATGGGCTCGGCACTTCCGCACTGGGATGGAGAGGGCCCACCCTAGAGCGACTCAGCACTTACAGGATGTAAAAGGGAACTGAGGAAGGATGGAGAGCACCACTTCCTCAAAGGAGCTCCAGTCTTCAAAGCAGTGTGGAAGGAAGGGAGAGAGGCTTGCAAGAAGCTGCAGCCACTGCTCCTCCCTTTCCTCTTTGCTGTTTTCTGCCACCATGAACTGCTGCCCTCCCGCTTGTGCCACTCTGCCTTGGAGCCAGCGGAGTATGGACTGAAACCTTGACTAAATATGAGCTAAATAAACCTTTCCTTCCCTAATTTTGGGTGTTATGTATTTTGTCCCAGCAATGAAAGAAAGGTAATTGAGACACACAGTCTAGCAGTAGACTCACTTACATGTCAGAATTTAATGCATGACACAGAGGGAATTTGGGATCAGTCACTGAAGAATAGGTAAACCAAGTAATCGCTCAGTGTCAGGTATAGTAGGGCATGGCTGTAGTCCCAGCACTTGGGAGGCTGAGGCAGAAGGATCACTGGGAGTTCAGGAACAGCCTCGGCTACCCCATGAGTACATGACATAGTGAGACCCGGTCTCAAAACAACAACAATAATAAATCAATATGAAGTCAATTTACCAATTAATAAAATAGATAATCCATACTACTATCCTACATAGTCTTCCAAGATAAATTCCACATACATTGTAAAGCCCTAAACATAAAAATCAAAATAAGGAATGTCTGGAGGAAAATGTAAGAAAATGTTTCCATAGTTCAGAGATTGGGAAGGATTGCTCGAGTGAAACACCAACCCAAAGCCATAAGGCGAAGGGCTGGCAGATGTGTTAAGATTTCTGGATGACAAGTGATACTAGCAAAGTTAAGCTAGAAGTGACAGACTGGGAAAAGTACTGGCAATACACACAGGAGACGAAGGATTACAGTCATAATACATGGAAATCTTAAAAGCCAACATTGAAAAGATGAATGACCCACAGTAAAATAAAGACATAAATGAAATATTCACTGAGAACCAATGACCAATAAGTGCATGAGAATATGCTCAACATCAGCATCGAGGGAAAATGAATCAAAAGAACATATCATTTTTAGAATGAAGTCAATAAAATCCAGTTCTACAGAGAGCATGAGAAAGTGGACATACTCACTGTTGGAAAGGAGCATAAACTGCTGTCACCCGTTTGGAGGAAACACAGTCCATTCTCTAATTCATTCTTTATCCAATATAAACGCACTCCTCCTCCACGCCATGGGCTGCACGAGGCCCTGAGAACACCACAGCAAACAAGCTCGACAAAAGCCCTTGTCTTTACAGAGCTTGCATTCTGGAGGGCAAGGTGCAGGACACAGACCACTAGTGACAGATAGCTATGTGTAGAACAAGTAGCTTTTGTAGCTTTAAGTAATAAAAATAAATAAAAGGTTAAGAGGATTGAACAAGGGCATTACTTCATGCAGCGTGGGCAGGTGGAACAAGCAAGTGAGAGAGCAAGTCAAGAAAGCATCTAAGGAAAACACACACTAGAAAGCAGGGACTAGAAGGGCCCCGGCCCTGTGTGAGGAGCCTTATGATGTCTGGAGCAGGACGAAGGAGCAAGAGGATGGTGGAGGATAAAGGTCAGAGAAGAAAGAGGAAAGGAGTCACCTATGCTCTTGGACACTGTGATCAAAGCCTCAAGTCTTACTCTGACTAAAATGTAAAGTCACTGGAGGGTACTGAGCAAAAGAGCAATGAGAATGAAGCCAGGCTGCAGAAGGACTGCTCTACTGACAGCTCAGAGACCACATTCTGACTCGTCACTTACTGGGCAGGGCAGTGAGCTGGGAGAATGCGATGGGGCCCAACTGAAGCACCGCAAGGAGGGGTGACGTGTGACTGGGATGGACACAGCGCTTTAAAGACCGTGCCTTTGGGCTTACTAATGGGCAAAGCAGGCGCTGGGGAAGAAGAAGTGAATCACAGATACCTTCACGTTCTCATCCTGAACAAATCGAAGCTAACGTTTACTAGGATGGGGATAAACGTGGAGGAAATGGGGATGTGGGATGCACAAAAGTATTTAACTGTGTGGTATAAAAGCATTCAGGTGCAGTGTCAGGTTAGTGGACATAAAGGCCTGGCATTCAGAGTAGGTGCTGAAAATAAACTTACAAGTCATCTCTGTCTGTCTGTCTGTCTGTCTGTCTGTCTGTCTGTCTATCCATCCATCATCCACCTCTACGTATTCTTCCATCTACCTATCTCCCTCCATCCTTCCATCTGTATCTATCCATCCAACCCATCCTTCCACATCTATCTATACATCTATCTCTCTATCTCTTGACTCATAGATCATATTTACAGCCAGGGAACTAACTGAGGTCTCCTGCAGAGTCCACCTAGAGCTGTGAAACAGCCCAGGTTTGAGCTGGTGTGAGATGAAGAGACAGGAAAGGTGAAGCAGAAGCAGCATCGAGGCAGAAGGGCACTGAGATCACAGTGGCTGGGGGGTCTACCAAACTGTAAGGTGCATGAACCCCCCTCACTGAGCAATTCCGCTGTGAACTATCCACTCTTCAGAATATATATGTACTATAAAAACTGTATTACATGGACATTTACCAGAACTTGCTTCTTTCTTTCTTTCTTTCTTTCTTTCTTTCTTTCTTTCTTCTTGTCAGTCTTTCTGTGTAGTGCAGGCTGGCCTTAACCTTGCTTACTGCAGCCCAGGCTGGCCTCAAGCTCACTGTGCTCCTCAGCCTGAGTGCTGGAATTACAGGCATGCACCACCCCAGGAGAGCATCATTTTTAAGAGTAAATGAAAAGCTCATCAATAGGTGACTGTTCCAACTGTGATACATTTGAACAAAACATGATAACTTTCTAAAGTGGGCAGCGCCAAGTCTGTGACACAAAATGACTTCTGAAATATTAAAATTTTTAAAACTCCGTGAAGAATAATCATATGGAATGACTTACTCCAAACATATGGGAAAACAAAATATAAAAATGTATGTGAGCCCCCAGCAGGCAAGAGAGGTGATGAGAAAAACAGATTTCCCAGCATATAAATTTGGCAGAATTTGTCCCAGCTGGACAAGACCTCAACCTCTCTTGGCCTTCCTTGCCTTTTCCCCGAAGGGCGGTGCTAAGGATTGCATGAATTAATATACAAAATAGTGTAATCAGTGCCCGGCACACAGAGATGCACCCAGGACTAGATGGCCACTAACAATGTCTTCAAAGGCGATCTAATCATTGATAAGAACACAGACACAGTGCATGGGAGAAGCTTTAAAGTCTGCTGGGAATGCTGGCTGTCTCTGAGGAGTCTGGGCCTGGGATCTGCAGGCTCGGTGAAGGGTTGATAAAAGGGATTTAAAAGATTTCACCGTGCTGGGGATGTGTCTCAGTGGCGAAGCTGCTGAGCACGAGTAAGGCCCTGGTTTTGATCCCCAGAACAACAGTTAGCACACTCTTTTTTTCAGCACTAGGGCTCAAACCCAGGGCTTTGTACTTGTGAGGCAAGCACTCTACTCTCAAGCTACATGCATCCCCAAGTCCTATACATACTTCCACATTACCTGAATTTTTAACAATGTACTAGTGCAGCCAGGCATGATGATGCTTGCCCACAGTCCAAGCTACGGAAGAGGCTGAGGCAGGAGTATCAAAAGCTATAGGCCAGACTGGGAAACAGAGACCCTGTCTCGAAATAAAAAAAGAAAGTATTGGGACGTAGCCAGTGGCTGAGCACTTGTGTAGCATACGTGAGACACTGGGCTCGAGGCCCAGCACTGCAGAATTATAGCACTAGAAAAACAAACTGATACCAAAAGTTTTTCTTTGTTGTTGTCTTTGTTTTTACAAAAGTACATGTGCTTTTCTTGTGGACTTTTTAAAAACAAGAAACAAAAAATAAGTAAAATGTATGGATTTCAGTGGCTATTTCTAGCAATTTTTATTCATTGACCAATGGTTAGCTCTCACCAAAATGACCAAAGAATTGGGGATAGATAATGTGAAACAGGCAGCATAAATGCTGTAGGCATTTCCAAGAAAAACACACAGATCAACCTATGGCAATATAAACAGGAAAGAAAAGCCCGTGCAGAATGAAATCCGAAGAGGTACAGCAAGGTTGGCCACAGATCTGCGGGCCAGGGTCTGACCGCCGAGGCCGCTCCCAGCCCGAGCGCCACTCCCAGGACCGACAGCCTCCCATGTTAGTCCCGACACTTTCTCTTTCTCCACCAGAGATCCTCACCAGTCCTGCTCGCCTCGTCTCAGGCAACATGGAACACGTCTTCTCCTCTCTTTGAAGACAGGCCTTTGGCTTCATCCTCTAGTGGCACTGCCTTGTCCTGCCCAGCATGGGCAAGGGCATCCTGAGAGGACTACAGTCCTCTCTGCTCAGCGATGCCCACAGGTAGAAAGGACACTCACAACAATGTGGACACACACCGCATCACTTGTGACTCAGTTGTGCTGGAGAAACAACAGGTGCTTTAAGGACACAAACACTAGCGTGGGCTGCATGCAGCCTGGACTCAGCCCTGTCCTGCATCTCTCCACATTCTTCTTTGTCTTCACAGCAAACCCTTTCCAGCTCCTCCCAGACCTTCCCAAGGTGGAGCTCACAGCCTCATGTAGGCGCTGCTGCTAATTACTATTTACTGCATTTGCATGTGTTTTTTTCTCATTACAATGTCATTAGCATGCGAGGGAGCCCTGTTGCCTGGGCAACCAGGAGTGGTGAATGTACAGCAGCTTTTAATGAAAACTTAACTCGACGTGGTTTCATTTCCATTCTCTCCTGGTGGGGGCCTCACTTCCCATTTGTGCCACAAGAATGGAACTGTCCTACAATCACTTCTGTTTATTTGGTGCTGAGGACCTCTGTGCATTCCTCTGACCACACTAACACCACATTCCAGGCTTCATAACTGACCTCGACTGCTTCCTGTGACACAACCAATTCTCCCTTCATCAGCACTGCTCACTCAACACAGTCCTTTGAATAATGAAAATAGTATCTTCTTCTCCAGCTTAAATATCGCCAGCTTCTTCAGATTTGATGATTTCCAGGGTCCTGGCTTATGTAATTTATCCATTTCTGAAAGTACCCTAAATTATTTTGTTCTGACCAAAATCACTACTTCTATAGCACCCTACCAATCTGTAATCCTCTCAGGGGAAAAAGAAAAAAAAAAAAAAAAACTAAAACAAATTTTAAAAACAGGCTAAATTAAGGACATCTTTGCAGCAGGCCCACAAGGTACGTTCATAAAGCTGCGTATAATACAGTAATGGCTTGTCAAGCAATCAGATTAAGGGTTCATTCTGAGAAGTCATAACTGGCAAAATGATAGATGATACTTAGCATGAATAAAAATAAAATCTCACATTTAGGCTGAAGAATCTAACCACAGACATTTCTCATGACCAAGTTCTTTTGCTACAACTACAAGTCTTCAAATGAATGGGTCACTAAGTGAGAAATTTCACATAGCACAAACAATATTACAATATTCAGAGCAAAGAGCGGACAAAAGGAACCCCAACCTGGTAACTCTGCTTTCATTTGTGTATTTTTACATGCGGCACTGTCATTAGGACACAGAACTACCGTACTGCACAGACCAGTCGGCGAAAGCCACAGCGCCACTCTGCAGAGTGCAGAGGACAGCGCAAGCCACATGGCTGCCCGCGTTCCTCGGTCGGAAACCAAACGTGGTCTGAGTCCCAGCAGTGGGCCGTCCAGAGAGTGGGACTGGTCAGAAAATCCGCAGCCACTGAAGGGGGATGTCGTAGGCAGATGCAGGAGCTCCTTCACACCATGCACAGGCTAGGGACACAAGTGCCACATGCCCTCAGGTTCAGCAGGGACCACGGAGGCTGCAATGTCACAGAGGGACTGCTGGCACATGACCTGTGATGGCAAGGGCAAGACAGGGCAAGCAGAGCAAGGGCGACACTACAACGAAGCCTCTGCAGAGTGGAAGATCTCTCATGGACTGGCACGAATAGCCACCGCAATAATCCCTCATCTTCTGGATTTGTTCTGCTATACAAAGAAAGACAAAATCAGCAAGGCTGATAAGGAGTGAGGGAGGGACCAAAAACCAAAACTAAGGCAGTCAGAGGTCGAAGGCAACTGGACTCTCACTTTCACCGCAGCAGTCTTAGGAAGGGGGCCGGTGGACACCCTTGTCTGAGAAGGTATTTTCAATGCTGGAAATGCTCTTTGGGGCTGGCGAGATAGCTCAGCAGTCCAAAGCGCCTGCTTCAGCGAGCTCAGGCAAGCACAGGGGACCCCGGTCAATCCCCAGCACCGCATGCCGTGCCAGCCCTTCCCTCAGAGCTGGCTGAGCAAGCCAAAAGAAATGACATGTTCCTTCTGCTGTCCAAATGGTAGGCGGTGGCCATGTGGAAGGCAGCTCGTGTGCCAGGGAACCAAACAGTTATTTGATTTGCTGTCCATTTTGCGTTGAGTAACCACACGTGGCTAATGGAAACCAGACTGGAAAGGGCAGCTCCCCCCACGGCGGGCAGCCGCGGAGAGCACACTCTCACGGCCCTTGGAGCGAGACCAGCCTCCTCCCTCAACCTGCTCACAGACAGACGCCGGAGGTGGGGCCTGGCAACGTGCAACCCCACCTCAGAAGAGCCACAAGCATCCATGTTGGGCTTGCCGTCTAAGCACGGAGGTGAGAACATAGAGGAATCAGTGTCTCTAGAAACCAGAGAAGCAGCACCGCAGATCAACCACAAAGGCTCTGAGGCCAGACTACCTGAGTCCACATGGCAGCTCTGCCTGCCACTAGTGAATGTGACTCAGTGTCCCCATCTATAAAATGGGGAAAATAGCCCTGGCATGCTGTGCCGGCCCCTCTTCCAGGGTGCGCAGAGACAGTGATTGAGACTGGGCATGGTGGCATGCACCTGTAATACCAGCAACCTTCAGTACTTCATGGCCCATCCTTAGTTCTAGTCTTCTTTATAGAGAAGCAATGTACTACCCAGCGTTTCTCTTTAGCAATCCCAGCAGTTTCTCATGTGTGCAGGCTCATCAATCCGAAAGGAAAAGCTGCTCCATCTAATAGCCATCTGGACTAACGCTATCTCTCGGTTAGCTGACATATCATCAGTATATTTACTAGTATTATTTGAGAGCGCTGCCTTCTCCATCTTTTTTTGTTTTTGTTTTTTGCTTTACTAGCCTCAAATCCTTTTCACATCACACAGTAAAATGAGAGCTTCCAACCATGTCTGAGGCCTTGTGGCTGCAGCTTTGAATAGCGCAACTTTGTAACTGTTAGGTTTATGTCACTTAACCTAACATGTCTGGAACCAGTTTCAAAAACAGCTTTGGTCTTCTGTGTTGCTTTTGCAGAATGGTTTCTTTTGTTGTTGTTGTTTTGTTTTGTTTTAAAGATTTAAAATTTCTGAATTTAGTTGAACTTAAAACACCACATTTCCAAGAAAAATGAACCTTTTGCACAAGAAAGTTGAATAAAATCATACCCAGATACATAAAAATGAAATTATCTAAAACGTATTATAAAGAAAAAAATCATTAAAGCATACACATTTAAAAATTAGCTATGGAAGAACAAAACTAAATAGCATCGTATTCTACATTAGAGAGAAAAAAAGTTTCTGTAAGAAACTAGACTAAAGGACTGAAAGAAAGGAAAAAAACAGATCATCCTCTTTGAATTTTATCCTTAGCAAACATACCTTTGAACACTAAAAGTAAAATATTTTCCAGTTATACAAACTTGAAATATTCTAATACCTCCAGACATAGCATATTGGAAATAACAAAGAGCATAATTCAGAAAGCAAGAGAAGTTGCTGTATGCTTCTGGATGAAGAATAAAGAGCTCTCAAAATAACAGTTATGCAGGACTATGTAAATACATTAGATGAACCCATTTAAAAGTTATTAAAGATTTCTATGAAATAGTATCAATCTTATGTCGGGTTATACACGTATTTTTTTCGTGTGTGTGTATGTGTGTGTGTATAAAAGATAGAGAAAAAGTAATATAAAGTGGAAAATGGAAATATACTTTTTAAAGTTTCTAATACTAGGAGAAAATATTATACCATGTCGTTTATACAGATTGTAAGTCAAAGATACAGTATCAATCTTAAAACAAAAATTAAGATTAAGCAATATTCAGAAAATTAAATACTAATTAATTAAAAATTAAATGTTTCAAAACAATTGAACTAAGAAAAAGTTTTCATGATAGTAAAGAATTACCAAGAATGAAACATAAGATTAATACTGGAATGACAAATAAATGACCAGCACTTCTAACAGTTTGGGGATAGGATATCGCACAAAGTTCTAGTGTGTCGTGTACATAACACTTACTGGTGGCCAGGTGTCCCTTGTGGAACGGAGCTACACTTTTGCAGAATTTTTTTTTTAATTTTATTTATTTATGTGTGTGCGTGTGTGTGTGTGTGTGTGTGTGTGTGTGTGTGGCCAGCTCAGCCCACCAGGGGGCGGGGCTGGCTGGCATGTGGTGCTGGGGGATTGAACCGTGGTCCCTGTGCTTTGCTAAGCTTGTTCTAAGTAGGTGCTTTAGACCACTGAGCCATCTCACCAGCCCTTGCAGAATGTTAAAGGGCTGTAATCTTAGCTTGTTGAGTCTCTGTGGTGAAGAGCCAGTATGGTTTGCTCAGCACCTCGTCTTGTGATAAGGCTTCTCTGCCAATGAGAAGTTGGCTGAGAGACAGAGTCGCCCAGCGCACACACCCGGAGATTGGCATGGTACGTTCAATTGTAACCCGATTGCTTGCTAGCTCTTGAAGTTATCTAATAATGTCGAAATACAAAGACCTCATGCAGCTGGGTGTGATGACGCAGGCCTTTTGCAAGTTAGTGAGAACCTATCCTAAAATCAAAATTTAAAAAGGGTTGGGGATGTAGCTCAGAACAAAGGCCCTGAGTTAAATCCACAGTAGCCCCCTCCACTGCAAAAAAAGAAATGAGGAAAAGTAAAAATAGGAACTAGTGGGATCTATAGATTTGACAACTACCTAAGATTTATTTGCAAGAATACGGAATCTTCTGCACTATTTAAAAACAATTTCATTAAGATTCAAAAAAATAATTATTGGTTTTTGTTTACTTAAAAAAATGGAAACTTTGAAGCTGGCCAGACAGCTCAGCAGACTAAAGCACTTGCTTAGGCAGGCGCAAGGGTTTGGTCCCTGTCGCGCCATGCCGGCCCGGCCCCAGCCCCAGGGCATGCAGAGACAGCGATTAAGACTGGGAATGGTGGCACCACCTGTAATTCCAGCACGTGGCAGGCTGAAAACAGGAGAATCACTATGAGTCCAGTCTGTGTAGTGAGACCCTGTAGACCCTGTACTAAATACATAAAAAAAGAAAACTTTGAAATATTCCCCAAATTATACATATGGTGTGCTTCTACAAATTCAACAAAGCTTGGTTTGAAAATCTTCAAAAAGAAAAGCTATCTGCCCTAAATGTGCAGAGATTACGTTTCTCTCATCACACGTAGATGATCGGGGGTAACAACTGCTGTGGGGCTCACATCCCTGAGGCACCACAGGGACAGCAGAGGAGCAGCAGGGCGCGTGTGGGGAGGTGCACCTGCCACATGGCTGCACACAAAGCCGGCGCCTCCATGGCTGTTGGTGTCCCTGGGGTCTCTGGAACCCAGCCCGCTGACATCAAGGGCTGAGTGTGCAACTTATCCAGTTTCATTTCTATGACGTCAGTCACCATAGCCACCCACACTCTGAAAACAGTAGAACTGGAAGCTTCCAGAATAAACAACTTCTACCTTTTAAATTGCACATCACCCTGAAGAGTGTGGTAAAAACTGGGTCCCATCTAGCCCATGACACAGGTTTTCCTGTGGCCCACATGGTTGTGCTGCACATGCCAGCCTCCCACGAATCCCTTCACAGTTGTCCTCAAACTCATGTGCCGCACCATTCAAGGCTCCCTGTCCCTTGTCACCGAGGTACTGCATCACTTCTCAGCATCACAAGGAGATGGATGAGTAAACAGGGCAGAACGTGCTGGAGAAGGAGGTCCCTTCCATACAGCCTCTACTGCCGTGCAGGGCTGTAACTGTGCTATGACTGTGCTGTGCCTAATTTAGAAAAGAAACTTAATCATAGGTACGTATATGTACAAGAAAAAACACTTTACAGAAGGTCACACAGCTAATGATGGTTGACATATATACACACACACACACAAATGGCCTTGCGCTTTCGCTGTGGAGCTCTCCTCAAGCTAGCAAAGCATCCCAGCACCACAGACCAAACAGGGGCAGAACTAGCCTTCCGTGGTGCCGTGCACTGCCAGGCTGCGGCGCCCGCCCAGCAGGGCACATCAAATGCATTTTCACCTGGGGATGCTTCCAATTGATAAGGCAGTCACCAGGGCGGAGCCGAGCACCTGTGAACAGCCGCGCGCTGCATGGCAACGCTTCAGCCAGCCTCAACCGGCACGAGACGCGGTGGGCCCAGGAGATCCCAGTGGAACTGAGAAGGCCCCACCCCGAGCATCGCCACTGTGCCTTTGCTACGTGGAGAGCACAGACACGCAGCACTGTGTGGCCACCACAGTGGGCCGCGCCTGTGGTCTGGGTGTGCAGCAGGCTGCAACCCCCAGCTGTGTGGGGGCCAAGCACACTCGGGATGCCCACACGACAGGGACAGAGCCAAATGACACGCTTCTGAGGCCACATCCCTGTCACCAAGTGAGGCCCGGCGGCTCATGTGTTCAGTGCCACTCGGTTTCAGGCTTCGAGGTAGGGTGTTGGAAGAGGCCCCGCGCACTTGGAAAGCATCCTTCATGGAAGCAACGGCTAACGTACGATGTGCATGTGAATGTGTGGCTGGAAATATTTTTCTAAGTTTATTTTCTGAAGTAAATTTTATAATAGGCCACTAAATTGATAAATATAAATATTCTATAGGCATTAACATGAATTTTAGGCTGGGCGATAGCTCCGGGTAGAAGCGCCTGCCTGACAAGCATAAGGCCCTGAATTCAATGCCCAGCACCAAACAAAAAGTGAAATTCCATGCACAGCTGTAATCCCAGGGCACGAGAAGCTGGGAAGGAGCACTGAATGCAAAGCCAGCCTAGGAAAACTAGCAAAATCTTGTCTCAAAATAAAATCAAAAGGGCTGGGCATGTAGCTCAGGGTGGAACACTTGCCTAGCATGCACGAGGGCCTGGGTTCAACCCCCAGGACCATACAAAAGTGAACTTCTTTTAACCAAGAACGCAACAAGCAACTCAAATATCCATCAGCAGATGAATAGATCAACAAGATAGATGACTGTAGACAGAAAGAAGCAAATATTGGCCAGCCCTAAAGCGCAGGAAAGTCTAACACGCTACTTCTTGGCTGAAAGCCGAGGGCCCAGCGCTAAGGGAATCCGTGATTCCAGCGTGAGGCGA
>NW_004524705.1:2115830-2119396 GCF_000260255.1 Octodon degus | reverse complement strand
TGTGTATCTTATTTCCAGACAAAGTAGGCTGCAAGCAAAAACTGATTAGAAGAGATAAAGAAAGTCGTGATGTGTTGGTTAAGGGAACACCACAGCAGGAAGACACAGCAACTGTGAACATATGCATCAAACAGCAGCACATCCAGCTTCAGGAGGCAAACACTACCGGACATGATGGGTCAGAGAAACATCAATGCAACTGAAGTGGGGAGCCTCAGTAGCACATTATCGTAAGTGGATCAAATAGACCAAAAAAAGAAAGAAAAGAAATGTCAGTTGAACAAAACCTTTAAACAGATACTTAATAGACATCTATAGAGCGTCCCACCGAACAACAGGATACACGGTCTTCTCAGCACCCTTTGGTTCTTTCTCCAAAACACACAAATGTGAAGTGATGAAGCAAGCTTAAGCAAATGCAAAAGAAGCACAGCTATACCGCCCACATTATGAGAGCACAGCACAATGAAGATGAAAACCAGTGGCGAAGAAACTGTGGGAAGTATGCAAACACATAGAAGGGATGTGATGTTCTCCTCAAGAATAAATGAGTCACAGAGGAAATCGAAGAATAAATAGGACAGTTTCTAAAATCAAACAATAAACCAGGACAACATACCAGAACTTACAGGACACAATGGAAGCAGACCTAAGAGAGAAGTAAATGCCCACATTAGAAAAACAGATAAAACTATAATAAATAACCTAACAATGCATCTCATGGTCCTATAAAAACAAGAACAATCCAAATGCAAACTCAGTACAAACAAGGAAATTTTAAAATTCAGAGCAGAAATCAATGAAATGGAGACCTTTTTTCAATGAATTGAATAGCTGATTTTCTTTGAAAGAGGAAAAACAGCCAAACTCTTAGCCATCTTACCAAATAAAGGAAATTAATGCAATTAGAAATGAAACAGACAAAATCATAATGGACATTGATGAAATCCAGATTATTACCAACTATTTCCCAAATGTGAATGCCAATAAATTGAAGAATTTAGAGCAAAAGGATAGGTTTATAAATACATATGAGTTACCAAAACTGCTCCAAAATATGTAAAAACTCTGAAGAATCTAGTAATAGGCAATGAAACTAAAGCAGTAATAAAAAATTTAAAAAAAAAAAAACTTACCCACAAAGCAAAGCCCAGGTCCTGATGAATTCACTGCTAAATTCTACAAGGACTTCACCAAAGTATAATCCCATTTCTTCCCAAACTCTTTAAGGAAACTGAAAGGGAATGGGGACAGTTGAAGTCATACCTAAAAGCTAATATTACCCTGATTTCAAAACCAGACAATTATCCAACTGAAGAAGAGAACTTCAGGCCACTCTCTTGAATGAACACAAATGCAAAGATAGTCAACGGGATGCTAGCAAGCAGAAACAACAAAGCACCAAAAAGGATCCTACACCATGACCAAGTAGGATTCACCCCAAGTAGTCAGGATGGTTCCTCACAGGCAAATCAATAAATGTAATACTTCCCATAAACAGACACAAGGAAGAAAACCACAAGGTCATCTCCGTAGACAGAAAAAGCTTTTAACAACATCCATTCATGATAAAAACCCTGAAGAAAACAGACATATAAGGACCTTATCTCAATCTGATAAAAGCCATTTACGACCAATTTACGGCCAACATCATATGAAATGGGAAAAATCCGAAAGCTTTCCTTCTAAAATCAGGAACAATACAAGAATGTCTACTATCATCACTCCTGTTCAGCATAGTACTCAAAACATTAGCTAGAACAATCATGCAAGAGAAAGACACGAGGACAGAAAAGGAAAAAGTCAAACTATCATTTGCAGATGACATGATCATAGTCTATATAAAAACAAAAACAAACAAAAAAAAAAAAAAAACAATTCCACCAAAAGCCTCTAGCTCAATGGTCTAAGCGCCTACTTGGCAAGCACAGGAATTCAGGTTCAATCCCTGGCACCACATGCCATGCTGGCCTCTGATACCAGGCATGGTGGTGCATGCCTGCAATCCCAGTGCTAGGGAGGCTGAAAACAAGAGGATCACTAGGAGTCCAAGCTGTATAGCAAGACCCTGTATCAAATATATAAGGAAAAAAAAAAAGAACTAATAACCAACTTTAGCAATGTAGCAAGATACAAAACACACAAAAATTAATAGCATGCCTGTATACAAATTTAATAAATGCACTAAGAAACAAGTTAAGAACAATACAACTTACAATAGCATAAAGAAAAATTACACACTTAGGAATTAACCTAACCAAGGAAGTGAAAGACCTCTACAATAAAAACTGTAGTATTCTGGAAATCAAAGAAGACATTAGAAAATGGAAAGATGCCCCCCTGTTACTCGATAATTAGAACAAATATAATCAAAATGGCCATACTTCCAAACTGATGTACAGATTTAACACAATTCCATCAAAATACCAACGACACTCATCACAGAACAAAAGAAAACAATCCCCCCTAAAATTCACATGGAAGTAGAAAAGACCCAAAATAGCAAAAGCAATCCTAGGTAAAGAAAGCAAAGCAAGAGACATCACAATCCCAGATTTCAATTTATATTACAAAACTCAATGATTTTAAAAAAAACCAGCATGGTACTGAACAAAACAGACTTGTGAGTGAATGGAACAGAACAGAGCATTAAAAAAACCCAGGCACACTCAGCCATTTGATCTTTGACAAAGGTAGCAAAAACATACACTGAAAGAAAGACAGCATTTTTTAACACATGATGCTGGAAAAATTGGCTACCCATATGCGGAAGATTGAATACAGACTCATATATCACACCGTTTACTAAACTAAAATCATAATGTATTTAATCTAAACCTTTAAACAGAAACAATCTGCTGGAAGATAAATAGGTCAAACTCTTGAAGCCAGAGGCAAGGATTTCTGAAGTCCTAGTAGCACAAGAAATAGTAGCAACAACCAAAAAAATGGGATCACATCAAATTAAAAAGCTTCTGCACAGCAAAGGAAATAAACAAGAGTGAAGCCATCACCTACAGAAGGGACAACAGGAAGTGAGGAGACAGACCTTCAAGTGGTAAGGGGGTCAAAAGATGGAGGAAAAGGGGAAGCAGGGAAGGGAAAGGAATAAAAAGAATTATGATGTGGTGCACACGTGCCAGCTCCACACAAGAACGGGCTCATTATGTAATGCAAACGTGCACTGACCAAAGCTGAGAAAAATAAGGACAAAGGCCCGCAACCCCTTCCTCATTGCCCGCACTCTGGTCAGCCTTTCCAGAGGTAACTGCATGCTACTCTCCTTATTCCTGGTGGTATTCAGTGCCAAATGCCACAAACTGTATGTCCATAGCTTTCTTCAGATACAAGAAATTCAGTCAGCAGTTTCTAAATATTAAGGAGGTTGTTCAAAATGTGATGTGATGTAACTCAGTTGTGCTACAAATTTTCTGATCAAGAAGATTATGGAGCCATAGAGGAATGTGTTCGATGATCTAAAGTGAGCCTGGGGAGAGTCACATGGAGAGAAAAAACATTTTCTCAAGCTTTCACAGAGAGCAAATTGGTCAAGCAATGGCCGTGAC
>NW_004524705.1:2109581-2115730 GCF_000260255.1 Octodon degus | reverse complement strand
CAGACCTGGCCTTACTGGAATGGAGTATCTCTACTTCAGGTTTCATTTCTAAATGGCTGTGCTGAGCACTATTAGGGAGTTACGACCACCCATGAGCGCCGCGAGCCCCCTGGCAGCCTGCTAGCAGCACAGTAGCATGAGAAAGAGTGGCAACTGGGAAACTCTGGGGAGCTGTCCAGTGCTCCTCTTCCTTCCAGATCAGTCTCTTCTCAGTCATCGGGGCAAATCTCAGCCAAGCTCACTCAGGGCTGGGGACTACGACTTCCTGACTATTACACCTGAGGCCATTTCACCTCTGCTGCACCCCACCCTTGGGGGCAGAACCCACAAAAAGGCTACAAAAAGCTGATGCATCCTAAGTAGGCTTGACAGAAGCAGTGTCTGGAACAAGGAGAATTATATGACCTTGTAACTCTAAACCTCTATTTCTGTAACTTACAAACATTTTTATGGCCCAAGGTTATAAAATACATTAATCTCAGCTTTATATTCTGATTGCTTGTCTGGGTGTCAGCTGTGAATAAAATGCACACCAGTGAGGCACGCCTCATGACTTTTAGTAGCACTAAGATACCAAGGTAAGCTGGGAAGCAATGGCATTTGTCACCGATGCTGTCGGTTTCGACACCTTGTTGTCAAGGCCCACATACTATCCATGGCAGCCTGAAGTCGCTGTCTTACACTGCCCTCAAAAGCTCCGCCAAGTGCAGAACAGTTTTCTCTGTTCTTCTCTTCCCTCCACCTCAAACTCTAGCCCACATTTAAGTCCCATTCTGACACCCGCCCACCTCCATTCTGGCACAAATCCTGCTGATATTATAGAGCTAAGCTGTTTAGAGATACTGTAGACAGGGCTGGGCCATTTGAAGGGCAGTGTAGAAGACAACCAGCTCGCAGTGCACTCACTGAAGGCCAGGCTGCAAGAGAAGAGGAGCTGCTACCCACATACTTCCTGCAGGGAGGGCCCCCAGTGGGCATCCTAGACAGTCTCCACCACCCTACTGGGGCCACAGCCTCCTTAACCCAGCCCTTCAGGCAGGCCCTTGTCCAACCCGTGTGTGCTTCCTTCCTGACTTGCTTCCCACTTGATGGCTCTCCATTTAATCAATATTAGCTGTATTTGTTGAAATCTTAGTGGTTCAGCACAGATCTGTCCCACCTCACACCCACCCTATGATTTTCCACTGGCTCACTGTTACCTAAGCAACTACCCTTATAATCTCATTGATTGGCTATAGTTCTGTCCCACCTTGAACATGCCTCACCTCATGGCTTTGCTCAATAAAACACCCTTGAGAAGCAGGGTTGACAGGCAACCCACTTTTGGGGCCCCCTTCCGTCCCTCTCAGACAGAAGCTTTCTTTCGCTCAATAAATTCTTCCTACTGCTAACCTCCATTGTTCCTAGAATCCACTCATCGATTTTAGAGAAGAGGAACTTGGTGCTTTGGACACCCACAGCTTGCAAGCTGCAGTGTCTCCCCTATGTTATTCGGCTCACTTGGCAACTGAGAGTCGTTCGCCCCATGTCACTAAGACTTCCTGGTGCATGTGTTGACAGGTTTCCACGCAGGGCTCACCTGAGTGTGTACACAGACCTGGCCTTACTGGAATGGAGTATCTCTACTTCAGGTTTTATTATCCAATCTTTATTCAAGTTTTATGCCTACAGGGCAAAGGGACAAAAATCAACATGTGAGAATCTTATCCTAGACCAACTGCTTTACAAACCATCTGTGGTGAAAGATCAAGATTTTTATTTCCAATCTGTCATAGACACACTTTTGTGAAAAACACTAAAAATGAATTACTAGAAAAAATGAAATTAAAAAAACCCAAACATATAAAATGCAGGCCTCAATTCTTTTATTAGATTTGACAGACACAAAATTCCTGTCAAATTGCTTAACAGTTTCTAGTCCTTCATTTTCAATTTCTGTATTTATCTCCTTGGGATCCAGGACCACCCTTCAAGCACCACCACCCTATGATAGAGCCTCTGAGCCCAGAGCAGACACCGCCTCCAGCCTGTCACCAAAGCCAAAGGGTCCTCTCAGGAAGAGGCCAGACAGACAAGAGCAAGCACGGGTCAGCTGAAGAGCCTCACGGGGACACACAGCCGCCTTCCACAGACTGCCCACTCCTAGAAACTGATCTTTTTCCATAATCACCAAACTAACCACTTCAGGGTTCTGAGAGGAAGAGGGTCTGAGTCCGCAGTCGGGCCATGGGCTCCGATTGCTTTCTTCCTGTAGGGTACAGCCCAATTCTGGGTTTGGGTTATTTACGTAATAAAGATGCATTTAAATGTACACGCTGTATATCCCGAAAAGCCAGCAGCAGGATCTCAGGCCAGAGCAAGTTTCCACTGTGCCCTCTACAAATAAGGAATAAACACTGGGTTTATAAGACTTGGAAGAACAGGTTTATAGCTTTGACTGTTTTCCATTACTGGAAAATTTACACATTGAAAAGTAGCAAAAAGCAGTGCAAAAGAATAAACAGCGGGTGCACTTCAAGGGCTTGTTTCTTTCAAGAATCAGGAGCAAAATTGGGTTTTATTAGCTGTTTCATTAAGTTTTACTTTGAAGAAAAACAAACAGTGAAAGCATATGTGTAACATCTGATGAAAAAGGTTTTTATTCTAAACAGTCTCTGTACAAAACTCATTAATGTGCCATTAAACATGAAGACTTGTCTAGCAATTTAAGGGTAATTTTACTCATTTTTGTTTATTTATAATTTCTGACACAGTTTCTTTAACATACTCTAATCTTTAAAGCACCATGTGTACTAAACTAATATATTAAATTTGTCTTTACAGTGACATTTCACGATAAATATCCATAGCATCTGGCGGAGGCAATTAGCGTCTAGTCTGTATCGAATGTAACACCTAGAGTAAGATGAGGCAGCTGGATTGGGCGACTTGGAAAACTCCAGAAAGCACATTAGTTCTTCTTAGTGAAATTCCTAATTTTAAATGCTTTCCTTACACAACAAGTACACTTAAAAAAAAAAAAAAAAAAAATCTAAATGAATGTGCTACTACAATCCAATATGCGAAATCTATGCAACTTATGATGTTAAATAAAAGCAGTTTTGGGGTCTCTTCCTTTGGGCAAATGCAGCCAAGCTGGATAGTCACCATATCTGTTCACACTGGGAGAATCTGTCCAATTGCTACACTCCTAATTCACAGATAGAGGCTGTTGAGAAGCGACTAAAGCTTGTTGCAGAGAAATATTTACATCGCCATTGTGTTGCTACACAATAGTGGCATGGAGCACATTAAATTTGAGCTTCTCAGTTGATGAATATTCAACTATCAAAGCTTAGATGTTAACCCAGCAGCTTTTATACCCTTCTTGGTTCTGATCTTGTCTTGACCACAAAGCCTACAAATCCTGGAACAAGTCCTTCAACTTCCCTGCGCCTGCGTTCATCACCTGAGGTGGAAATAATCATGGCAAACTTGCAGCAATATTAAAAAGGTTAAATTAAATGGGGTATTACAGACAGACAGCACAGGGAGCACCTAAGAGTGTACTTTTATTACTGGCAGCTAAGTTAGATAGAAATTTACATACAGTCAGAGGGGGCGGGGCACACAAAGGAGTTAGCACAAAAATAAAGACATCAGAATTGGGGCTGCAGGCTCCTCTGGAGAAGGCAGGCCTCAGGACAAGGACCCACCTGGCCCAGGAAACCCAAATGGCATCCGTCACCTGGGGGGTGACCAGGCCACCTGGACTCCTCCCTTCCCCACAAGGCCTTTGTTCTTTCCAGAATTCACTCAGCAGCGACACTAGCAGTCCTACTGGCTGGGTGTAGGGTGACCTGCTGCACCCACATTGGCTTTGCTGGATACATTTGCACTGACAAGGAGCCCAAGCGGCAATTTCCCTCTGGGAGCCCTCTATCTCTCCAGCTATCACTTACTAACCCTTTCCCACTCCTAACCTCCACCGTTCCTTGGAATTCCTTCTTTTGATTTTAGGGGACATGAGCTTGTGTATCTGACATTTAGCAGGTTGGGAGTTACATTTCACATATATCACTTTGCCCTTTAAAAAAAGTGTTTACTCATTTTCACAAAGCACAAGTTGAAAATGTTAATCTGCACCAAAATGCAGATAAACAACAAAAGTCAGGGAACCCACCCCTGCGCCCCCACGCATGCAACCCCAATGCAGGAAGCCTCCTCTAAGAAGCAGTCGCTCCTGGCCGACTCTGCCTATGGGTTCTGTGCTGTGGCCATAGTCACCATGAACTCCAAGCCCACTCAGTTTTATTTTCTTTGGGTACCAGGCAAGAGAGGGCCCCATCAAAGAACCAGCCCCAAGAAAAGCCCACAGCTATGCTAAACTCCAAAAACAGCAGGCTTTCACTTGGAAAGTAACTCCTCCTTGGCAGCCTAGAGTGAGGGAAGAAGCTCAGCATAGCATATGCCATGCAGCCAGGAAGGGTTCAATCAGGCTCCACTTGGGGAAGGAGTCTTTAAGACTAGGCCACAGAACAGCACTACTTCAGAGTTTCCAGTGTTCCCCTCCCATAATGACTGAGTGATAAACAGCTTGGATGGAAGGACATGGCCTCTGCCCTCTGCGGTGAGAAAACAGGCCCAGCAAGCGTGGCTTTCGGAGGAGGCTGAATGCGAAGGTGCTGGCATTACATTCGGCGATCGGCTGGAATCCCTGCCCTGTGGCCTACGTCCAGCAGAGCCCACAGGGCGGACTGCTTTACCCTCTACTGACATGCACTAGGACAGGCCTTGGCTTGGACAGCTGCCACAGACTGAGGTGTATGGACAGAGGCTCCAGGACAAAAGGCGGACACCTCAAAAACAGGCCAAAAGATCAGGTGGAGAAAACTGTTACATGCTGGGTTCCAAGACCCCCAGATCCTGGAACAGATTCCTTCATTCAAAAACACTAAAAAAGATTGGGGTTTTTTTCCTCAATGAGAAATGACTCTTCCCCCTCCCCCCCCCCTTCCCTTTGCTATTTTGGAAGTGGGGACTTATTCTCTTACATTTTCTTTCTGGTTTTCTCCTTCTAACTATTTCTGTTCTTGCTTTCTTCTCTCTTTTTCCCTCTCCCTGTCCCTTTTTCTTCTTTTTCTTGTTCATTTTCTTTTTGCAACCTAATACTACTAATTTCATTTTATTCCTCAAAACAATGCCCTATCTCACCTTCTCTCCTTCTTCTCATATTTCATTGATTAATATTTCAAAATTTTACCTTCCCATTTCCTGAATTCCCATTCCTTCTGTCTGTACTGGTACAACCATCAGGTTTTATAATTCTTTCGATAGCTAACTCTATACTATTACTGCTGAATATTGTTCCATTGATAATGGAGATAAAGCTGTTTGATTTAGTAGAGTTTTAAGTTAATATTTGGTTTGTCTTGGTGTTTACAGTATAATTAAAGATCTTATTTCTATGGCTAGGGCTGATACACTACTAGTTCGTAGTTACATTAATAATAGTTTGTCTTTGATGCTATTATTCATGTTGATTTCACGGCCAAGATGTTGAAGCTGTTTCTCTTCACTGGTGTTCGCTGTGCTCCAGCATGTGGACTGCCTTTGTATCATCAACAATACTGTAGCCTATTCTCAAGAACTGGGTACTGTGCCACATACACTGCAGCCTCTCCTTCCAAATAAACACAGGCAGTTAGATTCTGAAAAAGAAGTAAGGCTTGTGGTCGGCCACACCCTACAACACCACTGAAAAGCAGACAGTAACTGAAGAGGTTTGTATACTAGCAAAAAGCCTTCCATTGTAATCAACTTGTAGGCCACAGCACAAAAAACAAACAAAATAGAAACATAAAGAAACAAGAAAACAGGGGTCGGGGAGATGACTCAGTAGAATAAGTGCTTCCCTGGCAAGCACAAGGGTCTGAGTTCAATCCCTGGTTCTGCCAAAAAAAAAAACAAAGAAAGAAAAAAGAAAAGTTCAACATATCAATACTTGATGAAAAATACCTGTTCCATATTATGCCTAAGATGTTTGATATGCAGACAGATAGTGAGGTTAAGCTTAACAGCCTAGGCTGTATGGTAATAACAATAAGCTTGTCTTCTGGATGGTTAACAACCTAAGTTTGCAGACCAAAATTATAGAAAAAGGAGGGCTG
>NW_004524705.1:2084439-2102271 GCF_000260255.1 Octodon degus | reverse complement strand
TATTTCTCAATAAAAAAGTAAATATAAAAAAATGTGATGTGACCCCTGAACTTAAAAAGAAGCATCATTTTTTAAAAATAACTTTGATTCAACTCAGATATTGGAATGAATTCATAAAAGGGACAATCTGCCTTAGGAGCCTCTGTGGTCCAGTCAGTTGGAACCTGTTTACCAAAGTGCCTCTCCTCTTCGGGCCACAGCCATGTACCCAGGAGGTGGCTTTATTTCTCTAGTAGCTGTCCTACGATCTTGCGGAAGTTGGTAGTGTGGCAGATGGAATACATCCATGACTTCAAATGTCCACACCTGCCCTGCCCTTTGGTGTTACCCTCTCACTGACTCTGAGGCTGGCCCCGTGGAGAGCTCAAGTCAGGGTCTGTAATGGATTAATGCACAGGCAACTTGTAACATCCAGCTGAGCTGAATCAGCCGGCACTGGCTGGGGAAGGCCCACGTGAGGAATGCTGCCAACAGCATAAAAGGAGAACGAGAGGGGCACATGGGGCGCCGTTGATCCTCCTGGAGAAGCCTGTCACACAGGTTTTCCTGACATAAACTTGGCTGTTAGCATCTGAGGAACTCAGGTCCTTGCTGTTACTGAGCATGGCTGTAGCTCTCTATGGGGAAGCTCCAGCCCTTACCCTGGCATCACCTCCTGGCTCCAGTGCAGATCCGTCAGCTTGGTGGCACAGGCCCCTCATCCCACTGGTGCAAACTTCTTAGCTTCCACCGCTGACCTTTGGGCCTTCCCAGTGCAGATCCTTGGTATAGACTTGCATGAGATACTGTCACGGGCTCTAGGCCTGCAACTGGACTATGGAGGACCTCGCTGTGGGCTCTAGGTCTTCAACTGGGCTCGTGCAGGACACTGGCCTGGGATCCAGGCCCTCAGCTAGATTCTTTGGGTCTCTAGGGCATGGGCAGAGCTCCCTCACTCTTCTACACTTGGCTCTTCAGGTGAACACTATAAGATAATCCTATAACTTATGTCCTGCATTAAATCTATTCCCTTCCAAACCCCAAGTACATCAAGCACGCAGAGGGCCTGAGGGTTTCTACTTCCTTGCTTTTGACCCACCACCATGAGAACAAGAGCCTTGGACTAATCAGGCAAACTGGCCCAAGTGCACCATCCTAGCCCGGCCGTGAGAGGCCGCCCCTTAGTGGACGCACGCACCCAGCAGCCCCTGCAGAGGTCAGTGGGGCTGCCCAGTGCAGCTGTAGACTGCTAAGAAATCATAAATGGGTGTTGTTTCCAGTTGCTCAGTCAGTAATAGCTTATTATTCTGCAGTTCCTGCCTAATATATTACGGGTCTTTAAACAGAACAACTTGGTCCCAGTCCATATCTTTTTAGATGCTTCCAGTTAATTCTTTCAGATAATTAACTCAAACATCACTTTTATTAATTTGAAGGCCTCAGTTTCAGAATCAATTTTGAAGCCCTGTAACTCACTTCATCCCTTCAGCAGCCGGAAGTGGAGAAATACAATGTTCTGTTTTTCACAAAAATGGCCTGCCCTTCCCTACTGCTAGAAGCCCATGGCTGGGAGTGTGAGTGTAGCGCAGCCTGCCTGTCTCAGCTATATGCAGCCAGCCCTCTCCCTGCTTGCTGCTGCTTCTCCGGCTGGCCCCAGGTAAGCATCCCTCCAGCAGTGAACCTGCTGCTGTTGCCCTCATGGGTGTCTTCAGAGCTGCCTGCAGGGGACCAACCCTGACACAGGGCCCTGCCTAGGAGCTGTGATCAGCATTCCACATCAACCACTTCTGAGACCTGCAACTGGCCACCAGCCTGCTGAAACTGGACACAGAGTGACAGTCCAGTCCAGCTTTCTTCCGAAGTGACTGGATCCGTGTCTTCCCCAGCCCCCGGGATTGCATGATTGCTCTCAACTCCACAGACCTCTGCAGGTCCACAGCTAAGCACAGGCCCAGCTCCTTGCCCGCCCCAGGGGGCCCCCATACTCTTCGCCTGTGGTTCTCTGAAAAAGGAAAAGGTGCTATGGGGAGACAGTTTCTCATTTAGAGTACCACATACACTCTCTGCTGAGACCAAAGTGCACACGGAAATGGGGTGGGGGATGCCAGGTCTTCAGCCAGAGCAGGTTCACGGGTAGGTTTCTAGCCCTGTCATTCACTGATATCCAAATATAGGCAATTAGCTACGTAGGGACGTTCTGCCTTCAGCTTAGGGCTTTAGCTGCAACTTGGGAACAAGATAAAAAGGTTCCTCTCAGCGCACTGTTACATGGTTATTTTTAAATCTGAAATATGCATTAAATTCTACTGTACTACATATCATTATAGAAAAATTCTGTTTCTACAGAAATGCCAGTTTTATTAAAAAGACTGCCCTGAAGAGGTTATTTCAGTGCCACTTATTAACTTTTTATGTAAATGCTATGGTGTTGTCATGGCTCCTAATTCATCAATTAAACGATTAAAAAGAAACTCTGGCACTTTTTAAATGTCTCAAAATGTTTTAAATATTCTTTCTCTAATACAATTCATCATAAAATTTGTGAATTTTACTTTTTCTAAAACTGTTGCTATCCCATCTTTCACTTAATAAGTAGATATATACACTTATATAGAATGTATACAGATATATATCTATAAATATATCTACAGATATGTATCGGGTGATTGCTTATAACCCTTCGATTGTATATATGTATATATCCAGTGGATTTGGTCATTTCTGCAAATAACAGAGATCCCTGCCCTAAGACAGCAGGCCAATCGAGACATGAAACAGTAAACAGGAGACATAAACGTGGTTGAGGTGATGGAGGTGGATGTGGTGGGATGTGGCAGAAGGTAAATCCCAGGAAGAGAAATTCAAGAGAGGTGAGGAGGACAGAGGGGTCAGGAAGAAGCGAGATGTGCGGGAAGTGGCCAGCTCTGCGCCAGGGCTGCAGCAGTGTCCCGTGTGATATAGGAGGAGAGAGCACGGAGTCAGGGGGTGCAAGGTGCAGAGAGCAGAATGCGAGTTCCCAGGCGCCACACGGCTGTGTGTGTGCAAAGGGCTAGGCTGTGGGAGGCCAGGAGCCAAGCAGCCACATCTCCACAAAGGGGGGCTGGCGTGGGAGCAGCAGCAGTGCCAGATGCGGCTTGATCCTGGATACCCCGCAGGGAAGATAAGAGGATGCCCTGAACCCTGCCTCCAGCCTGGGAGAGATCAAGATGATAAGGCCAGCTCCAGGAGCCTGGATGTCATCTGTTGAGGAGAGCCGAGCTGGGGTGGTAGGAGGTGACCACGCTCAGCCAGGGGCCTGGAAATGGGAGCTGGGTTCTGGACACGCTGGCTGTGGAAAGACCAACTACAGGACAAAGGGAAACTCCTCCTGCCCTTCTGAAGGCTTGCTGAACTGAGCTGTTACAATAGGCAGAGGGACAGGGGGGACAGAGGTGACAAACTGATGGAAGGTCATGTGGGAAAGTCACACGAGAGGCGGACATAACATGTGCGAGTCCCAGGGCCGGAGGGCTGAGGCTCAAGTAACCTTTGGAGCTCCAGGGACGGGAGAGTGGGAGCGAGGGCACAGAGTGTCCTGGGGCCCAGTGAGAGCCTGCTGCAGGCAACAAGGGGAGGAATGCACCGAACACAGCTGCCTTCTTAGGCACACAGACTCCGGTCTCTCAGGCCTGCCTAGCGTGCCTCGGAAATCCTGGACCGTAAGAGCTCCAGTCTCTTTTGCACCCAACGGAGGGTGACTCTTTCCTGGCCAATGGGAGTTCATCCCCATTGCTTTCCCTGGGAAGTTCACTTCAGCTGCAGCTCCACCCCGCACCGTGGGAGAGAAAGGACCGAGAGATTGGGGGAGAGGTGCCACAGGAGACCGCTGCCCTTCAGTTCAAATGTCACCAGAATCTGGGCTTCAGGAATCATTTCTCTGAGCCCCAACACAAGTCAGAGAGGGGCCTTAGGAATCCAGAGTTGAGGAGGGAAGCCTGCGCGGTGGATTTGCACTTGGCCATAACTGGCATTTAGATGGCATTTAATGGCGAGACCTCCAGGTTTTGAAAATAAGATGTAGGACTAAGCCCAAGCACCACTATTATGAGAGTATGGGGTAAAGAAACAACAAAACAGACTGGAAAGGCATGGGGCTTGAAGTAAAATTATGCAGGAAGTAAATCGGGAGGGGGCAACAAATAAAGGAAGTGTGTGTATCAGGGAGAGAACCAGCCCTGTCAAGTGTTGCTAGAAGATCAAAGAATTTACCAAGGAGTCCAGCAGCCAGAGGGCACCATGACGTGGACCTCACCTGACTCCATGTCTCACTCTACTAAAGACGAAGTTTACGACTTAATGAATTCTCCTAAAACAAGTAGGTTTTTAAACACCAGTGAGTCACTCATTTCAAACCATGTATTATAGGATGGAATGAGATACAATGGAAACTATTTACAGATTATTTTTAAAAAATTGGCTGGCTTCCTTGCAATTTATATGATTTGAATTCAACTACACAAATGCATATAGAGCATCCTGTTTGCGAAGCACTAAGGATAGAAAAAAGAAAATACAGAAATAAAAACACAGTCACAGGCCAGCACTTGGGAGGCTGAAGCAGGAAGAAAGATGCTAAGCTCAAGACCAGCCCAGATCTCGTCAAAAGAAGGCCAAAAATAAAACAAAATCCCAGTCCTTGCTGCAGGGAGCTGTCAGATACAGTGGAGAGAGAGACAGGTACACTGCTACTCGCCATTTGAGTGGAGAATCAGAAGATTACCGAAGCCTGACCACAGAGGTGAGGTTATCCAACTGAAGTAATGCTTCCATTTACTCTTGACAGAACAGGTCATGACTACAGGCAAAAGACACAGCTACACAAATCACACACAAAAAAAGGCGGCAAACAATAAAAAGGTGCGAAAAAGCATTCAAGGGACCAAGTTTTCAGGAAAAATGCGAGGAACAATCACCACAAAGATTCAGGAGGCAGGAGCTCAAAGTCTCTTCTCTATCAAGTGACTATGACCTGGACAAAATCTTTAGAAACAACCGTCTCAGGAATTTGGAAATCAACCAAAGGCAAATACCATATTGAGAACTGCTTGTTCTTGGAAAAACCCTTGAAATTCAGCAAGAAAGGTGGGAGTTGGTGGCAGTCCACCCGGGGTCACTCATCCCTTGGGCCATGGTGGCTTTACGAGAATCTCAGGAAGTAAGGCCAGCAGCCCTACTGCCTCATGTATTCCCCAGATCTGAGGCCAAGGTGACCAGATGCCACCCAAGAGAAGCAGCACAAGTGGAAAAAGTAGCCATCTCAGCAGCCAGCCTGAGATCACCGTCCCAGCTAGGGGAAGCAACCAACCAGCAGCCTAACCAGGAAAGTAGCAGGGAGGCGGTATTTACACGCTTTGGCGCACTACGCAGGATAAGTTTGAATCAACTGAAGGAAAGTGGACGCACCCTGAGACCCAACTGTTAAGTGAAGTAAATCAGATACACAAGCGTAAGTAAAACATGGTTCGCTTATCTGAGAAACTCCAAAGACAAGTAACTTAGGGCAAAATAAATGATAACAGGAAACGGAGAGAGATCTTCTGCAACTGAGAAGGGGACTAAGCGCTGAGGGGTGCAACAGGAACTAAAGAGTGTGTGTCCATGTACCAACTCCCCATGTTCATTACCTACTGCAAACAAGCACTAATAAAAAAATTTTTTAAAAGGAAAGTAACCAGGAGATCTGGAAAACGAGGGGTCTAAGAATGGCCACATGAACATGCACATCCAGGAAGCTAAAGGGACCCAGACCCTGCAGGCAGGGCGACTGCCCTCAGGCCCAGGGTACACAGGAGAAAGACAGCAGGGTGAACCTGGGCCCTGCCTGAGCCCGGCGAGCACACACCAGGATCCACTGGACAGGTGAGGCCTTGCAGGCCATGGGCAACCGCACTCTGCACAGTACAATCTGAGAGAAGGAGGCAAACTAACAGTGCTCTAGGCGAGCTGTGACCGAGGAGCCAGCACTACACCCTGAAGCAATGGAGAATCACTAACCAGGAGTAAAGGACCAGACTGCACTCGTGAGGGGAGACAAGATCAAAAACAGGAGCCGATGCCAGGACAGCCTGAAGGAGGCAGCGGGGGCAGGTGGAGGAGCAGAAGGAGCAGAGGGCACAGGGTGGGCGACTTGAGCTCATGGTGGAAAGAGGGGCAGTGACCCTGGTGTTGAGGAGGCAGAGGAACGCAGGGCCTTCTGGATCATGACCTGAGCCAGGAACAGGATGAAGCCAAAGACTTCGGAGCAGGCCTGTTACGGATGCAAAGGATGGGTTGGAGGTCTATGGAGCTGTCACTCACGAGATCACTTTCATAATCCAACCTGGGTAAAGCTGCACACCGGGTCATGGGGATCCCAAACCAGACTCCTGTTCTGGGCTTAGCCAAACTAAATGAGTCCACTGCTCCTCTGGTGATAAGTTTATTAGGTTACTTAAGTCATCTTTAGGCAAAATGCAAACAAGGCTGCCCTCTAGACTTACTGGAGAAACATGAGCAGAAAAGGGCTGTTGTACAATAAGATTGGTACAGTTGTTGCAACCACACACAATTTGTCTGGAAGCTATACTATACTACTAATACAGTCGGACCCAACTGAAGCCACAAGTACTAGAAACAAAAGCAAGTTTTCAATGTCAGATAACATGGAAGGCACCAAAGAATTATCTTTAAGAGCCAGGGAGCTAGCTCGGTGGTCAAAGCACCTGCTTGGTGAGCACAAAGATCCCCAGTACTGCATGACTTGCCAGCCTCTGAGACCAGGCCCGGTGGTGCATGCCTGTAATCCCAGTGCTGGGGAGGCTGAGACAGGAGGATCACTACAAGAATGAGCTGCACAGCAAGTCCCTGTACCAAATACATAAGTAAATAAATAATTTTTTAAAAGATTTATCTTTAAAACTGGTAAGAAAGGTCTGGTGAGATGGCTCGGTGGTCTAAAGCACCTACTTAGAACAAGCTAAGCCAAGCAAAGCACAGGGACCGCAGTTCAATCCCCCAGCACCACATGCCAGCCAGCCACGCCCCCAGGTGGGCTGAGCTGGCCACACACACACAAAATAAATAAATAAATATTAAAAAAAAAAAAACTGGTAAGAAAGTTAGACCAATAAAGTGACCAGTTACAAAATATACCAAGCAAAATCACTGTCTTTCTTTCATGTAAGTAACAACCTGTTAGAAGACAAAGTGGAGAAAAACCTATTTCTCTAAATAATGACAGCACTATAGCTATCTTATGCCACTTGGAGACAATCTAAAGAAACTACTAGGAGCCAGTGAGATAGTTCAGCAGTCTAAAGCACCTGGTTAGACAAGCTTAGGCAGGTGCAAAGGACTGTGGTTCAATCCCTGGCACCACATACCACGCCAGCCCCACCCTCAGGGCAGGCTGAGCTGGCCAAAAAAATAATACTAATAAAGCCTGCGTGAAGAGAAGTTCAAACTCCACTGAAGATAAACGTCAATTGTTATTGGAATACTATGCTGCTGATGTGAAATTTCACTCCACATTGGTAAATTTAATGAGATAATCATTAAATACCAAGCGGGAAGCTGGGCAATGAGACACCTTTCTGCTTGGGAGGCTGAGGCAGGTGTGTTCCAAGCCAGACAAGACTTTGTCTCAAAACACAGAAATAAAGAGAGTAAGGAAGGGAAGGAAAGGAGGAGAAAGGGGGAAAAAAGAAAAAAACAACTGGGAAATATACCAACACCTAATTAAGAGTCCAGGGGTCTAAAATTGAAAACCTACACACATGGGAACTAACCAAAATGCCCAGAGTCACATAAGGGTGGGTGATGGTACGCGGCTTCCTCCCTCCATGTCCACAGACATTGGTGACCACCGTGCAGCCCAGCCTTGGAAGCATTCTTTGAGACCTTCAGAACAAGGAATGCAAGAGAGCGTTTTCTAAGTCCAGGCATAAAATTACCTGAAAATAGATCAGATAGGAAAATTACTTTTAAGAGAAAAAAAGGCTCCCAGCCTGTGGACTAACTGGAGCTCAGCGACCACTGGACATAGGACTAGTCAACCATTTATGCTCTCAAGAATAACAGGAAAGGGGCAGAAAGAGAAGCTTTTGCAGAAGCAGAAAGAATCAAGGGATGGAAGGAGGGAGGGAGAGAAGGAGAAAAGCGTGAGACTGCATTCTGTGCAGGACCGACTCCCAGGGAAGTGGCTTAGCTAATTCTGCTGGGAAAAAGTACCCGACACATGTTGAAGGGGAAAGGTTTATAGCTCCAGTTTGTAGAGGTTTCAGTCCATACTCTCTGGCTTTGAGGCGGGGGCACACAGCGAGGGCAGCAGTTCATGGCAACAGAGAACAGCAAAAGTAATGAGAGAAAAGAGGAGGGCAGGGGAGAGGGGGGAGCCGGAGAGGGGGGAGCCGGGAGGGGGAGGAAGGGAAGGCGCACAGCTCCCTCAGTCCCTTATGGCATGCTGCCTAATCCCCCAGGGCGGGCGGAGCACTCACATCCATAGTCCCAGCGCTGGACCATGAATCAATCATAAAGTCTAGAAGCTGCCCCATGACCACACGAGAGTTCAGGGGGACATCTAGACCCAGACCATAACAGGATGTAACTGCTATGGACTATAAACATGGACTTATACAAATAGAAAATTGACCGGCGCTGGGAAAAGACGAGACGGAGCTTCCTTCTTAGTTCTCGATCTCTTTATTTTCACGTGTCCTCCTCCCTCCTCTCCTTCTTCCTTCCTCCCCCCTCCTTCCTCTCACCCCTCCTTATATCCCCTTCCCGGACCTATCAGTGGGCGCCGAGTACATCACCTGACGTGGGCAATAGGCCAATAGTCAGCTGCCTCGTAGGGCTATGTGAACCAATCAAATCTTGCCAGCAGGGACCAAAGGCTATACAGGAAACAAGACTCGTAGCAGAAGCTCCAGCGGGAGGGGCAAGGCTGAGGAGCAGGGCGCCGGCGCCCGACAGAAAATTATTACAAAATGTAAAATAAACATTAGCAGTATCCACTACACTGTTGAAAGCATCTTAATCCTATACTCTTAAACCATCAGTCTTCAGTGGTGATACTAAAGTTCAGTGCTGTTTTTAATTTATGCCATTGAACTGTTTCATTTTGAGAACTGGCACCCTTCTATAGTCACATGATTGAGAATCGGTCACCTACAAATCAAAAAGAGCCATCCTGGGGCGGGGGAGATGGCTCAGTAGAATAAGAGCTTGCCTGGCAAGCTCAAGGGCCTGAGTTCAATCCCCGGTTCTGAAAAAAAAAATCCAAAAAAAGAGCTGTCACATTGTGCCAAGCAGTACAGCTCATTTGGCCGTGCTATTTATTATGAATTTGCTAATCACAGATTACATGCACCCTAGGCATGGAGTGCACGTATATCCTTAACACAAGTCTGCGGTCCCTCCTCGGAGGTCAGCTCTCTTCTCCTCTGGGAACCTGAGGTCAGGCCCCGCCCCGCTGGGAAGCTCCGGGCGCACAGATAACCTCCCCAGGGGCTGGAAATGCAGCGTCCGGACCCGGAGAGCCAGCACCTGCTGAGGGCCATACCCGGGCCCTCCTCCGTCCACGCACACAGCTACCATCGCTAGTTCACTCTAATTTATAAATCCTTTCTCACAGACTCCCAATAAGCTTTAAAATTGAACGCTCAGAAGTATTCAATTCACAAGTCATACAACCTGTTCTCCTTGAAATGATCACTTCAGATTTGCATATGCTTAAGAGACAAAGTGCATCACAACACTCAATAAATGATGAATGAAAAACCCAGTGCAAGTGACTAGGATTCAGTGTTCCTCACAAATGCACAGTACAGGGAAGCGACTGCATTTTTCTCCTAATCTCCTAAAATAAACTAAAAATCTCCACATTGGTCTCATCAAGAGATGAGACGAAGGCAACATATGTAGTCTTCATCTAGTGGCATTTGGAGCCGGAGTGATACTCCATTAAGTCACAGTAGAGGACTCAAACAAACACAGCCTTGTGCAGTATCAGCAACATGCTCACCAACCCCGCCCAAAGAATGACTGATACGGGGGTATATGAAAGCATGCAAAGGAGACTAGGAGACACTTACTTACAGCGAGGCAAACGCCCACAGCACAAGCCAGTCCTGCTCTGGTGCACCCGTGAGGGGCGTGTGTGTGTCCATGTGTGAGCGCTGCTGTGGGCTGAACTAAACCCAGGGACTGCTCTGAACTACCATCTTTGTTTTAGTTTCTACTTGGGGGCCAAGGTCTCACTAAGTCACTAAGTGGCAGAGGCTGAGCTCAAATCTGGGATTCTCCCGCCTCAGCCTCTCAGAGTGCTAGGATTTTGGACAGGGCCCTCGAAGCTGGCTTCTTACAGAAAGGAAAACCACTCCAAGGTCCTGCAGACATGTCTGCTTCCTTTAGTGAGCCATAAAGCTGTCACTAACGTTCAGGAACCTAAGGGTATTATAGAGAGAGAGATTAAAATTTTAAATGGATACTTGGCACTATGCTTGAAATTAAAAATAATTACTTTTTTTTTTTTTTTTTTGTGGGACCGGGGATTGAACTCAGGACCCTATGCTTGCCAGGCAAGTGTTTATTCTACTGAGCTATCTCCCAGGCCCTCAAAATAACTACTTCTAGCATTTTCATGTATAACACATAAAGAACATGAAAGTGAACGGGTTGGCAGATACACAGGGGGCTGAGGCAGAAGGAGCACTTACGCTCAGGAGTCAAAGATAAGCGTGGGCAGCACAGCAAAACTGTCGCCAAACGAAAAAGTGGATGGATGGGCAAAGTAGCTGTGTAAATTCCATTGTTTACTCTGTAATCTCATTATATTTCTGACAGAAACACCCAGCTGGATTTATCATCAGCAAATGTGAGACACAGCGAAGAATTCGCCTTGTCAGATAAACACGGAAAGCATGCTTATCCTCCTTAATAACCCACTTCAGAAATAAAGGAAATACAATCTCTTCAGGTGTCTACTCCACAGAATCCAAAATCCAGCTTCTGGGCCAGCAGAACCCAGCCAAGTGAGCTGAAGGGGCCAGCCTGGGCTCCGGGGCGCTGGCTGCAGCCAGGGATCCATCTCCCCCACCCCTTCCAGGCCTGCAGCCTCTCCAGCCCGAAGGTTCAGGCTCAGAGCAGCCTCCCCAGCTACAAGGAGGCTGGGACACTCAGGGTCATTTGATCACTTAAAAAAACAGTAAAATAAAGTAAAATCCTAAATCAAAATTTGTAGGGACTGGTTTGAGGTCTAGAAATGAAAGAAGCCAGTTGTTGAAAGACTTCTGATTCTACCGTGCTATAAGTGATACCCAAAGTGGTCAAGCCCGGGGACAGAAAGTAGGGTGGCTCTGTGCTTTCTTTTTTGTTTGTTTGTTTGTTTTGTTTTGTTTTGTGGAACTGGGGATTGAACTCAGGCCCTTGCCCTTGCCAGGGAAGCACTTATTCCACTGAGCCATCTCTCCAGCCCTCTTTTGTTTGTTTTTAATTAAAAAAAAATTTTTTTTTAAAGAACGGTGAACAAGAGCCAGAGGAGTTCTAGACTTGGTTGTACAACACCACGAATGTACTTAACACTACAGAACTGCACACTTAAAATGGTTAAGACAGCAAATGCTATGTTAACTGTATTTTATCATAATTTGAAAACTAAATAAAAATTTACAGAAATAATAGTTCTTGTCTCTAGGGGCTTTTCCTAAATGCATTCATCTATTTTAACATAGGATGATAAATAACTTGCAGAGTTCACTTGCAGAATCCATAATTTAAGACATATGGGGGAAGGTAACAAGGGCCGAGTTAGTGCAATGAAGACAGCTTACGTGGCTTCCAAGGAGCCACAGGAGCTTTCGGACACCACTTCTGCCACGAGGCGGTGGGCATGGGGGGAGAAGGCGGGACCTAGGGATTCTCTAGGACCATCTCTTCATTTGAATATGCTCAAAAGTTTTCATAATAAACATTAAAAATAAAGCCATCTCAGGTAGGAAATTAAGCAGGGCAGCAGGAATGACGGAAGGGCCACTGTGGGCTTTCTACAGAGACAATGTTGAAAGAGAGAGTAAAACATGGAAAGATCTTAGAATGTATTTTACAACTATGAACTCGATGTACTTAGCATAACGCTGACAGACTTGAAGAAGGCAATGTGAATTACCCAGAAAGGCTCTTAAGAGAAAGAAATCATAAAACCAGTATAAATTTATCTACAATAAAATGACATTTTAAATTCTACTCTATATAAATTAGGACATAGGCCATTTTTATAACCAGTTTCATAGCTATGTAACTATACATTCCTATATAAATTAGGAAATAAACCATTTTATAACCAATTTTATGACCATGTGATACTTGCACATATGTGTCCGATTTATTTCACTTGAGTATGATCTCAAGGTGCATCCTCTTAGCTAGAGAAATGTCTCGAGCTCGCCCGTCTCTATGGTACGGTAGTATTCCACTGGTTAAAAAAACCTACATCTTTACATCTTCTTTATCCATTCACCTGCCCCATTATTCTCAGCTAAGGCCCATGTGACATGGCACAAGAGACTCCACTTTGCTTCCGTGGGACTCCACTTCAGAGCTCATTTAACTTAGATATGCTCGCTCCTCACCCTTCCCTCTTGCTTAGCCATAAACTTGCACAGAGAAGGACAAGATGCTCTGTGGAGGATCAAACAGAGAAGACAAACTGTGGGGCACGCCAGAGCACGACTGCACCCAGCCTAACATCCGGGAAATGTAAGCCTTGTGACCGGAAGGCCCTAACCTTGAGAACTCCTGCAAATGTCCAAAATGAGGGAGCGGCTGCTTTGGAAACCTGGAAGGTACAAAACCTCAGTACAAGTCCCCTCGGGCCGACATCCCCCAACTTCCTGCCAGTTTGTCATCTGCCAGGTTTGTTCCAATACTTGGTTTCCCATCCGTGTCCTTCTTGCTGATTTTTGCCACAACTCATCAATTAGGATTCACTCTTTGTATTGCATATGCTATAGTTTTAATTTTTTTAAGTTTTTATGAGTTCATTTTTGGAGTGCCCAATGGCCACACTCGTGGTCGGGTGTCAACGACACAGGAGCACAATTCTGCTTGAGGACTGAAATGACTGGGAAGTATGAAAGCTAGCAAGAAAACCCACACGCTGATTGAATGTTTACAAAATTAAAGCACAAATAATAACAATTCCTTTTTATCTTAGCCATAATCATAGAAGAAAAAAGATGAAAATTTAAACATGAAAATAAGATACACAGAATGCTCACGAGGTCACACAGTCCTGCACGGGGGACTCCCCAGGCAGAGCCCAGCGTCCAGTCACTGCTTAGAGCATGGGCCTGACCCTTCCCCAGAAGCAGGCCTGCACCTCTCAACTGGCCCCCAGCCCTGCTGTCAAGGCTCAGGGCCTGGTAATCTGCTGGGCCCGGCCACGACCTGCATCCCCTCGGCTTAGTTCTCAACCCTTCAGACTCACCAAGAGCCTGTGTACCCCACAAAGGACCACCCCACAAACAATCAGGGCTCTTTACTTCTTAGAAACCTGATAAATTGTCAGGTAAAGAAAACATATTTTTTTTTAAGGAAGAGATTTCAAGGAACTCTTTAAACATATTTGGCACAGAATTTGTCTAATTGTATGAATGGAAATAAAAGAGTACAGAGGCCTTTCCCATCATTTCTGAATACAATCAGAAGAAAATGTTTTAGAGTACATGGCTCACATTATTGAGAAATCTCTGATTACTGAGGTCCTTAATATTTCATAACTTGGGACTCTGACAATGGTTTTGTTTCACAACTGTCTTTTACTCTCTGAACAGAAGTAGCTTCCTAAGAAAATCTATCATGTAAACAAATGGCTTAAAGCGCAGAGAAGTGTCTGTTTACACTCGGCCAATTAATATGCTGAGCATTCTTATCTATTAAATTAAAGTGGCTCACCTGAGGACTTTGCAGATAATACTTCATTACTCTAATAATAATGAGCTACCTGGTGGAAATCAGAAAATGGGCATCTGTTTTTAAAACATCCTTCAACTCAGGCCTTTTATTAAATCAACCTAGCTTTTATACCTTAGCTTTCAACTGTTCATGTTTTATATGGCAAAAATAAATTAGTAACCCTCCACAGAAAACGAAAAGACAATTTTGTGTTTACCTTTGATGCTTTCCATTCCCAGCCATCGCCTATCTGTTGTGAATGTTTAAGGAATTCTGCGCAATAATGCTGGAATGCTTTTTCTTCCAAGAATGCATCTTCTTCCATGTTCACCGATAGCTGCAATATCAAAATTGATTATTAGCGCCAGCGTTAGAACAGACACTGAAAAAATTCTGCTAATTGACTTAGTTCTTTAAACAAGTTGAAGTTTGGACTGTTCAACAGGAAACGACCTCAGTGCCATTCTAAAATAGATTCTGCTTCCATCATTCAACCCTACCCTCATTATATTTTTATCAGTCAACAAGAAAGCCCAAAACCAAGCTCATTAAGAAATACTCACCTGTGTTTCTGTTTTTGTTTTGTGTTTTGCACTAGACGCTGGTGATCGAACCCAGACCTGGCACATTCTATCACCCAGCCACACCCAGCAGGGGCTTACGTTGTCTGTAATGATAAGGGGAATGTTGAAAATGGCTAGTTCCTTCCTGCTGTACTTTAGTATGACCTATTTTTAGTAAAATCTTTAATTTGCCCATAGCTTGTTTCAAGAGTTTTAAACATTCATACCACTTCTAAAAAACAATTCCAAACAACCTCCTTAGAACTTCTTTCTCCCCCTCCTAGCTCAACTCCTGCACTTATGGTACAACAGTGATTTGTGGAGGCCGGGCATTCTCCACACCCCCTAGCAGCTCTAGCTCGATAACAAATGATGTTCTCAAGTGTGAAATTGTCTTTCAAGGTGTAAGATTATGATCACCTGTTTGATTATTTCATCCAGTCTCCAAACATAACCTAGCAAGACGCGCCATAAGTATACAAGCATCCAAGCTGGGCACACACTGTAGCCGCAGCTCTGCAGGAGGCTGAGGCAAGACGACTGCAAATCAGAGCTTAGCATGGGCAACCTGGTAAGACCCTGTCTCAAAATTTAAAATAAAATTTGGGCCAGGGAGACAGCTCAGTGCAAAGACCTTGAGTTCAATTCCCAATATCAATCACTCAGTCAATAAATCCAAAACATGAAACACTGATTACAGAAAGAAAGTTTTACAGCTCAAAGGAAATGCACGGCTCAGAGCTCCGGCTGAGAAGCCAGACACAGTGAGCTTGCCCGCTCCATCAGCGACCGGCAGCGCCATCCCCACAGCTTACTTATGTCAAACACCACGCTGCATGCTCAGCCCCACTGATCCTCACACGACCGAGAATGCTGTTATTCCTTTTCCTCAGATGTAAAGGCAGAAGAAAACTGTGAGCAAAAGTGGGCGAGTTAGATGAACAGACACTTCTCTGAAGAAGCGCAAATGGTCAGCAAATGCAGGAAGAAATGTTCAGCACTGCTGGCTGTTACAGAAATGCAAACTGAAACAACACTGATATTCCATCTTACTCCAAAAAGAATGGCTTCAACAAGGTATCAAATAATAACAATTCATGAGACTGGAGGGGGGGGCCGACCTCTTCCTCACTGTAGGTGGGAATGCAAACTAGTGTGACCACTGTGGAAATCAGTGAGGAGATTCCTCAAAAAAGTACAAAGAGAAATGCCTTTTGACCTCGCCATTCCCCTTCAAGGCATGTCCACACAGTGAAGACATCATGTCAAGTGACTTCCAGGCACGCCGTGCTTACAGCAGCACTGCTCACTCTGGCTGTGCTGAAAGGAACCGGCCAGGATGCTCACACACAATGGAGCACAGCTCTGCCCTAAAGAACAGACTTGCTTCATTTGCAGGAATATGGATGCTCTTTGAGGCCATAACACTAAGTCAAATAAATCAGACACACAGCGTAATGAATGTCCCATGCCTTCTCTTATATGAGAAATGCAAATTATAAATAAACAGCAAAATCAGAGACAGGTAATGGGAATTAGAGAGATAGTTTTTTGTTTTTTTTTTTTTTTTTTAATGAGAACAGGATCAAAAGATGGAGGAAAGAGTGAAAGGGAGTAGGAAAAAAGAATGGAAAGAAAAAGTGGAAACAGGTTCAGCAAGTAGGAAAGGGACCAAGAGTTAGAAGGAGGAGGGGGAAGGGAGGGGAGGGTCAGGGTGAGAACAAAGAACTGAGCCGCGCCTTGCACACTGCAGCTCCCTGCAGCACGGAATTACTGTGTGCTGCGTATGTGACTCCTACCAGGACAAAAATGAAAAGAACACAGCTGCAGGAGCTGGAGGTGTGGCCCAGCAGCTGCATCTAACAGGCGGGAAGCCCCAGGTTCGATCTCCAGCACTGCGAAGAAGTAAATAATACACCCAAGCACAGATGCAAACCCTGGTTTGGCTCCCGAGCCAATGATTTGCCTGTACTAGCCATTTCCCAAGCTGATGATGTTCTGGTTATGAAATGCAGCATGACGTATAGAAGAACACAGTCATTCTGAATATAGTGAAAAAGCAGGCTCTATACACAAGTAAAGGGCAGATACAGGAAAGCGAAAAGCAAGAGCAGTCTTTGCCTGGAGTTCATACTGTGACAGAGGAGGCAAACAACAAAGAGCATTCCAACACAAACTCAGACATAACCTGCACTCACCAGCATGCCAGGTCACTGGCCCAATGTGCAGCCCTCTCTGCAGAAGCCGGCCAGGGCCTCCAGCCTCGCAGCACGGAGCTCCCCAGCTCCCGTGGTGACTCGGTTACTTTTCTCCCATGGCTGAGATGAAACACCCAACACCAAAAATTAAGGAAGGACAGCTTTATTGAGCTTACAGTTTGTGAAGGCTTCAGGCCGGCTCCAAGGCAGAGTGGTCGGTGGCAGAGGGCAGCAGTTCAGGGCCGTGGAACACAGCAAAGCAAAAAGGGAGGCGCGGTGGCCAAGAGCAGCCCTCTCTCTTCCTCATATTGCACTCGGGCTCTCTGCCCCAGGCAGGGCAGCACTCACACACGTTATCCCAGCACTGGACCAGGAATCACTCATAAGTCATAGAAGCCGCCCCACGATGCACTGGGCTCTGGAGGACATCTGGACACAGACCGCAGCACATGGGCTGCAGCTGTCCACAAGCGCCTCCTCACATCACAGATGCGTACTTCATTTCAAGTTAAAGAAAGTAAAGCAGTCACGCTCAGGTTAGACAGGCACGGCTCTGTCCACACGCCAGCGTCCTGACTCTGCTGAGCTACAGGTGAGTGTGTGGAGAGAAACCTCAGATCCCGACTGCGCCGCTGGGCAAGGGCTCAAGTCCCTTCCTGGCTGCCACAGCAGAACTCTACATCACCCAGGCTGGCTTCCAACGTGCAAGCGTCCTGCCTCGGTCCCGAGTAGCTAGGAGGACAGGTGTGCGCCACCACGCCTTGCTGATGTCTTAGGTTTCCATGACAAGCCATCCATGGATAAAGCAGAGGGGCTGCAGTGGGGGTCTGGGCTGGGGGCCAGCAGGAGTAAAGGGAACCAAACAACAAAGAATGTGGAGCTCGGTGCTGCTGCACAAGATGCACAGCTGCAGGGAGGGGGACAGACAGTCAAACTGTGCTAAAGTTACCCCTGTCCCACTCAGTAGGGAAGCGGGGGCAGATGGAAGGGGCCTCAGAGATAGGAAGGATCTGCCTGAGGGAGCAAGGCAGAAAGGGCGTGGCCGTTTCCATAGAGCAACTGGGGCACCAGAGCTTGAGGAGCTGGTGCCGGAACACTTCATGGGTGGGGAGGGTAGAAGG
>NW_004524705.1:2081248-2083578 GCF_000260255.1 Octodon degus | reverse complement strand
AGGGCCTGGGGCCACCGACAGGTGCATCAGGGGGGTGCAGACAAACATCGGACGCCTGGCCCTGGCAGTCAGCACAAGGCTGGGGAGGCAAGGGAAGTTAGAGCATCTCTGAAAGTGATACCAGTGAGGGAGGAGAAAGTCACAGGCATCTTCACGCAGGGCCAGGCAGGCAAGGCGCAGTGTGCAGGGAGAGCAAGGGTGGACAGGAGAGTGAGGGCCCAGCGTGGCGGAGCCCCTGGGGAACAGTGCCATGCTCGCTCGCGAACTGCTATGACGTCATCGGAGGCTGCTTGCTCACCCAGAGGCGGGAGAGGAAGAGGAAATGCTAGTGACAGCTCAGCAGCTTGATGTGGGAAAGGAAGAGATGCTGTAGGGAAGGCTAAAGGGCTGGGGAAGGTGCAGCGGCGCCAAGAGTTGTAGGATATGCAGAAGATGCCTAGGGAAAGGACGGAGGCTGAAAGAAGGTGGGACTTCAGAACTCGGTGGTCTGGCAGTGCCCCAGAGTGAGTGTGCTCACAGTGTGACCGGACAGCAGCAGGGCTGGAGCTTGGGAAGAGGCACTAGGGCTGAGATTTTGCTCGTGGCAGGGTGTCTGCCTACATTCACAAGGCCCTGGCTTCAGCACAGAGAGAAGGGAGGGAGGGTGACAGGGAGGGCTAGAGGAAGCCAGCATGCTAACTCTGTACAGAAACAGATAGGAAAAGCCCTACCTACGCCGTCACAGAGCTCTTAGAATTGAATTACGCAAGGCTCAAAAGGGCAGGGATTTTTACAAGCTGAAGAAGCACCGGTGAAAGCTGGTGTCAGGCGAGAGGGCACTGCCGGCAACTTCACACTCAGCTCTGTGGGGTGTAGAAAGAGAGCAGCCTCTGCTCAGGGGCTCCAGAGTTTGTATTGTTTTGAAGCCAACCTTCTCTTCAAATGAGTGGTGGGGCACCTATTGGCGCAGACAGTAACATCACAAGAGTCCTACGTGTGGAGAGCAACTCACACCCCATCCATCCCCACACCCCTGGGAGCTGCAAGCTGTGGTAGAAAAACTGAGCTCAGCGTCCCAATGCCTTGGCGGTGAAAGTGTCCTCTCCCAGGGACACTTGTGCAGGACCTGCTGGGCCCAGAGTGCGGTGGCCACAGGAACGGGCACCTGCAGGGAAGCTCACACGGCCCCATCAACCCTTCCAGGGATGGGTGGGCGTCTCCAGGCCACACACACAGTTCTGGTTTCAAAGAAGCTGAAGAGAGAGGGAGAGAGGAGCGAGAAAGTGGCCTAGGACAGAAAGTGACCCTAGGACACACGGAGGGAGGGAGGGAGGGATCCTAGGACAGAAAGTGACCCTAGGACACACTGACCAGAAGAACAGGGGCAAAGTGAGCAGCAGGAAGGGGGTGAAGGGAACGAAGGTGAAGGGTGTACATAGGTCCACCCGTACATGACAGCCTGGCCACAGGAGCTCTGTCACTGACGCCCAGGTGAACCCCAGGGACAATGAGAACCAGCGCTGCAACACAGGAGGCCACCGGCCCAAGCTGCTGGTGGAGACTGGGGGTCTTGCCTGGCAAGATGCTGTGAGGTACAGGCCCTCACAGTGACCAGAAGGGACACTATGGTACAAAACACAATCAAAGCCAGGCAGCAGAGATACAAAGGAGGCGGGAACAGGCCTTGGCATGTGAAGGTTAGGGAGAAGAGAATCCAGAATATTCTGAGTCCTGCTGCATGTGGTGGTGTGGACTGCCACCCAGACCCCTGCAGTTGGGAGCAAAGTGGGTTCTGGCTGGAAACATGGCTTTTAATTCATGAAGAACTTATATTCATGAGTTTTACAATTCTAAGTAAACTCTTACTAACAAAACAGAATATGAACTCTCCATTCCCCAAACCCTCTAGGTACTTGAGATCTACTTAACTATTGAAAAATGTTAAACATAAATTTATTCTCGATAGTAATGTTTATGTGCAACTACTACAATGCTGATGGCCAGTTGGTTGAATACTTTTAAAAGGGGCTGGGTATTCAAACCACACAAAAACACTCCCCAAGTTACAGGTTCAAGTCAAAAAGTTGAAAGAGTCTTCTCCTGGGAACTGGAAACCAGCACTCCTCCACAAATCTACTGGCACCCTGCACTCTGTCCAAGCCAGCCCCAAGAGGGCTGCTGTCCCCACACCAAACCCTCCTGTCCAGGGCAGTGACACCATCAAGCCAGCCACAGGACCACCAGGCAACTCTGGGGTAAGAGCGGTGGGCCGACAAAGTCGTAGCCAGATGCCACTTCTGCCATAAGCTCGTAAAGGGATGGGGGGAGAGTTTAGGGGTGATGTGTGCCCC
>NW_004524705.1:2073147-2080665 GCF_000260255.1 Octodon degus | reverse complement strand
CTTAGAAAAACTCCAAAGAGCTAAGCAGGAAAAAAAAAAGATTCACAGACAAAAGGAAGAACCATGGTAGCCTCAACCCCTGCAAATGCTGGTGCTCTGTGTCACCCAGGCATGGGCAGACTGCAAGCGCTGCATAAACGTGGAAACAAATGCACACTCTGCGCCTCCAGGTCTGTAGCACCTTGTGTGCCAGGCACGGCCACATGCCTGCAATCCCAGTTACTTAGGATGCTGAGGCAAAAGAATCACAGGACCACGGCCAGTCTAGGCAACTCAGCAAGAGCGCATCTCAGAATACAAACTCAATGGTATAGCACTGGGTTTCATCCCCAGTACTACACAAATAAAATACAAAAGTACCTTTCTTCAGCTCAGCTCTCAAGCCAATAGGGTCTTTTTCAGGTCATACTATTCATTCACTGTTGAGACAGGGTCTCATTATGCAGCTCAGGCTGGCCTTTAACTCATGGCACTCCTCCTTCCTCAGCCTCCCAAGAGCTGGATTACAGGTATGCACCACCACGCCTGCATCCTGGTCAGACTTGTAGAACATCTTTCTGGTACCAGTAACATTACTTTTATAAGATTATAGCATGGATTCTTTCCAAGAAATTGATCCACCAGCTCAAGCTGACCCTTGAATAATGGGATTTGTGGAAGAAATCCTGAAGCCAGCACACACTCTAATTAGCCCAGAACTAGGAACAAGAGTCAGACCTTAGCAAAAAATATCCAACAAATAAAAAGGCGCAGAAAAGACTAACACAAGGGAAGGACCAATGACCCCGGCTCAGGACCCAGAGGAGAAAGCACAGCGTCTCTACTGCATCAACACACACCATCGCAGCACTACGTACTCTGTCATGGGAGAGATGCCCTTTACACTGCCCCTCTTTTCCTCTACCCCCTCACTTTTACCCACCCAGCACCACAAGCACTCTAGGACTCGCAATGTAGGTCCTCCTGCGAAAAAAACATGCAGCCTTTCTTATTTTTCAGTACAAGATGATCACGTTCTTCATGGGGCGTGGGCACCTGGATGTGACACATCTGAATTTTTTACTTCTCCTTTAACTCCTCTCCTTAAGCTGGTTTTAAACTTGCTAAGCAGTCCAAACTGGCCTCCAGCTCAAATCCTCCTGCCTCAGCCTCTTAAGGGCTGGGTCACCCATGCTGCCATGCCCAGCTCAAATCCTCCTGCCTCAGCCTCCTGAGGGCTGGGTCACCCATGCTGCCATGCCCAGGCAAATCCAATTCCTGAAGCATTGAATTGTGGAACCTGAGTAGGCCTGCCAGGTGGAAGCAAAGGTACTTCAAAAACTATTGCGTCCTGCCAAGCAAAAGTCTAGATGGAGCACAAGGCTTAGAAAGCCAGCGCACTGTAAAAAGGCACTCAGATGGATGGAACCGTAAGGTCTGCTGGTTCCCTGCCCGGGGGAAGCAAATGAGCAGGGTCCTCTGCCCCTGGGGAAGAGACGGACTCTTAATGCCCCTCTGGCACTCGGCACTCAGGGACCAGTCACTGTGGCCTGTGCGTGCCAGGCAGGCTCCCAGCAGGCAGGGATCCTGCTGAACCTGTGATGGGGCCAGGGCCCACCAAGGACCGCGGTCTCGACTCCAGGCCTTCTCGGACCCCTGTGGAATTTCTGGTCACAGCCTGCATACCCCACAGTAGACAGAGACCTCCAAGTGTCTGCAGACAAGCTGAAGCACAGGGCAGAGCCGCAGTTCGTTTGAGCAGCCAGTAATTCACACACGGGCAGCTCCGGGGCAGGGAAGCGGCCATAGGTAACCCAGCCCTCCGGAGGCAGAACAAGGGGACAGGGACATCCGACCAGCTGCAGGAGGGCGCTGGGCCCAGCGGGAAGTCCTGGAGCTTTGGCCCAGCTTCCGGGGCCGCGCCCACCTCTGCTGAGTCTGTGGTGCTGGGTGCTAGTCCCGCCCGCAGGTAGGGGTGGGTTCCTGGCTACTTTAACTCAGGAAGCCAGTGCAGACCGGTTCCTTTGCAGAGCACACCACCATGAAGCTCGGAATTTAGTCCGCCGCCTACTTCGGGGATTTTTGTTTCATATGCTTGGTTTGATTTGTTGAGACAGGATCTCACTATGCAGTTTAGACTAGCCTTGAATGCACTGTCGCCCAGGCTGGCCTGGAACTTGCAGCACTCCTGCCTGTGCCACCCAAGCGCTGGGCTTGCAGGCCCGCAACATGCTGAGCTTGCGCCCTACTGCTAGCAACTGTATGAAAAGGAGACTATAAAACTTTTATAGATCATACTCCAGTGTGCCTCTTCTAACCTCATCCTTCAAGTTTCATTTTCAGAAAAAGATGGGGCCAGCGAGATAGCTCAGGGTCTAAAGCACCTGCTTAGGCAAGCTTGGGCAGGCACAGGGGACCCCAGTTTGATCCCCAGCACCATGTACCACACCAGCGCTGTCCCCAGGGCAGGCTAAGCTGGCCCACCAAAAAAAATTATTATACACATTTGCAGTATATAATGATTAAGTTCATGGTGGAAAGACTTATTTTCATGACCCTGATTTTTCTTTGTTTTGTATGTTATTAAAATGTATTAAGATGCCTCAAATACATTTGGAACAAAACAAGGTATAAACACAAAATTATACTAACTTCTATGGGTTTATTGAAAGGAACAGTAAATATTATTTGATCAATTTTGTAGGCTGGCATCTGGTAATCCGAACAACTACTCTGGAGATACAATAGGCAGCACAACAACCATTGTTAATTTCCTGTCATCTTGTTTTAAAATTCTTTATTGCTTTTATGGCTTATTTTTTTATCTCTTTAAAATAAAAAATTGTAAAATTATAAGCAACAGATAAAATATGTCGAAAACTAGATAGTAAGATAGGACACAGAGTTTTAAGAAACTTCTATATATTTCATAGTCTTTGCTTCCCACAGTTTTTAACCAAATATGTAAAAGCTTTAAAATGAAAAATTAAAAAATAAGACAGTAAAATCAGTAATAAACTGAACAACTGCCACAGCACTGTATGGACTGAAATGACAGAAACAGCACCTGGTCAGGCTCCAGTGCTGCTGCAATCCCCTGGGGCCTGGGGCGGCATGCGACTCTGTCCACTCCACAGACAACACCAGACGCAGCCCTACAGCACCAATCCCAACTAATCCCTGAAAGATGGGACAGAAGGGGGCTGGGCAGCAGTGACCTGAGGTGGACAACCACAGATCAGCCACGCAGAGCTCGCCCAGAGAGACTGAGGGGTGTGGGAAAATCTGCAGAGCAGAAGCAAGCCACTTGCAAATGCTCTTAACAGTCAAATGTGAGTCCACTGAAGGCAGTCGGCAACAATGCCAGGTCGCAAAATCCCGCGCTCTGGGAGATGGAGGCAGCAAGAACCTGAGTTCAAGCCCAGCCGGGGTAACTGAAATAGACCCTGTCTCAAAACAAAATATAGAAAAAATGGGCTGGAGGCGTAGCTCAGTGTGAAAGCCCTAGGTTCAATCCCCAGAAAGGATACTATAGATGAGAGATAGGTAGATAATAAAGTGGACAATGAAACTATCACCAACCACTGAACTCAGAAGGGCTGATAAAAGGGTTTTCTTGGAAAGTTACCACGAAAAACAGTGACTCAAATACTAAACTCCTCTGAGTAAGCCCTGCTGTTGGATCTCCTGCACCAACGCCACAAGAAGCTTCAAGGCTGGGTCCCAGGCCCGCTGCAAGAGGCCCTGCTCCTGTGGGCTTCTCACAGCCTCTCCGGAGGCAGGATCCCTGCTGGTGCCTTACTGACCCTTTCTCCACTTCCCAGTTGTGCAAGACCCAGTCTGCACGGGCCCGGAAGACTCAAATTTCAACAGCTCATCACCGAAAGTCTACAGCTCTTTGTTCACGTTACAGTTCTTGGTCAGCAGTCAAGAAGGCTTCAAACACTTCTGGGGGCTTCAAAGATACTAAATAAAGATACAAGTCCACTGTGAGTAACTTTTCCCGTGTCTCCTCAGGGTTACTTAGCATTAGGACTGCTATCGAGAAATAATTGTCATAAAACCATTATTCCCAACATTAATTGTCCGGTTGCATAGCAAGAGCTGATCATTTAGTCTCAATAAAACAGAAGGACCAGAAGCAGGTGGCAGACAAGAAGCAGGGGATAAGGGAATAGTCCTAGTCCATACCCAAGGGAACCCGGTTTAAAACTATTTCCTCTAGTCCCCTCAATTAAAATATCAGGGACAATTTTAGATGGGTGTTGCAGCATTGCAGGAAGCTGGGCCAGGGGGATCAAAGTCAAGACCACCGTGGGCAATTAGCAAGAGCCTGTCTCAAACTGAAATAAACTAGGTGTGCTACACCCCTGTAATCCCAGCATTTAGAACGTTGAGGCAAGAGGACTGTCATTAGTTCAAGGCCAGCCTGGGCTAGTGAGACCCTGTCTAAAAAATAATAAGTTAGAAATAATAAAGAGGCTTGGGGTGCCACTCAATGCGAAGGCCTTGAGTTCAGTCCTCAGTGCAGTGGAGTAAAATAGTAAGATGGTTGGGGACATAGCTCAGTGCCCAGGCCCTGAGTTCAATGCCCAATAGCACCGCCCCCCCTCCCCCCAAAGAACAACTTCTACACTCTGTACTGTTCAAAATTCGGGTCTGAATTTCTCAGTGCTCAAGTTGTATTTTCCAGCTAAGGCTTTCACTTTGTAGCGTTTTCGTTTTGTAGTGTTTCTATCCACTTGCGGACGCGTGGTCCTCTGAGAGCAGCAGGGAGGGACTGTCCTCGGAGGCACGGAGTGGAGACCCAGCAGGTTACAAGTAATAGCCAAGTCAACCAAGCACGAAGGAGAGGCAAATACTCAACTGTGCTCCAACGCACTTGAAGAACTGAGTACAAACACTGAGGAAAGAATAAAATGCCACAGTATCAGTCGCTCCGAAGGCCTGGCGACCCAAGGGGCTAAGATGGGGTGTTAAGATACAAAACGGGGTCCAGGGGGATAGCTCGGCGCACTAAGCGGCTGCGTAGGCACGCGCTGACGGGATTCACCACACCTGTAACCCCACCCTGGGGAAGCTGACACACAGGATCACTACGCGTCCGAGCTGCAGAGTGAGCCCCTGTATTATACACGTTAAAAAATAAAACACAATGGGGCCGGGGAGATGGCTCAATAGGATAATCGCTTGACTGGCAAACTCAAGGATCTGAGTTCAATCCCCGGTTCCGCAAAAAAAAAAATAAATAAAATAAAATAAAAAGTAAAACACAAAATAGTCCTTGGGACCATAAAACATAAAGTGAAATAAATCCAACACACAAACTTAAATGCTTCTCTTGCATGACACACCCGAGGCATAAACAAAAAGCAAAACAAAAGGTAACAGGAAACGCGAGACACATCTGTGGCAAATGGGTCTTCGACCCGGAGAGGCGGCGAGGGAGGAGAGGGCGCCAAAGGAACGCGCGGCCCGCACACGCAGGGGCGCCCGCGCAGAAGGCGGGCTGCAACGCGCGCTGTCGGCTCTAAAAAGTTTGTACAACTCAAGTGGTATCTCGTCCACAGTAATATTTTAAGAAAGGAGGTCGCTGCGAGGTGGGGGCAGCCTGCCCGCAGAGAGAAACCTGCCTCGGGAAGAGCCCGATAAGCATAAAGCTGACCACCCGGGAGCCCCCCGCTCCGGGGCGGCGCCACCCCGCCGGGCCGCGGCCACCGCCAGGCCGGGAGAGGCTCGGCCGCCGCCACTCGGCCCACCCGCCCAGGCCAGGACGCGACACGCTCCGCCCTCCCCGCGCGGGAGCAGTACTCACCGCGCTCTGCTCGCCGACCGCAGCCAGCCGCGGGCGGAGCGACGGGGAAGGGGCGGAGCGAGGCCGCGGGGACGCGAGACCGAGGGGCATTGGGACCGCGGCGACGGCAGAGGCCGCCGGCCCCGCTGAGCATGCGCACTGCGCCGCTCGCCTCGCGCAGGCGGATGGCGTCACGGTGTGCTGGGCGGGGCCGGCGCTCGGCCCGCCCCTGGTGCAGCAGGCCACGCCCACCTCGGCCTCCCCGCAGACGCAGCTCTTTTCCTTAGAAACAGAGTTTGCAACTTTGGTTAGTTAAGGCTGGCCCTGCAGAGCCCCGCCTGTAATCTCAGTATGCTGGGAGGCTGAGGCAGGAGGTTTGCAAGTCGGAGTCCAGGCTGGGCAACTTGGCGATCTAGCAAGTCCCTGGCTGAAATTAAGAAATAAAAAGAGGCGGCGGGGATGTTGTACTGTTGTAGGCAGCTGAATTAGAAATATTCTAGGCAGACAGGGCCAGGCCCTCAAGGAGACAAGATGGAAAACAAGGTGACTTTGCAACTTGGAAGAGACATACACCCCCATATGGGCCACACCTCAAGACAAAAGAAGAAACAAACGCAGCTACATACTTCCCTAGGGACGGACATCAGGGATTGATATTCCAAGTTGGTATCAATCACCTTGAAAGAGCCAAGTGAGTCACTAGCCCAACCCCAACAGGAAGAGACCCTGTCCTGGTATTCATGCCCGCTTGCCATGTGATTAGCTTCCCCATTTGGTCCTGGATTTAATCGATGTTACCTGAACAATGGTGCTTGTAATCCCATTGGTTGGCCATAGCTTTGTCCCACCGCATGCCCACCTAAGCGAGTTCCCATGTCTTCTCCACCACCTTAGACCCGCCTCACTGCGTGGTTTTCATCTATAAAAGTCCCTGGAAGAGACAGCTTCCAGCGGACCACCTGCTCGGGTCCCCCTCCTGTCCCTCTCTCGGACTGGAGCTTTCTTTCTCTCAATAAATATATTCCGCTCATAACCTCCGTTTGTTCCTAAGATTCATTCTTCAGTGTTACAGAATGCAAACTTGTCCCCAGTACTTTTCAGGTCGGGAGTTTCATTTTTGCCCTGCATCATTTGGAGGTCATCCTCCCCAGGTCAGTCATTTGCTCCCTGTGGCATTAGGAGGCGCTGGGCCCAGTGCGCAGTTCTGCAAAATAACATAATAACGATTTGCCAGGGTGCCCTAGCACGGCTCACTTTATTGGACCACTCTTTGCCTTTTACTGGGCTCCTAGAAATGGTTCAGCTTGTGAGCCAAGACTAGGACTAAACAAGGCCCAACACGATGTGCAGTCATCCGCCTGTGCGAGGCAATTGGCGTGATTTCTGGATGTGAAGGGGTGATGGGCCTGAAGTCCAGACGCCAGAATTAAACTGCCTGGAGAGGAGTCTGATCAGGCAGAGAATTGGGGAAAGCCTGACTGCACACTTTCGGGCTTGGTTTCGGTTTTGCTCTCAATTACCTGAGAATAAATGGGCAGCAGGTACGTGGCGCTCTTTCACAATTTCCTGGGTACGCCCTTCACAATTTCCTGGGGCCCCAAAAGGGTTTCAAAGTTTTAAGAAAAGTTTTTTTGACAAAGAGCCGGAATACTGGTCAGTGGTGGCCGGAAGTCGGGGGAGCTGGAGGTGAAGGACCATGCTACATCTTCATTGTCTTGGTACAGGGAACCTTGTCTTGCTACATA
>NW_004524705.1:2067238-2068374 GCF_000260255.1 Octodon degus | reverse complement strand
TGAGCCATCTCACCAGCCCCAAGTGCTCGCTTCTAACTGACCTTTTATGCCACAGTTAATGCTTCCTTCTGTAGACATTCAGGTCACCAGACCAATTGTAACTTACAAATAGTCAATAAGAGTGAGTAACGGGTTTGTGAGATGTTTCAGGAGATAGGAATCATGCCCCATTTCGAGGGTGGATAGGCTGGTGGGATCTTGTCTTCCTTCTCTCCCACAGGAGCATCCACCTGCTCTGGAGAGGGCTGCTCAGGGACGCCTGGGTGGAGGAATCAATTAGAAAGAAGGTGGGGACGCCCAGAAGGGCAATTTCTATTGAATTCCAGGTTATCTCACAGTCAGTCTCTTACTCCTTTATAGTGTGCTTCATCAGGCACCAGAAGACGTTTGATCCTTACACGTTAAAGAGAGCCATTTAAGTGAAATGAAAAAAAAAGTATCAACTGTGATGCTAGTTTGTAACTAAAAAGATGATGTAAAAAGGAAAATGGTAAAAATGTCTTAAGTTCAGATTTGGTTTACATTAAGAAGGTCATTGTTATTAAAGTTTTGAAATGTAGATGTGAGCAACAGGAGAACCAGGCAGTTCAGCCCTGCCCACCATTGGTGAAAGTAAGGTTTCCCCTATTTGCCTTCCTAGTCTAGACGGTGTGGACTTCTAAAACAGCTATAATCCAGGCTACACCCATTCTTAGCTGGGTTTATGCAAGCTCCTCAAGGACAATATCTTTTAAAGAAGTAAATAGGAAATTCGGAACTTCCAGAGTTCATGTGCCTTAGATGACCCTGATAAGTACATTGATGTCTTTTAGAGGATTTATTCAGACTTATAAACTAGATTGGAAAGATAGAATGTTAATCTTAAACCAAGCTTTGACTTCTATGGAAATATGGACAGCCTTACAAGCTGCTACTGCATTTGCAGAGGAATATTATATTGCTATAAGGACTGAAAGAATAGACAACCAGTAGAATTACTTGTTCCCAGTGGAGCCCAACCAGTCCGAGCCCTGCTGCTAATAGCCAGGCAGAGGAATGGAGAAGACATTTCTTTCAAGTGTGTATTCTTGAAGGCCTAAGAACTAGAATCAAGCCTTCAGTTATTAAATGTTAGCTATTTGGGCTGGTGAGATGGC
>NW_004524705.1:2029454-2066564 GCF_000260255.1 Octodon degus | reverse complement strand
GCTCCCAGGTGGTCCAGCAGGACTGGAGGGCGCTGGGCCTGCCTCCTCCCTTTGGCCAGACTGTTACCTCTATCTGCCCTCTCCACGGAGGAGCCCTGAGTAATCATGACTCTAGGAGGGAAAAGAAACCCAGCCTATTGCTGGACACTGGCACAGGTCTCTTTGTCCTTCTCTAACTCTGACTTTCCTTCCAGTCATCATACCTCAATAGAAACAGACTTTAGAAGATAATATTGCTTTATTTTATTTATTTATTTATTTATTTATTTATTTAGTGTTTGTGTGGCCAGCTCAGCCCAACAGGGGGTGGGGCTGGCCGGCATGTGGTGCTGGGGGATTGAACCGCGTCCCTGTGTTTTGCTTAGCTTAGCTTGTTCTAAGTAGGTGCTTTAGACCACTGAGCCATCTCACCAGCCTGATAATATTGCTTTAGCTGTAACTGAGGTGATGCAACATGTTCAGGTTGTTTACTAAACGATGGTGCTAAGACTGATGTTTTACAAATGTATTAATAGTTATTCATGTGTAAGACTTAAAGTATTTCACTAGTTAAAACAGGTTCCCAAGGACAGATAACAACCTGTCAGCATAAAAATGTTCTAAAGAAACTGGCTTATGCAATCTCCAATAGCTTTGGGCCTATAGATAGAGCCAGGCATTGTATTTGTGATGTAAAACTCAGAGCCACAGTGTTGAAAGGAAAAATCCCTTGGCAGTGCCCCTTGCTTACCATGGGGCCATATCCAAAACACTGAATGGGACATTAGTTTAATATGAGTAAATGCTTTGTATTTCATGATGAGTATGTAAGCCTGGTAGACTTTTAATATAAGTCCAGTATTTCGTGCTGATAGTTAATACATATGTGACCTCTCTTAACTAAAGCTAGAGGGACTTACAGCAAACTATCAGACTCCATGAATAAAGGGGTCTAAGAACTGGTGAGTTATGATTGCTAGATCTCAAAAAGGTTTACAAATGTACCTGTTAGCTCGAATGTTCATGCTTTGATTATATATGTTCTAATCTCTCAGATAATTTGTTATTTCTAGAAGATACCAAAACCCAGGTAATCATGCAGGTAAAATCTAAAACCAAAAGGTTATATGTTGCTTTTATTTGGCCAATGTATGTTTAATAGTTTCTTTGCCTTTGTCTTCAGATTCAAAGCTGTAATGAAAATGCCTGGTGTCTATTGAGGGCCTTTAGACAGAACCTCTGAAGAATATATCTGACTGCTGGTCAACAACTACGACCCGTTTCAGCTTGAAGAAGCCAGAGCGGTCATCGCCAAAGTGCCCTCAGGGCAGTTCGGGTTACCTCTTCAGAGGGGGGAATGTTGTAGGCAGCTGAGCTACATGGAAATATTCCAGGCAGTCAGACAGGGTCAGGCTCTCAAGGGGACAAGATGGAGGACAAGGTGACTGCAACTTGGAAGCCACAGACACTCCCATATGGGCCACACCTCAAGACCAAGACAAAAAGAGGAAGCACAGCTACATACTTCCCTAGGGATGGGCATTAGGGATTGATATTTTAACTAGTATCAATCAACTTGAAAGAGCCCAAATGAGTCACTAGCCCAACCCCCAACAGGAAGAGACCCTGTCCTGTATTTGTGCCTACTTGCTACGTGACTCGCTTTCCCATTTGGTACTGGATTTAATCAATTTTACCTGAGCAATGGTGCTTGTAATCTCATTGGTTGGCCATAGCTTTGTCCCACCTCGTGCCCAACTGAGCAAGTTCCCATGTCTTCTCCACCACCTTAGACCCGCCTCACCACATGGTTTTCCTCTATAAAAGTCCCTGCAAGAGACACCTTCCCGGGGGGAACTACCCGCTTGGCCCCCCTCCTTCCCGTTCTCAGACAGAAGCTTTCTTTCTCTCAATAAATATATTCTGCTCATAACCGCCGTTTGTTCCCAAAATTCATTCTTCGGTTTTAGAGAACACGAACTCATGCAGGTCAGGTCCAGAGATCGTTTTTCCCCTATGTCATTTGGAGGTTCCCCATATTGTTTGGAGGTCACCCACCCAAGACCAGTTTTTCTCCCTGTATCAATTCCATAAGCTCACATTGTAACAGGGACCTGGGGCTGGGCTGTGTGTGCTGCTCCAGGGGAGACAAGAGGGGAAAACTCCCCCATGTCTCTGCCCTTTCCTCCTCCCCCCACACTTTCCCCTCCTCTTCTGGTTCTCCCTCCCTTCTTGCTACATGGGATGCAGGCAAATTCTGCCCAAGATGCTTTTGTTTTTTAAAACTGGGCTTTGCTATGCAGTTTATGCTGGCCTCAAACGCCTGGTGAACCTCCTGCCTCAGCCTCCTGTGTGCTGGGATTACAGGAGTGTATCATTAGGTCAGCCCCCTCCCCTCCTTCTCATCTCCCTTTCCACTTTAAGATAAAGCTTCAGGTCTGATCTCAGGTGTGTCTCAGACCCAGCTTTGCTAGCACTGTTCGCCCAGCCTATCTCAACCCCTTCAAGCGTGAGGCCCTGAGATAGAGTGACCAATGTGAGCTTTGGATTTGCAGTGGCCGGACTTCTGGAGCAATGCCTAGAGCTCTCCAGTCATTGTCCTAAACTGCACTCCAATTCCACAAAAACAGAGCCCAAGGACTACACTCGGGGCAGGTCCGCTCCCTAGTGGGAGCAAGGCCCCTTATGGGTAGAGGTTGCATCCCACACCAACCCCAGCAAGAACAGTCTCCTTGGGAGCATTCCTCCTGGAGCCACAAAACCTGTACTGAAGTAAGGCATGGTGGTGAGAGTGTCAGCCCTGTACTGGGCGAGGCTGAGGCAGGAGGACTGCCTGACCCCCACCCCAACTCCTGGGCAGTTTAGCCAGGCCCTGTTTTAAAATACAAAGAGGCCAGGGGTCTAGCCCAGTCCACAGTACACCACCAGCAAAGAAATCCCAGAACAAAGCAAGATTAAGACAATGACCAAGCACACCCAGACTGCCTCAGCCCCCAGAGACATGGTCTGGCCCAAGTAAGTAACCCTTTGCTGAACAGTGTGTGCAACCCTGCTCCTGGGACCCGGCTTCCGCATTTCCTTATGCTGACACCCCTGCTCCAGTTTTCTCTCACTGTGCTAAACAGGTGGAGGCCTGGGAGATGGGTCTGTGGTCTAGGCCCCTGCCTGCCTGCCCGGCAAGTGCAAGTGATGTAGGGGAATGAAACCCCCAGCCTGAAAGATACCTGGACAAGTTCATGCTCTCTAAAATTGAAGAATGAATTTTAGGAACAAATTGTTCTTAAGAGCAGAATATTTATTGGGGGAAAGTTTGCTTTGTCTAAGAGAGGGACAGAAGGGGACCCGAGTAGGTTGCCCCATGAAGCTGTCTCTTCCAGAGATTTTTATAGAATAAAAGCATGCTGTGAGTCAGGTCTGAGGTGGAGAACGCAGAAACTTGCTTAGGTGGGCATGAGGTGGGAGAAAGCTGTGGTCAACCAGTGAGATTACAAGCACCAGCGCTCAGGCAAAATTGATTACATCCAGTAGCAAATGAGGAAGCGAGTCACGTAACAAGCAGATCTCCTCCTGTCGGGGGTTGGGTTAGTGATTTTATCAGGCTCTTTCAAGGTGATTGATACCTCTTTGGAATATCAATCCCTGGTGGCAATCCCTAGGAAGTATGTGGCTGCATTTGTTCACTCCTTTGTCACGAGGCCCATCCTGGGACTGTTGGTCTCTTGCAAAGTTGCTAAGTCACCTTGCCTTCCATATTGTCTCCTTGAGGGCCTGGCCCTGTCTGACTGCCTATAATGTTTCTATCTAATTTAGCTGCCTGCAACACAAAGACCAGAGTTCGATCCCCAGTACTGCATGCGGTACTGGCTCCGGACCCCCAGATGTGGTGGTCCACACCTGTAATCCCAGCACTGGGGAGGCTCAGACAGGGAAGCACTATGAGTCTGAGCTGCACAGTGAGACCCTGTACCAAATAAATAAGTAAAAAATTTTTAAAAATTAACACAGGTAGAGCTTTGTGGGTGCCTGAGCTAAAGTCACTTCCACTTTCGCTTCAGTTACAGTTGTCCACCTGGAAACCCGAGTCTCAGCTGTAAGTTCCACTGTCCGTGAAGCAAGGGCCTGTGCCAGCCAGGGTCAAGGAAATACCCATTTTACAGACACTAACACAGAGGCTGCAGGTGCCCTGTGCTGGGCTTGCTTCTGCTTCACCGGGCGAGCTGCTCTCCATTGGAATCTCCTCCTTCCCCCTCCTCTCCAGCTCAGGCCTCCTGTCCTCACCGCATGCTTCTGCTTGCCGATTACTCTGTGTGGACATCCACGATGCTCACAGGGCCGCTCAAAAATGGCAATTTCTGCTGTTCAGTTCTGGTTTATTGAGACGCGTGAAGGAACTAGAGCTAATTACAAGATTACATTAGTGATGATTTTCATTTTATTGCCCAAAATTGCCAAGCATTGCAACTGAATCTTTCCAGAGATAATTATGAAGCCAGGTGTGGTGGCATTTACCTGCAATCCCAGCACTTGAGAGGCTGAGGCAGGAGGACCTAAGCAAGTTTGAAGAGACCAATCTGGAATGCACAGCAAGCCCCTGTTTCAAAGAGAGAGAGAATGAGACAAATATTCACAGGATTTCCTTTAAAACAATAAAACACCTTTCAGGTAGTATGACCCTATTAGGGGACGTAAGTTTAAAGGTTGCTTTCTTATTCTTTCAGTCTTCTCAGCCCCTGTCACTCACACCTCATAGGCCACACCTCAATCCAAAAAAGACAGGAAATGTGGCAAATCAGACCTAGACAGGCAGGACTCTTGGGCCTTCCTAAACCGTTTGTTTTGTTTAGGCTGGATCTCATTATTAGCCGAGGCTGGCCTCAAACTCATGAAGATTCTCCTGCCTCAGCCTCCCAAGGCCTGGGAACATGGCCATGGACCACCACACCCAGCTTATGGTTTTCTGAGTCAAGGTCTAAGCACATAGTTCAAACTGGCATTGAACTCACTGGGTGTCCCAGGTAGCCTCAAACTCATGACAACCTCCAGCCTCAGCCTCCTGGGGTGACAGGCTGTGCCACTGGAACTGGAGTAGGGTTCTTTTAAGCACTAAGAACAGTGGCCCTCAAATGGTGTCAGGAGCCCAGAAATGGGGCCAATGAAATCATGACCCTCCAGGGATCTTGTAGAAACATCTCACTGGGGTCCCACAGCTGTCCGGGCCATTCCCAGAGCGTGATCAGGCAACTGCCCAGCACGGGTACCGTAGGAACACTTCAGAGCGGACCCTAAGATGTCATCGCTGAAGGGATGGAGGTGGCATTGCTTGCAGTGCACCCGAGCTCCCTTCTGAACCCCTTACAAGCCCCTAAGCTTGAGCCTTCAGGCCTTCGTGGGCTCCGTGCCGAGCCCCGTCCCCGCTAGAGGAGCTGCTTCCTTCCTTGGTGTCTGATCAATAAGCCGGCCTGCACCCACCTCCTTCCCCATCCTGGAACACGAGTCTGGTGCTCTGCCTACCACAGCACATCCAGCTCGGAGGACTGTCTCACTTTGGAAAAGGAAGAGAGCTGGGGGAGGGCAGCCGACTGGAGACAGAGACCCGGCACTGGCCTGGAAGCTGCGGGGGCCCTGACCCACCCAAGAGCATGAGCAGCAGCCGCACTGGGAGAGCAGCAGCATGTGGAATTTCAGTGGCTGTGAATCCGTGGACAGGAAGCAAAGCAGGAAGGTGAGTGCAGCCAGCGAAACCATCCCACGTGGCCCACGGTGGCCTAGCAAACTGCCCAGCACAAGGGCTGACCCCGAGGAAATTGTGGGCTCTTATCCTGACGCCCTGCAATGGGCTCATCCAGGTGGCACCGCCCCCACGAGAGCAGCACGGCCACCCAAGGGAAGACGGGAGTGTGGGAGGTGCACGTTCTCTGTGCTCGATGCTCGAGCTTCAGAAAATCAAGTTTCCTTAAAATGACTGTTTATTTAAAAGAAAAATGCGAGCTGGGTGTGAAGATCGCTGTGATCCTGCACTGCGGAGGCTCAGGCAGGAGGACTGCTGCACGTTCAGGGCCAGCCTGAGCTACATAGTGCGGCCGAAGTCCTCTAATAGAAAAGAAAAAGGAAAGGAGAGAAAAGAGAGGAAAGAACAATAGGCCTTGCACCAGGTCCAGAGCTGCCGGCATTGGACACAAGCACTGAAGCGCTCCTGGCTCCCCACACAGATTCTTGCTGTCACCTTTACTGTAAGTTCGCCCATGTTTGGGTTTTTAAAAAATTTTGTAGCTTAATAAATTTTTGAAGTGCAATTTCTACATGGTACAATGTTCCCAAATTTCAGTATATAATTTAGTGGGTATTTTTAAGTACTGGCAATGGACCCCCAGGTCTGTGCGTGAGCTACATCCCAGCCCTTCTTTATTTACTCATTCTTTAATCTGAGGTAGGGTCTTACTAATCTTCTAAACGATTGAGGCCGCGCGTGAACGTGTGACTACTGCCTCAGCGTGCTGGGGTGGCGGGCGTGCACTGCTCTGCCAGCCTTGCACAGGGCATGCTGACGAAAGCGGGGGCCCATGCCGTGACCTGCACACTCCCACCTCCCTAAAGCCCCTGCTAAGATCTTAGCTCCAAGGGTGCAGCACCGGAGGGGCCTTCCCAGGAGCCCAGGCCCAGGCCTTCCTGTGGCCCCCGCCTGCTGGCGGCTCCATCTGCGCATCACCACCCTCAAGTGCGTGAAAAACGTTTCCTGCTGTTACAAATACCAATTTATGGTATTTGGTAGCAGCAGCTAAAATGAACTAAAATATCATGTAACCATTTACCACAATCCAAATGTAAGCTCAGCATGGTGATGCACACCTGTAGTCCCAGCACTCTGGGAAGCTGAGGCAGGAGGATAACAAGTTTGAGGCTACCCTAGGCAACTTAGTGAGATTCTACTCCAAAATAAAATAAAGAGTTCAGGGGTAGCGCACCCTGGGTACAATCCCCAAAACCTATTTCCTATCACTTATTTGGCATGTAAATTTGGGCCGCCATTTACTTGGGGATCTGTATTGCTATAAAATTGACTTAAGAACAACCCCATTAGGATAGGCAAGGTAGCTCAGCAGACTAAGTTCCTGCTTACACAAGCTCAGGGACCAGGGTTCAATCCCTGGCACCACATGTGGCACTGGGCATGCTGAGCTGGCCACCAAGTCTGGGTGTGGTGGCACACGCCTGTAATCCCAGTGCTGGGGAAGCTGAAAACAGGAGGATCACTATGAACCCCAGCTGCATAAAACCCAGAGGAGACCATGGACAGTGTCCACACCTGGCTCACTCTCCATCAGTGTGTAAGTGTGCAGCACCAGGGAGAAGCGTGGAAGAGTGGAAGGAGACACCTTCTGTGTGTGCGCAGTAGGCCCATGTGCTTGGCGCAGGGACACCGCCAGGCAATACCTGAGCTGGACACCAGGGACGCTGTCCAGGCCCATGATAATCATGACAGCATTCAGAGTGGCAGGAAGCCACCGCAGCTGAGTAACACTGCTATGTTTTTATGTAATGCTTAACTGTTCAGATGACACTTCTAATTATTTCTGCTCTTTAGTGTATTCAGTAAAAGGGAGAAGCAGATTGTCGTAGGAACTTGTCTATGATGTCGGCTCAGTATGCACAACACATGCCACATTGGTCCCTAAGGAAATACGAGGATTCGGCACAGTTGATTGGCCAGCATGACCTCATGGCAATGAACTGTGGATGATGTCACAGCCAATGGGCGCAGCACAACACAGGGAACCAATCAGAAATTGTGGTGCCTTTAGGCTGCAAATGAATCCCACAGGTCTCCAGAAAGCTGTTCAGCAGGAGGTCACTGTCTGAAGAGATGCTTGTTCCTGAGTCTCCACGGATCTGATGCTGCCGGTGTGCAACCGGCTCACAGGCTGAGGGCGGCTCTGCAGCGCTGAAGGACCTCCATCTGCATGGAGCCGTGACATCGGTCCAGATGATACACAAACACTCCACGCATGACCTGTCCCCTGGTGGATTGCCGGGCACCCAGTAAATGCCCTGCTAAAGAGGGTGCAGGTTATCTCATTCCCTCAGCCTCCAGAAACAAAATTAAAAACAGTATCCAAAAGCAGCCATCGAGCTGGCAGGTTGGTGTCTAAGTCCGGAGCTCGTGAAGGAGGTCAGGGCAAAAATACACACCGCAGCATCACCTCCCAGGCTGGCTTAATTTAGATGAGCTATACTATATGCACTTGGCAAAAACCAAAAACATATTTTTCTTATAACATGGCCCCCAAATGCGAGCCAACCACTTCATCTGGTGTTTGACTAACGAAGCCACCTTCTGTTCCAACAGCAGAAAGAAACTGGCGGAGCAGGGCTTCTTGATTGATAGCATATACGTTTCAAATGGGATACAGAATTTTGCAGGAAATGTTAGCAATTTTCAAAAATAATTTTAATTCTGTTCTACTTTTGCTTTTGCCACTGACTAAATCCTAGCGTCCCCTTCAAGAAGGAGTCACTACCACATTGGAGTGTCATTGACTCACCGGGGTTGCATTTATGGTCTCAGAAAAGGCTAGTTACGGGAGAGAAAGGGATCTGAGAGATGAACCTCAGAGAACATCAAAATTCTAAAAGCAGCTGGAAGAGCTGATGATGAATCTAAGAGAATCAGGAGGAAGGTAAAGAAAGGTCAGTTTTATTTATTTATTTATTTATTTATTTATTGTGGTACTGGGGACTGAACCCTATGCTTGTCAGGCAGGCGCTTAGTCTACTGCGCCATCCACCTGGCCCAGATTAGTATAATTTAAAAACACAACAATAAGAAGAAAAGCCAGACATGGTGGTATACAACTGTGAGTCCAGCTACTTGGGACGCTGAGGCAGGAGGATGGCAAGCTCGTGGTCAATTTGGACAACTCTGGAGAGCCTGCCTCAGGTGGGCAGGTGACAGACACCTGGACGCATCAGGAGGCTGAGCGGGAGGATCCTGAGTTTGAGGACAGCCTGGGCTGCACAGCAAGCTTAATGCTACCCTGGACTCTACAGTGAGACTGTCTCCAAACGATAAAAGAAAAATAAAACGTCCCGCCTAAAAATAAAGTAAAACTAGCTGGTGGGTAGCTCTGTGGTAGACTGCCTGCCTAGCGTGTGTGAGGCTCTCAGTCCAGCCTCCAGTACTGCAAACTACAAACCAGAAACAAAAACCAGAAAACAAGAGGAGATTTTCCAGAAAATGGTTGACAGTATCAAAAGCAAAAACAAAGAACAGTCAAGGAACATAAACTCTGGAAAGTGACCATTTGGCTGTGAAAATTAAGAAGTCCCGATGCCCTCAGCACAAGCAGTTCTGATTCCATGATGGTGTTCCAGGTCCATTTCAGATGGATTAGGAAGGACAAGGTCTTTAAAAAACAGATATTAGCACTTGTGAAGCTGAGGCAGAAAATCACTGCGCTGGAGGCTGGCCTGGGCCACACCGGGAGCTCGAGGCCAGCCTGAACTACAGGGTGAGACTCTGAAACACCAAATCAGTCAGTCCATCAGTCAGTCCATCAGTCGATCTATCAAGGAGGGTGGCAAGGAGATTAAAAACTTCATGCTTCTTTCGAAGAAAAGGAGAAAGGGTGGCGGGGGCAGATCAGCGGCCAGGACAGCACTGGTACTGCGCTTGGCGTGGGGTGCGGCTGTGCTTGCTCCTTGGCCCAGCGCAGCAAGCAGGGGAGGAGCTCGCCGAGGAGGCAGAAGCCAGGCAGCACTGCCTGGAAGACGGGCGGAGAAGACACACAGGAGGCCTCGGAGAGCGGCCGTCTGCTTGCTTTCTCACTCCCTGAGAAACAGAAAGGAGGCAGAGCTGTTTGCCAGAGGTGAGGGCAGGGACTTAAGCGTGAAGTAAAATGTAGACGTCTTTAAAGCAGGTCGGAGAACACAGGGCGCTTCCGTCACTGGAGGAGGCTAAGTGCCGGTTGCTCAGCTGCTGAGGGCCTCGAGTCGCTTTCTGCTCACTGAAACACAGCGCCCAGCACTTGCGAGTGCAGGGAGAGCCGTGCGGTGCCCCCAGCTTCAGCGCACAGTCAGGGGCCCCAGGCAGGGCGGCTTGGCAGAGGCACGGCTGCGAGGAGCGTTCTCATCCCCGCCGGCTGCACCCTATTACCTGGCCTCCTCACTGTAAGCTCACTGGGGAACCACCCACGCTCGAGACGAGCACCCCAAGGTCCCACCACCGGCTGCACAGTGGTCCTGAGGTCCGTGCTGGTCCCCGCGCCTCCGCTGCGGCGCTCCACCCCAGTGCGATGGGACGCTTGGAGCCAGCTGATGACTGTGGACAGAAACCAGAAGCGGATGAAGTCTCCTGGATTACCCTGTGGGAGTTGGGTACTGTGTCTGAGCGACAAGAAAGCTCATGAGCATGCGAGGTGCTGAGGAGGACAGAAAGAGGAACCGAGGGCTTGATAAGAAGCTCAGTAGAAGAAAAGTTTTGTTGATGGGTAATAAAACGGTCGAGGATTTGCACATTAAAGTGGAGGAAGTGCTGGCCGGAGTTCTAGGGTGTGCAGAAGAAGGTCAGGGCACCTACAGAGGAAGCCTGGAGAAGTGTGGTTCACGTCCATGCGTCTGTACCGAACTGGCTCTTCTTCTCAGACATGGAAAGTATCAAGCTGGTTAATATTCGCCCATTCTTTGCAAGAATGGAAAGACACATGAAGAATGAAACACATGCCAGGCGCTGTGCTAGGTGCTAGGAATACAGCAGTATTAAATATTTAAATATAAACGTGGTGAGGGCCCTGCCTTTATAGGGGTTAGAGACCATCAGCGGCCAAACATTGGGCAACTTGAAGTTTTGAGCCTGAGCATATCCTGAAGTTGCGTAGGCTGGGTGGTTGGCAGAGTCTTAAAAGCTAAATCAACCAAGCTTTTCCCAGAATAAAGATGTGCGCATGACCGTAACGGCAAGCATTGATATTGAGAATGTTGAGAAGGCCTCCCTGTCTTCGAATCAGTCATCACAGCTGTTTACTAGAGAGTGTACGTGGGCTTGTTGTCCCCACAGGAGCTATCTACATTATAGGGAGGCACAAAATCTATTGATATGGAAATCCGCAGGAAGGCTTTAACAGGGAAACAGCCGCAGACCTGTGTAATGTTATTCTACGGTATAATACCTAGGTGCCATGTGAAAGTTAGATTTAAATATTAGATGTGTGCAAGACGGAAAATTCCCAAGATACTTTTAGAAACACTTGTGGATTGCTGTTCTGAGCACCAAGCGATAAGAGCAGCTGAAGTACAGGCAGGAGTACAGGCAGGGAGGGCGTGGCTGCCGCTCGCAACCTGCACACATGGCCATCATTCCTTCGAAGCTTAGATGCTTTATCTAATAATAGTGGTTTCAGTTATAATCAGCTTCCTAAAATAAGAAAAAATGTAACCATTGAAATCCAGTTTGAAAATTTTCTTATATCACCATATCAGCAAATATAATTATTGTGTTAATACAAGTCTATTAAAAACCAATCATGGAATGAAAACTGCACCAGAATGTGCCATATCTATGAATCAACTCCCCATGATGCACACAATCACTACATATGTCAAACATGCATTAACAACAATAAAATTCAAAAGTTAGAATTAAAAACACAAATAACCAACAGTGTCAGGAAGATAAAATGCAAACCTAATAATATCAAGTTTGGAGAGATGAAATTTTCCATCAGTAAGTAATAAAATAATGTTATAAAATTGAAAAAAATCATCAGAGCCTTTAAAAATAGATTCTAGGAGCTAGCGAGATAGCTCAGCGGTCTAAAGTGCCTGCTTAGGCAAGTTTAGGTGGGCACAGGGGACTGAGGTTTGATCCCTGGTACCACATGCTGTGCCAAGCCTGCCCTCAGGGTGGGCTGAGCCAGCAAAAAATAAATAAATAAATAATAGATCCAAACATGCTATGGAAGAAAGAAAATATAAAGAGCTCACCCCAAAAAGAAAACCACCAAGGAACATCATGAAGCAACAGACCTCACACGGGGTCGCCTCCTTGGCATGCAAGCTGGCCTTGGCTTAAATGCCAATGCAGCCTGTCAAGTCGGCCAGGCTCCCACTGTGCTCCACTGTGCGCGAGGCTCACTGCGAACCCCAGGCTGAATCCCAGGCGGCCCGCCTTCCGGTAGGGACTGGGTTTGGCCTGCTCAGGGCGCTGGATCCTGTTGGTTCCTGCCCTGCTGCTTTGTAAGTGTACTGCGGTCAACTCGTCCTGTGGAATGCAAGCATGTTCCCTAAGATGCTGACTCATACTCCACACAATACCATTTCTTCTCTTTTTAGTGTGCTTATGCTGGAATATACAGGTCTTCACACTGAGCTACATTCCCAAGCTTTTTTGTTTTTATTGTTTGGAAACAAATTCTTACTAAGTTCCCTAGGAAGGAATAAACTTCCCATCCTCCTGCCTGAGCCTCTCCGATTGCTGAGATTATAAGCACGTGCTACAACTCCGTGTTTATTCATGTGTGTGTGTGTGTGTGTGTGTACATATGCATGTGTATGCACTTGAGACAGACAGAAAGACACACACACACACACACACACACACACACACACACACAGAGAGAAAGATATTGGGGATTGATCTCAAGGTCTTCGTATTACTTCAGCCTTTTCAGCCTTGTTTTATGTTTTATTTTGAGACAATGCCTTGCTAAGTTGCTAAATTGACCACCCTGGGCTCAAATATGTGATCCTCCTAACTTAACCTCCAGAGTGCAGGGTTACACACCTACCTGCATTCTATCTTATACAGATAAATTTAGAGATACAGCTCCACAGAAAACATTTAGACAAAGGACATCCAACCTACAATTACTTGCTGTGGTGGATCACCAACTGGTGGTCAACTTGTTACACCCAGCTGAGCTGAACTAGCACGGTGCTGGGCGTGGAAGGCCCACCTGAGGGCTGTTGCCAGCAGCACAAGAGGCAGATCTGGAGAAGCTGCTGGGAGCCTGTTAGGAGAGCTGTTTGAAGAAGCTGTTGGAGCTGCTGGAAGCTGCTGGTTCTCCTGGGCTGTTCTGCTGGAGGACCTTGTCATGCTGGCTTTCCTGAGGAACTTGCTTATTCTCAGAGGAGGAGCTCAGGACCTCGCTGTGGCTGAAAATGGCTGTGGTTCACTTTGGGGGAGCCCTGGTCTGCACCTTGAGCATCACTGCCTGGCTTTGCCTGGGCAAAGATGGCACACAGCTCAGTCTCCTGGAGAAGCTCGTCACGTGGGCTTTCCTGATGGGAACTCAGCTTTCCTCATCGCTGGAGGAGCTCAGGACCTCACTGTTGGTGAAGATGGCTGTGGTACCTTTCGAGGGATCTCTGGTCCTTACCTTGGTCATTGCTTCCTGGCTCCAGTGCAGATCCTCAGGCTGCTGACAGATCCTTCATCCTCCTGGCATAGACTTCCTAGCTTCATCACTGATCTTTGGGCCTTCCCAGAGCAGATCCGTGAAGTGGGCTTGCAGGAGATGTTGTCATGGGCTCTTGGCCTCTGATTGGACTCACAGGAGGTGCTGTCATGTCTAGCTCTTTCAGCTGGACTCATGCAGGACACTAAGTGGGATCCAGACCCTCAGCTGGAGTCTTTGATCTTTAGTGTGTGGACAGATTTCCTGGGTTCTTGTATATGATTCTTTAGGTGATTGATTCACTGTAAAATAATCTTATAAAATATGTCCTGAATTATACTGTTCCCCTTGCAAAACCCCAAACCACAATACCTGCTCAATAAATACTAAGTACAAAGCACTCTTAGGAAAGCAGCAGGAAGATGAGATTTTGGTGACAGAGACTAGACATTGCTAACTTTAACAGTAAAGGAATTGGGCTGGGAAAATAGCTCAGTGGTATAAGTGCCTTCCTGGCAAGCACAAGGTCCTGAGTTTGATCCCCAGTACCAAAATAAATAAAAAATAATAGTAAAGGAATCAACAGCAGAGTACCAGTTAGCTCACAGAATCTACAATAAACCTGAAGAACTGGGCTAATGAAAGGGCGGGAGCCATGGGCAATCAACCAGGAGGGACACAGGTCCCCAGATACACTGGAACCAGCTTTTCCGTTAGAGGCTTGCTGGGGAGTCAGGGGCCCATCTGGCTGGAGGGGGCTGTGTTGTGCTTGCGCTGTGGCTGCTGAGGTCAGGAAGGGCACCCTTGGACCACCTGACTTTTGGAGGAGTTAGGGTTCCAGCACCCACCAAGACACACAATGCAGGACTTGTCAAAGTAGAAAAAGCTCAGATGCTCAGTGGCCAAACAGATTTTGAGTGTCTGCTAAGCTCTGTGGCCCACATTTCCCAGGAGGCGATGTGGTCAACGCTGCCAGAAATGACCGCCTTGCCATACTTTCACTCTTGAAGCCTCTCCTATTCTACTCCCTCCAGGGTTTCCTGCTTTTCGCTGGTTAAAGCTATCCATGAAGTGGGACAACCTTCCTGAACGAATGGAGGCAACTTCAGCAGCAGGCCTGGCTAAATAAGGAGACCCCCCCCCCAAGAATCCCCTACTGTATGCTCTTCCCTGCTTGCTTTCTACAGAGGCTTCTTAGCTTCCCTTTGGTGGACTCCAGAGACACTGTAATCTCTTTTTGGCCCTTTACCTCAGAATGCCAGGCATCCAAAATGGCCCTCGACGTAGCCTCAGCCTCTCATTCCCCCAGAATTATATTTGTGCTCTTTGGAGTTTACCCATCTCTTAATCCGAAGCTATCTAGAGTTGAGAGAACAGAAGCCAACATTCCCTAAACTGTCACTAGGAGTCACTGTGCTGAGCTTTTTGCCCACTGTATACCCTGTTTACTTGGGCCATCTATGGGGAAAACACTGTCGATATGGCTGCTGGTGTAGACCGTCCTGCAGAATCGTAACTCAGTCTTACACACACACACACACACACACACACACACACACCCCAACAGCTGGAATGTAAGTGAAAGTAGTCTTCTCATGTTCTACGAGTAAATTCACTGTGTCTGTTGGTGAGCCATATCACAAGATGTAGAAATCCTGTGAGCATCAGCACATGGTCATACTTTTCTCGCTGTAATACGAGTTCCTTTGTCAGTGACAGATGAGAATCTACGGTGATTTACAAGACATTCACTAACCCTATAGTGCCATGCTAGCAGAGGCATGGGGGCAGGAAGGGAGTTTCTACTTAGTCACTTAGGGACACTATCTTAGAACCAAACCACCCTGCTTGATAAAAGCCATGGAGGGGTCAGACAGACATTCTGATAAGAAAGAAAAGTCTGAAACCTTGAGAATACTGCCAGAAAACACAGGAGAAAAATCACTGTGCCACTGAGTTGTGTAATAATTTTTAAATGCAGCCCCAAAAGTATGAGCCATCTCTAAACAATTTTTAAAAATTATACTCCATTGAAAGGAGAAGACTTTTCTTTGCCAGGAATACTGCTGAGAAAATGAGAAGGCAAGGCACATACTGGTGGGAGGTACTTGCAGAGCAGGTACATAACAAAGAGCAGAACACACAGATGACAACGACTAAGAAGCAAGCCACACAACCCAGATTTAAATGGGTACTTCACCAAAGGAGACAGATAGGTGGCCAAAGAATTTATAAGTGTATTAAAAACATTCTCAGATACTGTATGAAGTGACTACCAAAATAAATTTACTAAACACTCCAAAAAAAAAAAAAAAAAAAAAAAAAAACAAACCATTCTCAGCATTCTGCACTGCTGGTCCATTGATTTTATATCTGTGTAAAGAACATACATATATATGTATATACAATAACATGATTGCGTTTTCATATGGGTACCCAGTTATTTCAGCATAATTTGTGGAAAAGATGATCATATTCTTCATTGACTTATTTTGGCAAATGATCATGTATACGCATATTACTGATTTGTTTATTTATTTTATAGCAGCGAAGATGGAAACTAGGACCTTCACACCAAGCTGCATTCCACCCCTAAGTCCTTTTTTTATTTCCCACTTTGAGATAAGAGATTTTTTAATTTTGAGACAAAATCTAAGTCATTAATTCACCTGAGCTGGGCTTGAACTTCTGATCCTCCTGTCTCAGCCTCCGAGAGTGCTAGGATTACACGTATGTGCTATCACACCTGGCTACACAAGACTATTTCTGAACTCTCTACATATTTTTCCACCAGTCTGTGCATCTATATTTACTCAAATACCACACTACTGTTGTTGCTTTATAGTAAATTTGAAATTAAATACTACAACTTCCTTGGCCTTCCTAAAAGTTTTTTAGCTTTTTCAGATCTTATCCATATTTTATGATAGGGTGTTTATTCTATGGAAAAGAAAGTGTTATAAGCTTAACTAGAAGGGCATTAAATATGTGATTCAGGCTGAGTCTGTAGTTCAGGGGCAGATTGCTTGCCCAGCATGTGTGGGGCCCGGGTTTGATCTGTAGCACTACACATGTGTGCAAGTATACCACACACATGCATACCCACACGCACATCCACATGCACACACATGTGAAACCAATGTGGGGAGAGTGGTGACATCTTAAAAATCTTGAATTTTTTAATCGATGAGCATGGTGCATTTCTATACTTTGAATGTACCTCTTTCGTTTTGTCTCTATTTTCTAGTCTTCAATACACAAGCCATATACATCTTCTGTTGATTTTATATCTACTATTCCCATTCTTAAAGGTGTTTTGAAAAACATAATTATCCCACAACTCTTAAATACATATTACTTTTACATTTTAGTTTGTGTAATTTTTATGGACAGATATTCAGTGTAATTTACTCTTTCCTCTGTTCTATCCACTCTGCTGATGAGCCCATCTGAGGAATTGTTATTTCTGATATCATGCTTTTTCTTACATTTCTGGCATTTGTGTGTGTGTGTGTGTGTGTGTGTGTGTGTAGCTTTAAAGTTCAGACTAGCCCAGGATGTAGTCCAGGTTGGCCTTGAACTCTCAACAATCCTCTTGTCTCAGTCTCCCAAGACATTTCTGGCACTCTTATTTGACTTCTAAAACAATTTCCATCTCTATGTTGAAATTGTTCACCATGTGGAAATCTTCCATACCACTAAGTCCTTTAACATTTGATCATAATTACTTGAAATAATTTTTTTCTTTTTAATTTTGTTTATTTTTTAAAGAGAGTACAAATAGTATTAAAACAGAAAAATTACAAGTGATACAGAATTCCACTTAACAAAATAATACGAATTTACAGTATTTGTTGTAATGCATAGTGTTATCTTACAATTATTTGTTCATATTATCAAATATATGCATGTGAAATTGGAAGAAGAAAGAAAGAAAAAAGAAATATATAAGAAAGTAAGAATAGGGCTGGGGAGATGGCTCGGTAGAATAAGCGCTTCCCTGGCAAGCGCAAGGGCCTGAGTTCAACCCCTGGTAAAAAGAAAGTAAAAGAGAAAAAGGACAAACAATTGAAAAAAAGAGATAAAATAGGTTATGCATCGACTGATCCTTTCTATAGCCTGGCAGAAATCCACAGTATAGTTGTTTAAACCATCCTACTTACATACACAGATTTATCTCTTTACCCACTCCCTCTCCTGTCCTACTCCTCAACTCAGTAATTCCTTATTTTTCAATAGGTTCATTTGTCCCCCAAACGCTCTTATCTGGCATTGGGTGGTTGGGATTGGGAGGGCACAGACAACTTGTTTCTGTTCATTGTCTAGTTGGTATTCACCTTATGTCACTCTTAAGCCTAAATATCTGACTTTTTTTTTTAATTTTTTTTTTTAACATTTATTTAGTGTGTGTGTGTGTGGCCAGCTCAGCCCACCAGGGGGTGGGGCTGGCTGGCATGTGGTGCTGGGGGATCGGACCGGCGGTCCCTGTGCTTTGCCAAGCTTGTTCCAAGTAGGTGCTTTAGACCACTGAGCCATCTCTCCAGCTCCAAAATATCTGACTTTTTTAAGGGGGTTGAAATAATTTTAACATGTAGATCACCATTAGGTCTTCTGATGACTAACTGGTCTTCTGAGAAGTTTTAATTCCTTGAGTTTTTGAGTGTCTCCTACTTTTGCTTCTATGTGGCAAAAGAACAGCAGCAACTGGGGTGGGTGACCCTTGGGCTCCAGCTGTGGCTGCTGGTAGGGCCTGGGCTGCAGCGCCGGGTTCCTCCATCTGCGCAGGACAACAAGGCGGCCACAAGGACATGCTGCAGAGCCCCAGGAAAGAGCGTGTCCAGAGCTGCTGCAGAAGGCGGCACGGATAGGCACGAGTGTGCTGAAAGCCAGAGGAGGACTTGGAAGGAGATTCGTGGAAATGGCTTCTAGTGAAATGAAGTTGTAAACATTCACCACCTTTTGTGGTCACACCCACACATGCAGCTTGGACTCATTTTTCTGCCCTCAGAGGATGGGGGTGGGGGAGGTAGGAGAAAAACAATCTGCCAGGCAGCAAGTCCCTAAGGAGGCAGGGAGGACATCTAGGGGCTTCTCCTGTGAATCCTTTCCCAATCCTATGAATTATTTTCTGTTCTTTGGTGATTGTGATTTTGAGGTCAAATTGAGGTCCAAATTCTATGTAAGTATTGACATTCAGGGGAGGCATTATAGTGGGCTCACATTTCTAGCAGCAAAAGACCAATCAAAAGACACATTTGCTTGAAGGTGATGTGGCGTGGAATACGACTCACGGCAGAGAGATGGGTCTACACAACGGCAGATGGAGACAGGTTGGTGACGTGAACCTCGTGACAGAATTACAGCCGGTGAGACGCAGCCTTGGGCCTCCGGGAGCTGAGTGTATAGCAGAACGACACACGCTGGAACCATCCCCAGAGCAGTGTGAGCTATCCGCGGGACCCCTTCAGGAAGGGCCCAGTTCTCATGGGTGTGGGGCAGGGTGGTGGCATGGGAGGGAAGACTCGCTGGGGAACGCGTGGACACGACGCGCCGAGCTGCCTGCAGCAGGATGAGGAGCAGCCAGCTGCCGTCTTGTGAGCACATTTTGTCATCAAGAGCAGCACGTCCCTCAGGCAGCAAGCAGCTTGCGCTGTTCGGGTGAGCAGTCCCAGCAGCAGCCTTTGTCCCGCCTATCGCGACCCGGACTGTGCTGCATTCCGGTTACCTGTGCTTCTGTCTGCCCACAAACTCTGAAGTCTCTGGTGACAGGACCGTATCAATCCCAGTCATAGCTGGATTGTGGGCTTCTAGTACCATCCCTGGTGCCGAGGGACAAATAAAAACAAAACCCGAGATATTTTACACATACAAACATTCAAAATAACAGCAGGAGAAATCATCATAACACTTCATTAAAATGCAGGTAAACTTTAGATGCAGCTTGTATGCACTTTTAGTCAATATTGACGGTACTGCTGGGGAGATGGCTCGGTAGGCCTGAGTTCAATACGCGGTTCAAAAAAAAAAATATATATATATACACACACACACACACACACACACATATGTACTGTATAGTATTGGGGCTATCTTTTTAATCTGCTATAAAAGATTCAGAAGCCTACTGTAAGCCTGTAATGTCAGCACTGTTGGAGGCTGAGACAGGAAGATTGACAGTTCAAGCCCAGCCTGAGAAATTTAGTGAGACCCTGTCTCAAATAATAAACTAAATAAGCAGTCTGGGGGATGTAGCTCAGTCCAAGGGCCTTGTTCAATTCTCAGGATGAAAGAGAGAGAGAGAGAGAGAGAGAGAGAGAGAGAGAGAGAGAGAGAGAGAAACTGAAGGAATAAAAGAAAGATTGATTCAGAGACGACACCACTAGATTAGTTTACCACACAGAGGTGCAGAGGGTGATGTTCTCACCCTTTCAACATGAAAAAAATTAACTTCCAAACTCTTCATGTTGCTATTAAATTTAATGACAAAAATTTCTTATGAACATATAAGCCAGGCGTTTCGAGAGAAGCCTGCGTGCGATGCCCCAACGTGGAGAAGCGGAAGGAATCGGGTGTCCCTGTGTCCAGCAGTGAGAAGGAAAGGTCATCTGGGCGATGAGCGCTTCACGGTGAGTGGAGTCCGGCCACGTGCGTGCACGAGAGAAGCATCCTGCTCTACAAAGCGCATTGGTGCACACAACTACTACATCCTAAGCGGATGACAGCAGCAGCTCTCAGCCACTGGGGTGCATCAGAAGCGCCCCAAGTGATGGTAAAAGAGGTACCGGGCTCCATTGCTGGCATTTCTGACAGGGGTCCTGGGGTGTGGGTGAGTCTGTCTCTCATTACCAAGACGCTGATTCTGCCTTTTCCAGGCAACCCATGAACAGCAACTGGACCACACCGACCTTTCACCTTTTGCTAAAGCTTATTAAAATTGCCCTTATCATATCCTTCTCTTGTGGGGCTTCCTGAGGGTATTTGAGACAGGGTCTTGGACTGGCCTTGAACTCCCAGTGATTCTCCATCCTCACCCTCTGAAATGCTGGGATTCCTGGGGTGCGTCACAATGCCTGGCCATCCTTCCACCTTCCATTTAAGTTTAAATGTGTCTCCCCATCTTAGAAAACTGAAGGTTTTCTTTTGTAAATTTTCTATTTGAGAATTCCTTAAAAATGCTACAAAATAAATAGGCATGGGCCATTGCAATAAATAGACATTTGCATTGCATTCCCTTATTAATACTCTAAGGTAAAAGGTCAGAAACATTATAGCACCACAAAATGGGAAGACCAGAACTTGGGATTTCGGGCAGGTGATACAGCAATTGAAATAACCTAAAAACTCTGCTTATGACCATAGAATAAATGCTAGGGGGGAAGTTCACTTTAAGTATTAATTGAGAGATAGTTTTTTTGTTTGTTTGTTTGTTTGTTTTCGGAACCAGGGATTGAACTCAGGTCCCTGAGCTTGCCAGGCAAGTGCTTATTCTACTGAGCCATCTCCCTGGCCCCAAGAGATAGTGTTTTTAATGATTCAAACCCAGAGTCACAGTGCCTGGATTTGGATGCCTGACTTAATTACTGTTAATTAATTTTACCAGTGGCTCAGTTGCTCTATATCTAAAGCTAGGAAAATATTATTACATGTCGTATGGAGAGTTACATGAAGATTAAATGTAAGATGCTTGGTTTTTTGTTTGTTTATTTTGGTACTGGGAATCTAACTCAGGACCTCGCCCTTGCCAGGCAGGACCTGTGCTGCCGGGCTACGTTCCTGTCCTGTGTAAAATGCTTAGAACAAGGCTTTGTCCGTTGTCTACACTCTTACATAACTGTTACTACTGTTGTTGTTACCGTTGTCCCGAGGATTGAACCCAGGGCCTCGCACATTCTAGGAACAAGTCCTGACCCCAGCCCCGCTGTTTTCATCACTGTTGCTGCTGCTCTTGTTCAGCAGGCCCCCTGTGTTGACAGGCTCTGTCCCTGCACATCTGACCATGCTCAGCTCTACGCTAAAAGCAACCTTATACTCATGGTGGTGACTGTGTCTGTGCTGAACACTTTGCCAGGATTTCCTTTTCTGTCACGTTTCCTAAGCAATGCAGTATGTCAACTGTCTACATGATTATGTCATATTAGGTGCTCTGAAAATCTAGGGATATTTAAAGTCCATGGAAGACGTATGTAGGGTACATGCAAATATCATGCCATTTCATGGAAAGAACAGGACCATCCATGCATCTTAGTGCTCATGTACACAGGCAGAGGCTGGAAACCAACCTCCCGGGGTGCCAAGAAATGGCTACAGCATTGCATCGAGACAAATGGGATCTGTGCAGGGGTACAAAGGCAGCAGAGAGGAATGCTGGGCCATGCAGCATGGGCTGCTGGTGTCAGCAGTCCCAGGACTTGGGCTCTACGCCTGCGCAGGAGGCTGCCTAGAGGTGTGTACTTCATAAAAGCCAGTATGTTGCCAGTTACCACATAAGAAAGTTATTTTCCTTCAGCTGAGTTCTGCTTAGCAAAAGTCTCCCTCAAACATGCAGCTATAGGACTCTGACTCCTACAACCATGGAGCTCAATTTATACTACTGCCTTTGCCTGGAGTCCATCAAATGGAGAAATTAGCACAAATGTTCATCCTGGGCTGACAACATAGGCCACGTCAAAGGAGAAAATACAAAACTGCTCAAAAGTGATGCCTCTAAACTCAACTGGCTTTAAGCTGTAGATCAGTGTTTTATGCATATGAGCCTAAACATCAAAAATTACCAAATATATATGAAAAGAATCCACGTGGGTTAGAGTGAGAAGGTTTGAATGGTCGGCTACCCTCAGGAAAGATTATGATGAAAAATTACAATAAATAAAAGGATTTAGCCCTAAGAATGTTATGTCATAAAACACTGTAATTGAATTGATCATATAAAAAGAATACCATCCTTAAGATAGTTTAGAATTCAAATTTTATGTTAAAAGTCTAGAACTTAAAAAAGGAAAAAAAATCTTGCTTTCTTTCTTGTAGGACTAAGGATTGATTTTAAGACATTGCAATGACCTACATCCACAGCTCCATTTACTTTTTTAGATTTGAGACAGGGTTTTGCTCAATTGCCCAGGTGAGACTCAAACTTGAAACCTTTCTGCTTCAACTTCCCAAAGTATTAGAAGTACAGGTATGTACTGCCATGCTGGCTGAAAAGTTACTCTTGACTAAAAACTAAAATTTCAAACTCACAGCCATAATAATTTCTAATAATCATAGCTAAAGATACAGTGAACTAGGAGATAGATCTGAAGGCAACTACAGAAGATGCAGCAACTACAGAGAAAGAAAGCACAAGCAGAGAGCAGTGTGCTGACTGCCCATCCTCATTTCCTGCCCGTTTTCTGGTTTGAGCACTAAAAGCCCCACATCCTGGACAAACTTTGGTTCTTGGAAGGCTTGGATAGTTGGCTACGCTAGGGGAAGATTGTGATGGAAAAGAATGAGCAAGGCCACCTGAGAAATTCCATCATAAGGAATATCAAGAACTGGGAAGAGGGGATACAGAAAGCAACAATAAGTATGCATGTTGCTGAACTGATGGCGATGAGATCTGAAAGTAATAGAGTAAGAGCTTTACAATCTAAGAATCACAGATAGGATTCTTTTACAATTTAGATCTAAAATACTGCCCCCCCCAAGCCTCATGTGCTTGGAGAGTGCATAGGTCCTGAGCATGCTATATGCATTGTAGGTTCATCAACGAATGCAGGGGGCTCCTGGCCAGGGGCAGGCCCTTGGCTGTGTGACTAGGAGGGTGCATCCCTGCCCCTTCCTCCTGCCCTTTCCCTGTTCCCTGGTTAGCGTGAGGCAAGCTGCTGTGCTCCACCAGGTCCTTCCGCCATGCTATTTTCACCTTGGAGCCAGCCAGCTATGGGCTAAGGCCCAAGCCAAAATGAACTGCCCCTGCTTCAAGTTGCAGGCGTCAGCTAGATCTCAGCAACAGAAAAGTAACTAGTGCATCAAGAAGGATGAAAATAAATATACTTCCCATCAAACAAATGCACTGGAAAGAAATATACTGAGATCATCACAGTGAGATTGCAAACATCAAAGACAAAGCATAACAATTTAGGATTACTGTAGAGCAAAAAGATTACTAACAAAGGAATAGAATTCAGACTGGCAGAAGACAGCGCAAATCATATGCTGGAGTCAGTATAGTAGCACGTTTATAGGTCTGAGTTGAAATAATTTGCCACATCAATTTTATACCCAGCTAAAATATACCTGTAAGGAGTGGAGATCTCACACTTACTGCAATATGCATGGTAGCATCCCTGACTGTGGCCTAGCCATCTCCAGCCCAGGCCTGGTCTGCAGAGGGGAGACACAGGGGCTGGCCTCCTGCTGACCACCCTTCCAGGGGGGCCATGCAGCAAGGGGAAAATCCACAGCAGCCAGGGTTGATTAAAGAATTTAGTCCACAGTAGCACAGAAATAATTCAGATTCTCCTGAATGATTTGCCAGTAACAGGACACCACAGCTTCATAATTAATGGCAGTGTAGAAGATAAGAAACGAAAGGATGAAAGGGAAAGGCAGAATTCAGGTTTTCCAAACATAAGCCTAAAAGAAGAAGAGGGAGGAAGGGAGGGAGGGAAAGACAGAGATCACTGCTGGGAAATAAAAGAATCATTTAAGGAAAGCTGGCTCTCACAGACATTAGTAAGGGATGAAGAAGAAAAAACTTTACTTGATGAATTCCTAAGCGCAAACCCGCCCACACCTAGATTTAGTGTTTCCATTCTGCCTCGGTAATCCAGGGCTTCTGCTGGGCAAAGGCAAATGCTCTTTAGAAAAAGTGATCTAAAATTTAGGCTTTACCATATTTATTTATTTATTTTTATTTTATTTATTTATTTAGTGTGTGTGTGTCCAGCTCAGCCCACCAGGGGGCGGGGCTGGCTGGCATGTGGTGCTGGGGGATTGAACCGCGGTCCCTGTGCTTTTGCTTAGCTTGTTCTAAGTAGGTGCTTTAGACCACTGAGCCATCTCACCAGCCCCAGGCTTTACCATATTTAGTTGCCTCACAAAAATATAAATGTCTGCATGTGTATGTATGCATATGCGTATTTGTATTTTATTAATATATTGTAATATGTTCTCTGATGAGTGTTATGGAATTTTTTTATTCAAGCAACTCAATAATCATTAGTGCTAAAATTGAATTCCTTTTAAAATTCAATAGCTTCCAGCCTACTTGTTCAGGTACACAAGCTGGAATTTCTTGCTCCATATTTCATAAAGGCATTATATGATGTTCAATGAACTCCCTTGGTTATGCAATCAATGTTTGGTATTCTAAAATTTTAAGTCATCTGGTCTATAGTTCAAATGTAATAAAATTATACAACTCCCTGGATCTTTAATTACATAGTTACCAAGCCATATAAGTCAGTCCTTCCAAAACAATTCTTTTATTCCCAATAATAACCTTCTTTTTAGTGTTTCTTCAACAACTAGTGGCCTTTAAAAAAGTTGTCATGATGGTGGGGGTTTTCCACAAGATACGTATATTCTGGTACTCTCTTTAATACTAGCACAGTATGAGGTATGTGGTGAATTATTTAATGTTTAATGAAAAGAGGGAAAGAAAAAAGAAGAATTAAGACAGGTGAAGTGGAGAGGGGTTGACATTCTGAGGGCTAAGCATGAGTTTAGGTCCCATAGTGTCCTGCACCTGTAACTGAACGTCTCCAGGCCTTCCCAGGTGCTAATTTTTATGACACCACGGTGTCCATCAATATCTGTTTCTCCTTCAAGACCTTGTACCCTCCTCGGGGCAACTGAAATACATTCAGGATCCCAAGCTCTGCTACCTTTCTACTGAACTTCCTCTCTACAAGCACTGAGTTGGCAGATTTCCTGGGCTTCCCCCCCCCCCCCCCACTCCAGGGTGTACTGCTCAGGAAGAAAGCTGACCAGCAGTGTCCATACTTGTGGCAAAACCTCTAGAGTGTCTCTGTGACCCCCTTAGTTCTCCCATCCTGGAGTCAAGGCCTTCATCTGTGGACAGGAGGATAGGCTCTCTCCATGGGGCTAAGTCCCGGGCCCGGAGTGGGCCTGGATTGCAGGATACTACTTCATTCTCTCCAGCTTCTTGCTCCAGTCCTTGACCCACGGTACAAAAAGGACTCCTCTTTTCTCTACCCATGCCGCTTCACCAACTGATGCCTGTATTCCCACTGAGGCCCACGTGAGCTACCCACTTCAAAAACGCCTTCTTGTCCACCAGCGAAGCTTCTATGGACAAGAAGCTTATTTGCAAAACGCTACACAAGGCGTCATGGCAGACACAGGATGATGCAGTGTCCATGATATTTAATATTTGTATCTGACCCAGATGGCTAAGGAGTCGTGTCATAGATTTTTGTTCTGAAGAATCTCATTAACCCTGATATGTCTGGAAATAACACTTAAGACCAAGGACCAGGAGAGGCTATTCTAGATAAAAGAAAGGACTAACTCATTTCCAAAGGTGAAAAAATGATGGTGAGGTTTATTATTCAAAAAATCTGAGCAGCTTATATCAAGGACATACTTGTCCATGGGAAGCCGTTGTCTCTCAGGGCCCCAACTACCATCAAGTTGTGGATACTTCTGGAGGCTGCCATGAGTCTTTTCCTGAGGTTCTTCCTTGGACCAGTGAGTGTCTGGGAACAGAAGAATACGTCTTCCCTAACAAGGACATCTCATCATCTGTCTTGTGCTGGAAGATGACAGGATGATGGTAAACAAAGGAACAATTCATCTCAGAACTGACACCTGACCAGCATAAGTCATAACTTTGACACCTGAAAGAGAGATGCTTGCGACCGTGGGGAGGAAAACATGACAGAAGAGCGTCCCACTGTGTGGAAAGGGCATACCAGAAGGATGCATTCAGTCTCACAAAACCAGAAGTCTTCTACATCCTGGACTTCTTTTCCAGCTAGAGAACTGTGGGGTTCATGCACATAGATGCACAAAGATCCCTAAGTGCAAAACGCACTGTATTCTGGGCATTCGTGAGAAGTGAACAACATCAAAGATTTCATCATTATTTAATATTAGTCACATATTGAAATTACAGTATTTGAGTGAAAGGCAATATATTTTAAAATCATTTCACCTGTTTATGATTTTTAAATGTAGCTAGTAGAAAATGTAAAATTACATTTTATAATGGTTATTCGTTGTGTCAACTTGAGAAGTTTAGAAGTTTGACTGAGTGCCTCAGCAATTTCACAGTCTAGGGAGCAGAGGACATGCCCTAGGGTGGTGGCTGTCTGTTATGGCTGACTCACCACGTCAACTTGAGCAACATAGCAGTTTAACTGAGTGACTGACTCAGCAGGATCCCAGGGTCCTCACTTGGTAAACATCCAAAGACTGTGCGAGAGGAGGGCACAGAGATGGTGTGGGTACAAGGGACCCGTCCTAGGGTGGTCGCCTGCATACAATCAATATAAGGGGCAATGAGAGGCTTGCTTTCCCGCTTTGGCTCTTGTTGCTTTTGCTATCTTCCACCACCATGACATATTGTCCCTCTGTTGTGTGCCACCCTGCCTTGAAGCCAGCTGATTATGGAGTGAAATCCCCACATACTACAAGATAAATAGACTTTCCTTCCTTAATCTTGGGTGTAGGATATTTTGTCTCAGCAACAAGAAGAAAAAAAAGACATATTTTGAACTCTTATTATAATTCTATCAAATGCCATTGCTTTAGATATGGCCATATGATCTTGATCTCTTTCCTTATTCCTGGATAAAATAACCGACACCCGCGAGTTAGTGCAGGAAAGGCTTGCTGGTTCACAGCTCGGAGAGACTGCAGTCCACGGCCAACCGGCTCTTAGGCGGAAGGTGGAGGAGCCTGGCGGAAGAGATCTGAGTGGCGGATGGGAAGCAGAGGGGAGGGGGAGCTGGAAAGGGCTGTGAGCCCCTCCGGGGGTAGTGGCCCCCCACGCCAGCCTTGCCTCCTGCCCACCAGTCAGCTTTCATTCCTGTAGTTCAGTCACCTTCCCAAAGCCCCACCTATGAGCACTCAGGCTTTGGCCCAACATCTAGATGCCCCATAAACATATATTTACCATATTTATAGATCATAACCTGGAGCCTTTTTTTGTTTCAATAAGATGTCCAGTAACAGCACTTTTAACAGCGTTGTTCTAATTAGAGCACGGCATGCTTTTGCTGTTCTGCAAGGTAGATTGATCGTATATATTTGTCTGCAGCACAGATCAACCCAACTCTATCACTGCGCTGGAATCCAAAAGAAAGGGTCTCGTGGCTGGGCACGGTGGCACGTGCTGTAATCCCAGCCCTCCAGAAAGCTGAAGCAGGAGGACTCCCAGCTCAAGTTCCCTTTGGGAGCCTACTGAACAAGCACTTGTCTCAAAAGTTTTTAAAGGGATGGGAATATGGTACATGGAGAATTTTTTGAAGCACGGGGCCAGGGTATAGCTCAGTGGCACAAGCGCTTGACTGCTAAGCCCAAGACCCTGAGTCCTGATACAGAAAAAAGCAAGCAAGCAAGCAAGCAAGCAAGCAAGCAAGCATTCCACGGGGAGATGGCTCAGTAGGATAAGCGCTTGACTGGCAAACGCAAGGATCTGAGTTCAATCCCCAGTTCGGCCAAAAAAAAAAAGGATTAAACTTCATTTTGGGGCTGGTGAGATGGCTTAGTGGTCTAAAGCACCTACTTAGAACAAGCTTAGCAAAGCACAGGGACCACGGTTCAATCCTCCAGCACCACATGCCAGCCAGCCCCGCCCCCTGGTGGGCTGAGCTGGCCACACACACACACACACACACACACATAAATAAATAAATTAAAAAAAAAAAAGCATTCCGTGAAGAAGGCTAAGGCTAGGAATAAGACCACTCACACCCGCTGTACGGCACCAGCAACAGAACTCTCCTGGCTTGGGTTATGTGAGTTGGCAATGAAATGCCATCAGCCCCCAACATCTTGTGGCCACTACAAATGGAGATTCCTTGCCCCACTTGCAAGGAAAATGTCCTTGGGAGTAAAGGCTCCATGTTTTGAGCTCCCCAAATCAGAAGGTTGAGAAACAAGGCCAGCGGCTGCACAAGCACCTGGTGGTGGCCTGAACTGCGCAGCTCCGCCTCCCTCAACTACAATGCTGAGTCCCTGCCTTCTTTGTGCGGGGGAGGGGGAGCCAGGGATCAAACTCAGGCCCTTGTGCTTGCCCCGCCGGTGCTCAAGCTGCTGAGCTCCCCCCAGCACTCCTGAACCCCTACTTTCACAAGGGACTGTAGGACAGAGCCCTATTCATGCAGCAAGATCGGTGTCCTCAGAGAAGAGGGACACCAGACCTTTCTTCCTCTCCGCAGGAACACAGAGGAAGCACCACAAGAGGACAAAGCCTCCTCTAGAACCTGAGAGAGAGCCCACTCCCACCTCAGAATCACCAGCACCCTGACTCTGGACTTTCAGCTCCAGAATGGATAGAAAAAAATATGTCTCTGTTCAAATATCCCTCCTGCAGTACGTCACTATAGGAGTCCAGAGCAGACTAAGACAACTCTTTCTAAGAGATAGGACCTCCCTTGCTGTGTGCCTAGGTTGGTCTCCGACTCCTGGGCCAAAGGATCTTCCTGCCTCGGCCTCAACAGCTGGGATTATAGGCACACCCCATGGCATCTGGTTAACAGGATTATCAGACCACCCTGTGGGTGTTTCAGCCTCTTTCTTCTGTTGCTGCAATGACATCATCAAATGGAGCCTCTGTTCTGACGTCTCCATGGTAACAGTAACGTGGCACTGCAAAAGAGGCCAGCAGTACAGGCCTCCACATTGGCTGCTTCTGGCCCTGAAAGAACATGTTTTCAGATTTCACTGCTGAGAAGAGACCACTGAGACATATTCCTCAGGACTTTTCCAAACTTCTTTTTTTTAAGAGCTCTGAAATTCAAAGAGAAGGATAAAACTTTCGCTGTAGATATCATTCTAATGAATACCAGAGAGATTTTTATCTTGTTCTTTTATCTTATATTCACGATGGCCCTTAATTTAATATAACTTCACCTAAGTATCTCATTAATAAGAGACAATTCGCAAATCAGACCATTACCTGTACAAAATTGATCCAATGGAGCATTCATTTTCGTTCTGGACAGCTATCAACCTTCACTGGCCTTCAGACTCATGTGAAACTTGTTAAAAATACAGCTGTGGAGTTGCAACTGGGAGGGGGCTGGGGTGGGCCCAAGACGTTGGACTTAAAGTGCTCTCCAGGGATCGTAATGTCAGACCCTACACTGCACTTAGAAACATGAGGCTCCCTTTCAAGCACGTTTGAAGAATAATCTGCTTTACTCGGGGAAGCACACTTCCCGTTGGCTGTGTGCTCACCACTCAGCTACGGGAGGGCCACACCGTGTTCGTGCTCAGCTGCATCTTCTCCAGTGGAAGCTCGAGAAGAGCTTTGCACACAAACCACGTGCCCGAAACACTCCGCCTGGAAAGGCTGGGTCTTTTTTTTAAGCAGTAAAGAACACTTGCGTCCCATGAGAAGGTTTAATGTAAAATGCATGAAGAAAAGGGAAATGGATTTGTCTACCTAACACCCATGGGGCCGGGGAGATGGCTCAGTAGAATAAGCACTTCTCTGGCAAGCGCAAGGACCTGAGTTCAATCCCCAGTTCCGCAAAAAAAATAAAAATAAAAAAAATAACACCTATGTACCAGTGACAGCACTGCAAAGTTCAATCACCAGGCCATGAAGACAAGGACTATTGTGCTAGCACTTGGGGAGGGAAGGATGCGGAAGTGCAAGTTCAGGGCCCAGGGTCCTCAGGGACTCAGGTCCTCGGGGCCCACGGTCCTCAGGGACTCAGGGTCCTCAGGAACTGAGCGCTCAGGAAAACATGAGGGCCTGGGCACAGGTGACTGGCAAAGCAGGGAGCCACAGGAAGAGCAAGGCGACCACGGTACCAGCAGGGGAGAACATTCAGGACAAGCACAGCAAAGGCTGAATGCGGAAAGGGGTAGAAGATAAAGCAGGAGACATGGGCCGGGCCAGACGATGGCCAGCAGTCTGTGCTAAGCTGGGCGTCTGCTATTATGCCTCCCAAGAGCCATGGACACCACTGGAAGATTTATATTTTTTCATTTGTATTCTATTTTTATGGCACTGAGGACTCAACCCTGGGCATTTGCATTAAAGTACACTCCCATCCCCGTTATAGAAAAACATTTTATTTTGCAAAAGGGTTTCACCACATTGTCCAGGCTGAGCTCCCAATCTCTGTCCTCCTGCCTTGGCCTCCCAGAGTGGTGGGATTTCAGGGATCACCGCCACATCCTGTTGTAGTTGGCATATTTTAAGGAAGGGGTGACATGCACTCACTCCTCTGGGAATGCAGAACACCTGGAGCCTGGGGAGAACTGCCCCCAGAACCGCTGAGGAGCTCCCGAGCGGGCTCTGCACCCAGACCCTGCCCAGTGAGGATCCAGGACACAGCGATTAAGGCTCTTGCCCAGGATTTCTGATGAGCCAATTGGATAAGTGGTCACCACTGCAAGGTATATTGAATATATGTTTCTAACCATCAATCCACCTGTCTATCAAGGGCTTTTTTGGGGTATGTAGTATATATGATATAAAATTGTGAATTTGTGGGACTTCAGTAACACTTTATCAGCATTTGAAGATACTGGTACTCAATCCTCTTATAGGAAATTTGCCACCAAGTTTGAAGCTGGAAAGTCACTGGAATAACTGAAAAATCAATGCATGGTTTTTCAGATTTTTCTGTGTGTTAAGAATCGTGTAAAAAGTGAATTGTCTCTACTGATCGTCAACACAAGTAATAAAATCTCAAATATGGAAGACAGTGTTGAAGAAAAAAACAGAAACCAGACAACTTTCTGTAAGTCCGAGTTTGCAGCACGGGATGCTTCCTTCACCAGGGAGCTGGTGCGTGGATACAGTGCGTCTTGATCCTTCTCCCCCACTCCAACTCCATCTCTGGGGCTCCTTCCCACTTGCACTGTGTTTTCCTGTTCCCTAGCATCTACCTTATACTTCACATTTCAAATTCTAGGGGTACCTACATTCATGAACTTAATTTTCTCCATGACTCTGGTCACAAACTAAATTGGAAAAGAACTAAATTGAGGGCCAGTCAAATAGCTCAGTGGATTAAAGTGCCTGCAAGCAGGTGCAGGGGCTGGGAGTTTGATCCCCAGGCCTGCTATGCCAGCCCTGCCCTGGGGCACACTGAGATGGCAATTGAGACTGGGCGTGGAGATGCATGCCTGTAATCCCAGCTCTTGGGAGGCTGTAAATAGGTGGATCACTACAAGTCCAATCTAGTAGTGAGACCCTGAACACCCTGTAGACCCTTCCTTAAAATAATAATAATAATAATAATAATAATAATAATAATAAAAGAACTAAACTGAATTTCCCCGTAAGGTCAACACTGAACCTAACCACTGAATTTTTAAATTTTTAAAATTAATTAATGAATTAATTCGTTACAGGTTCTCAGTACACAGTTGAGACTCGTAGTGATCCTCTTGGCTCAGTCTTCCCAGGGCTGGGATTACAGGCGTGTGCCACCACCCCTAGTTGGCACGATGACCTCATGTGTCAGATTCATTCCACTCAATATTACGGTCTCCAGGTCCATCCACTGTCCCACAAATAACTCAAGTTTGTCCTTCCCCGTGGCAGAGTGGTACTCCATTGTGTGCAAAGGCCACATCTCCTTTGTCCCTTCGTCTGTTGGTGGGCCTGTAGGCTACTGCCAAGTGTCAGCTGTTATGACTTGTGCTGATGTAAGCACTGGAGTGCACGTGTCGCTGCAGTATGGTGTCTTTAACTCTCCCAAGAGGATTCCTACAAGGAGAACAGCTGGCTGGAATGGGATTCCTAGTTTTTGGTTTTTTGAGGAGTCTCCACACTCTTCCACCATGGTACCCACCCACAGCGGAGGGGCTCCTTCTGCCATCCGGCCTCCACATTTTAAACCATTGTTTTGGATTAGCTGCATCGAAGTCCTTTGGAAGTTAACGCACAGTTCTGAATGCCTGACTCTGACCCCAGCCTCCTGAGTTGGGCCTTCCCTCCAGGCTTCTAGCAGACTCTGCCAGGTCCTTGTCACATTCCGTTGAAGTGGAAAATCTCAGTTACCTGGCAGATGACTTCAACTTCCTTCAATGAAGCACAATGGTATCAGGAATATATAAGTTTAAACCATTTTACTATAAAAATAGACATCCCATTGAGCCTTAAATGACCCGTTTTATAATGAAAGTGTGGGGACAGACATGCAGGTATGGACAGTGAGAAATGAGGTCATAACTCTGATGCTGGAGATACGCAGAGTCATGTAGGGAACCAGCTACTAAGTCACACATTTGACCAGCCCAACCCAGAATATCAGATCTACCCGCTTCACGACTTCAAAACTCTTGTGTTTGGCAAATATATGTAGCACGCTCATTTTGATATCAACTAATGCTTACCAACTCTCAGCAAGAGCTTTTATATTTTCATCCTGCAGGCCCCACGAAATACCCTCCTCGTGTGTAAATTGGCCTGCTCCTTCCGTGACAGGACAGAAGCTTGCTGAAGCATTCAGTGGCACTGTGGGCTGCCACGCGGTGGCATCTGACAGGCAAGGTGCTGTGTACCCTGGGCTCCCCGTTTCTTTTTGATTTATGGACTGCAGCCCACGCTCCCTCTGTGATGAAAGCCCGGATCTTTCCAGTTTTTTCTCACAGTGACAGCTGCCATGCCTTCTAGTTACTTATTTTTCCTTACGAAAAGGAAAACAATTGATCTATGTTGTCTTTAAGGCTTGGTGGAATGTGCGTAGTTGCCTCTATGAGAAAAAGTATTAACACAGTAGCAGAGATTTTGTTGTGAATCGCCCTCAGATCCTCACTGTCACCTCCAACACGCTCCTCCTGCCACCCTGGCCACTCTCTGCAGCAGCTCTGGAGGCCTCTGTGCTGAGTATTTTTAGTTGCGCTGTTCCAGTGGCCTCGATGTCCTGGGTGATCCAAATGTTTCCCATTCATGGTCACTTTGACTTTAAGGAAGAGCGCAGAGTCACAGAGCACCAGATCCAGCGAATAAAGTGACTGGAGACATGGAGAGAGACCGAGCTGTGGATGGGGATGCAGTGTCGTGCTTTTATGAGCCCGCCATTGGATGGAACTCGGCGGCAGCAGTCACCAAACTGTTGACCACACCACCGCGCAGAGACCTTCACAAATGAGGACTTCCAGAAGTACTTCAGAAAGTGGTAAGAGTGAAGGGACAAGTGTGTTTGAAGTGAGGGGATTCCTGGCAACATATTGTTTTACTGTAATAAAAAATTTCCTCCACGCTTCCTGCCTTGGACAATTCCTGATCACACTGGGGACTCGGAGGACCACCGAGCAGGTGAGTCTGGGGAGAAGGAAGGTGCTCCAAGAACAAAGCTGGTTCTTGCCCCTCTCCTCAGTTTGCCTCTTCCACCTCGTAAGACTCGGAATTTTTCACTTTGTCATATTCCAATATCTGATGTCTCATTATCTGCAACTGTCTTGGGGTCTCCAGTGACAGTCCAAAAAGCCAAGGAAGTGATGTCACCACGAGAGCTGGAAGCGAAGCGGCCTGTGTGAGACTTTATAGTGTGAGAAGACGTTGGCGTCTATGTCTGTTGCACACACAAGGTGATTGAAAAGGGGTAATTAGTACCACAAATTAATTAGTACATAATCTACAATCCCCAAATGCCACGGAGAAGTGAGGGGGAAAGGACCTCAGAAAGAACTGACAGGAATGTAGTGCGTGGGACTGAGGTGGAAAAAAGGAATTTTTCTTGCTGTGGCCACCCTCTAGGTGCGGCATCTCCCTTCAGGGGCAATTTTCTCATCTGTGACAATAATGAATTAATGTTATTCAAATACAGTCATCTTTTATTGATTTTTTTCTTTCACCAGGCACACTACAAGCACAACACGCATTAACAGGTCTATTTAGCAGAGGCTTCGCGGTAGGATTGAGGATTGCTCCATTCCTCAAAGACTCCAAGGCACAGCGCTCTCCCGAGGACAGCTTCACGCGGCAGCCGCGCGGGGCCCCGTGAGCTCTGGCTCCCGGGTGCAGGAGGGCCTTCCAGCTCTGCCATTCAAGTACGTGCAGACTAGAAGCTCGCCAGTGCACTTCCAGGGTGTGCTTGGAGTGGAGAGTGAGAGAGACAGGGACCAGGAGAAGGACAGAAAGGAAGTCGGGGGTGAAAGGAGAGAGAGTGTTGGGCTGGAGAGATGGCTCAGTGGTCTAAAGCACCTACTTAGAACAAGCTTAGCAAAAGCATCAGGGACCGCGGTTCAATCCCCCAGCACCACATGCCAGCCAGCCCTGCCCCCTGGTGGGCTGAGCTGGTCTCTCTCTCTCTCTCTCTCTCTCTCTCTCTCTCTCTCTCTCTCTCTCTCTCTCTCTCTCTCTCTCAAATAAATAAATAAAATTTAAAAAAAAGGAGCCCTGGGGCCCTTCAGGGGCGATTGAGGAACAAGACTCCTGTCTGTGTTGTGTCGTGGTACTTGAGGGAAAGGTGCCAGCGGGAGGTGCACTCAGCTCACTCCAGAGAGGCCACGTCTGGAGGGAGGGCTGGGGAATGGGTCCAAGCACATCTAAGAGGGATTTTTTAAATCTTTAAGCTAAATATGGTGATTTTAAAACAATATTTTGACGAGTGCATGTTTGCGGCGCATAGTGGCTACCTCCACCATGGGAGCTGGTGCGCATACGTGATGAATCTTAGTTCCTTCTATGTCCCCTCCCATCGAGGGAACAGGCACAGGCAGACAGGCAGGTTTCTGACAGTGTTATTATATTATAGAGTAATGTATGCAGTCACCACGAATAATGGAAAAAAGTGAAAAGAAGTATTCTCTAGTTTCCATACAACAAGGCCAGCATACTGCAGCTGGGACATGTGGCGTTTCCTTCCTCCACATTACCAATGGTAGCTACATTTTGGCGTCCACAGTCACGTCTAAGGGACGCTTAACGCTGGGCAGGCTGCTGCACATCTATAATCCCAGCACTCAGGAGGCCGAGCCAGGAAGATCCTGAGTTTGAAGTGCACCTAAGCTACATAGCGGGTTTCAGCCCAGTCTGAAATATAGCAACAGCAGTCTCAGAAAGCAGAGAGAGTGAGCTGGGGCCAATGTGGCGACAGAGGCCTGTAAGTCCAGCGTGCAAGAATGGGAGGAACAGGAGGATCTTAAATTTCAGGCCATCACAAGCCACTTAAGTTCAAGATCAGCTTGGCGTGCAAAATGAGATCCCTTCTCAAACAAAAGCTAACAAGCCCATCCCCCAAGCTAATAAGAAAACAAAGTACATTTAGTATTCAACCAAGTAAATATGAAATAATATACAAGTATATTACCATTTCATACATTGGAGCTGCGTCCAGTTTTAATTGTATTATAAATTACACCGCATTGAATATATTTGGTTTTTTAAAAAAATCTTTGTTTATAAAATTCATTCAATATTTTCAATCACTTTCAAAAGACAGAAGCTCTGAAAGCATAACTACTTAGTTACTGAGCATAATTACTGAACACCTCTAAGGCTTTTGACACTTTAGATTATTTTACCAACAATGAATAATAATATTATTTGCCCACACTCTTGCCAGAATGAATCACCTGCAAACAAAAAGCTTGTAATTGGACAGATGAAAAGCCAATGTGTCTTTTGCGACATTTCTCTTACAGCTAGTGAGGCTGAATAAGTCTTTGTATATTTGTTTTTGTTTTTTTTTTTTTTTTTCTACTTTGCAGTGTTTATTTTGTCCTTTGTATATTTATCTTTTAGGATCATACTGCTTTACAATTTTACCAATTTTAGGAATTACTTAAAAAGATATTAGTATATTCCCACCTAAAATTCCCCCAAATGAAAGTAACTATTATATATTACAAACATATACCAATAAAAATAACCCACCTAGTTGCTCCATTACAACTTTGCTTGCCAGGTTTATAAAATGTATGTGTGAGAACAGCCGGCTGATCCACTGGGGTACACCGCGGCACTGCTCTGGGCCTGTGCTTCAGCTCCTCTTTGACCGATCTACATAGTTTGGACCCTGAACATCAACCAGAGCCACTGAGGGGGCAGATTGGGGCCCAGTCTGGGGCATACTGAGAGATGCTGACAGGTAGAGGAGGTGGAAACTAGTCACCAGGTGCCCTGGAAGCAGACCTGCGGGGGGCGCCCTGGCCCTTCTATCTCCATCTTGGTTCTGGCAACACAGTGCCCAGACCTCCTCTGCCACCCACCTGACCTACATGTCCTCCACACTATGTCCCCCACCCCATGTCCTCACCCCATGCCCTCCATCTCAATGTCCTCCACCCGAGGTCCTCCACCTGATGTCCTCCACCCCATGTCCTCCACTCCATGTTGTCCACTCCATGTCCTCCACACTATGTCCTCCACCCCATGTCCTCACCCCATGCCCTCCATCTCAATGTCCTCCACCCTGATGTCCTCCACCCGATGTCCTCCACCCCATGTCCTCCACACTATGTCCTCCACACCATGTCCTCACCCCATGTCCTCCACCCCAATGTCCTCTACCCTGATGTCCTCCACCCCATGTCCTCCACCTGATGTTCTCCACTCCATGTCCTCCACTCCATGTCCTCTACCCTGACATCCTCCACC
>NW_004524705.1:2024892-2028088 GCF_000260255.1 Octodon degus | reverse complement strand
TCCTCCACCCCCATGTCCTCCACAAGTCTGAGGGAACACAGCCAGCCAGTCATGGACTGAAACCCTGAACCTCAAACCCAGGTAAACTTTTCCTCCTTTTATGGTGATCATCTCAAGTGGTTTTTGCTAATGATGAGGTGCTAACACTGAACCCAACACCCCGTTTGTCGCTTTCCGTTCCCTCTTAGCCTATGTTGTTGGAGACAGTATCAGTAGTCATAAATAGGAGCTCTGATAAACCCAATATAATCAATTATAGAGTGCAATAAAAGGAAGTTGATCTGTGTTAGCAACTAGAACCATAAAATATCTAGGACTAAACTTAGGAGCAAGCGTGCCTGACCTTCATGAAGGAAACTGGAAAGGAAAAAAAAAAAAAAAAAAAACCTGAAGAAAAGCCAACCCTTCTCTTACCTGGTGTGAGGAGCTGAGTGTCGGCAGGACATCGGAGGCCCCAAAGTGATCGTGGAAGTTCACGCCCATTCCACGGTGTTGCAGGGACATGGCAGGGTGGTGCAGACTCAGAAGAAATAACAAGTGAGGACAACAGAGAGGTTTTGGAACTGTCCCCTAAGGCCATCCAGGCAGGGATTAGGACGGCAATTCCAGACTAGCGAGATAGAGTAGAAGAATCTGGAAACAAACCTGGACACACAGGGGAAAATGTGTGAGATAAAAAAGGTATTTAGATTAGTAGGGAAAAGGACGGGCTTCTCAGTGCGTCATATTCTGGAATGGCTGTCGTGCGATCTCCAGGATGACACACCCTGGTAACTTCGCTCCTACACTGTTCACTTGGGTTCTGTCTCCTTTACTGCTGCTCCCCTGTTTTGGGCACCAGGTTGAACACAGTCCTTATCCCTTTCCTTTCTGGCGTATTCCACCTCAGACTCTGGCATCCTAGGTTGACACCACCAGTGAGTCCAAGTGAGTCCCAGTGATCCTCTCTATTCCTCACCTGGCTCCTAAGCCGTAGCTTCCTACATTCCCCCGCATACCTGAGACCTCTGAAGTACTGTCTGTAGAATAGGACTTGTGATTCCTCTTCTCTTGCCGTGACCCACCACACAGACACACACTCTTAGACCAATAATTTGCCTAGCATTTTTGATCTTAATAAATCACAGTCTGCCAAGACGCTCAAGCCTCAAACCCAAGTTTTTGTTCAACACCAGCTGTTACTCTGTCTTCAAATCCACGGGCCCTGCCTGTGAACGAGAAGGAGGGAATGAAGAGTGTGAGTCTGGAACAAGCTGTTGGGTGCCGATCTCGGCCTCACTATTTACCAACTTAGTTATCTCAGCAGGTTACTCATGTCTAGCAAATCATCTCTTCTGTAAAACAAGGTCAGCGATCTACCTAAATCACAGGTGCTGTTGTTCAGATGTGGCTGTCACCCAAAGGCTTGTGTGTTGGAGGTCTGGTCCCCAGTAAGGCTACATTCAAGAGCTGGGGCCCAGGGCAAGGTGTCGGGCCATTAGAGTGGCTGGCAGCCAGTGAGGCGTGTAGTTCTTGTGGGGCCATGGCTGGCCCTGAAGAGAGCGCAGGTGCGGAAGGGCAAGTCTGTCCCCTCTGTCTTGCTCCAGTTTCCCGCTTGTCACATCTCTCTTCCAGGTGTGGTCAGCATTGCGACCCGTCCACCCCAGCCTCTCACAGAACCACTGATCCTGTGTAGCACCCTCAGTGTGAAATTTTGAGTTCTCTTTTTGTTTTTAAAGTTCCTAGACTGAGGCATTTTTTCATAGCAATGCAAAGTAAAACAAATACCTGGGTAACACTAGTGATGAACGCATGGTCAGGAGACTAGAACAGGCAGCAAGGTGCACCACTTGCTCCACAGGTGTCAGATGCTGCTGGTGTCTCTGAGACGCATCTCCAATGCCTGCACCAGCTTCCGTGATCAGTGTGCCCCGGGTTCAGCTCACATGAGGCCCTTCCCTCCAGCCGGCCTGTCCATGTCCTCTGGCCTCCCACAGGAGGCAGATAGACCATTCTAAGTTTAGCACTCAGCAGAGGTTTCCTTGTTAATATCATCAGATTGTGAACATGGCCCGACAGTCCCTTGGTGAGCTGGCCTCACCCGCTCCCTGACCTCACCTTGCGGTGCTGTCCTCTGTTGATTCGCTTGGTCCATCGTGACGCCACCGCTGCTTCGGTACATCCAGCTGCGGGGCCCAGGGCCTCTGCTGTGCTTGTCCCTCTGCTCCTAGCATGCCCTCCCCGTTGTTGTGGCCTCCACATGAATGTGCCATCTCACACAGCTTTCCTTGGCCACGGTACCAGACACATCTCCACTGTCCCTAATCAGGTGGTCCCATATTGTTGTCCTTAAAATACTTCTAGTTACTTAAAATTATCTTGTATATTTGCTTTCTTTTTGGTGCTTGGGATGAAAACCAAGGTGTTGAACATGTTAAGCAGCTCTCTAATACTGGACCACACCCCTAACCTGTTGCCTTTTTTGGAAGGTCTTTTTCAGGACAAGAAACTTGGCAGCAGCCCCGCTGCCAGCAGCTGGTGTGGCAGGCGAGCCCCTCCCGGGTTCTCTCCCCTTCTCTTTTCTGCAAAGGTGGCTTATGGTCATCTAGAACTGCACAGGAGCAACTCGCTGCTCTCCAAGATGGGTCTGAACATGTGCTGTGTGGGTCTTGGGAGTGACCGGGGCAGGCGAGAGGGAGGAGATGGCGCTTGTCCACACTCTGCCAGGGTGATTGACTCAATGTCACCATTCCTGAGGTATCAGAATCAATAATACGACAGGATAGCACCATGTCTCTTTAAATCTCACGCTGGAGTACTACTCAGCTATAGAGAAGATAAACGGGAGTTATTTGTAGGAAAGCAGGTGCGCCTGGAGACACGACACCCTTGGGTGAAACAAACTGAACACACCAGCTTAGTTAAGTACCACATGGCTTCTCATATGGGAGAAATCCAAAGTATAAGGAACTGAAAAAAGTAAAAGATTCCAGAAGCCAGGAGATCTTCCAGAAATGGGAGAAGGAAGAAGAAAGTGAAGGTGCAGAGGCAGTGAATGGAACCATTACGTATACGAAAGATAAACCAATAAAAATGAGAATTTAAAAATCACCTAGCGGGCTGGAGAGATGGCTCAGTGGTCTAAAGCACCTACTTGGAACAAGCTTAGCAAAAGCATCAGGGACCGCGGTTCAATCCCCCAGCACCACATGCCAGC
>NW_004524705.1:2018354-2024739 GCF_000260255.1 Octodon degus | reverse complement strand
AATAACTTGGATTCAAGTCACATGATACTTCAAGCATCCCCCCCAAAGAAATAAGGGAGTGACTTGATCACTGCTGTCCCTAGTACCATTCCACCATGGCTTCCGCCTTCTGTCTCACTCTAGTTCCTGCCCACGCAGCCTTCTGTGTGTGGTTCCCATGAGCCGATCCTGTCACTCAGGGCTCTGAGCTTGGGCTTAAGGAGGCAGAAGTCAACGAATGACATCACCTCAGCGCTGCGACACATCTGCAGAGGGCTCTGCATGCAGGCTGAGGCAGTCCTGTATAATTCCATCCTACTTGATTCTAACAGAGAGAGCCGATAACCACGTGGAAGCCACCTCACGTCTGACAATGTCCGGAGACAAGCCCGTGCAGTAAGCCATGACTGCCCTGCGCATCAACGCCCGCAGAGGAGTTTCCCAACAGCAGTGCTTGCATGTGCCAGGTGAACCCTGCAGTGGGAGCAGGACTCGCCCAATCATGGGGTGGAAGGCCAGGGCCTGGAGTAATTCTGGCCGGACAGTGCTGTGCGGCACAACATGGATTGTGTCTTGAAACCTCCTTGGGGACAGAGCAGGTGGCCCTCCCTCTGCCTTCACAAACCTAGGGCCTATTATTTAAACATTTTTGCAATTATTTTCCTGAAACTGAGATTTACCCTAATGCCTAGAAAATGCTGAAAAAGTGACATCACACCACACCCAAAGATGTAGGTTCCAGAGATATCCTCTGGGGGGGGTGTCCCCGTAAGGAACTGTCTTGGAGGCCAGTTTCCAGATCACGAGGTGAACAGGTGAGCCCATGGATTTCCATGCCTTTAACAGCCCTGATAAGGCACCTCGCCAAGGCGTGAGTCCAGGCAATTTAATTCTACTTATCTTTCTGTAGCTCGATTGGGTATGCAGTTTTTTAAAATACCCTTTCGAACTAGCTGTGTAAAAAATGTCTCTGAGGGCACTTTCTCCAGTTCTTGCTGTGCCTATGAACCCCCTTGTTAATGTGAACCATGGAGAGGCGTCTGCTCCCCCTTTCCTGTACCCCGACCTATCTGCTTATTCACAAGGATAATTTTATAATTGGTGCAGATGACTGGCCTAAAAATGATGACCCTCTTTTGTACTATTACTTCACACTGAGGACAAAAAGGGTACAGGAAAATTACTCGTTGGCCCAGGAAGTTTATTAAAATGCTAAATGAAGGTCTGGCGACAGCTCAAAGAACTTTAAATAACCTTGCGGTGGAAAACCTCTGAAACCTCCTCCTACCATCAGTGCGGGCTCAGCTGGCAGGGATAAAGAGGGAGAAAAGAAGGAGCGCCACAAGGACAGAAACACCTATTTTTAAAGGGCGGCCGGCCCGGTGGTTGCAGGCAGCCAGGACGCATCCCAAGAGACAGCGATGACGCCAGCTCCCCGGGAGGCTGCGTGGCCGGGCGCACCGCCAGGCCTCTGCAGAGCTGCCGAGTCAGGCATGGACTGAGCCATGCAGAGGGAGCCGGAGTCACCCTGGGGCCAGGTGGTGCTCTCTCTTATTAATTAAGGCAGAACATGCTACCAACATACCCTGTGGATAACATTTTTTGCTGCTAAAATTCCATCACTTTACTGCATGTTTTTGTTTGGATTAAAAATGTCCTCCATAAGGTGCCCGTGTTCCAAAGTGGACTTTGGAAGGTGACCAGGTCATGGTGACACTACAGCTGAATGGGCCATTAGAAGGTGGCCCTGGCTGGAGGATGTAGGTCCCTGGTGGCGAGTCTCTAGCCAGCACACCACCTCTCTCTGGCTCTCCTTGGCTCTGCTTCCTGACCAACCTTTCCTCGCCATACCCCTGATGTTTCTGCTTGGAGCCAGCCAACCATGGACTGAAATCTCAGAAACCATAAGCTATCAGAACGTTTCCTCCTGTAAGTTGTGCATATCAGGTGTTCTGTCACCACAACAGGAAGAAAACCAATACAAAGCCCAAGGCTGCGGGAAGTAGGGCAGTTTCTCCTCCAGCGCTATCTCCTCAAGGAGCAGAATGTTGGGAGCCATAAAGCTGGAAATCGATCCTGTGTGGAGGGCAGGCTGAGGCCTCACAGCCGAAAGCAGTCAAGTTACCTCAGTCTTGAGAAAAACATCCTGCCTGGACATTGTGGGCTATTAGTCACTAGGCAAACTTGGGTCTTATAACTTTGAAAAGGTAAAAATAAAGGCCCTTACTACGCACTGTTCTGCGGGCCGTTGCCAATCAGGCATGGCCACCACCTGACCTCGGCTGTTATCCACTCACCATTTCCCCCCAAGGAATACTGAGAGACCAACAGATCCCTATGCAGTACGCTTTCTGTTTTCTATTTTTTTTTAATTTTTTTTATTTATTTGAGAGAGAGAGAGAGAGAGAGAGAGAGAGAGAGAGAGAGGGATTGAACCGCGGTCCCTGATGCTTTGCCAAGCTTGTTCTAAGTAGGTGCTTTAGACCACTGAGCCATCTCTCCAGCCCCTGTTTTCTATTGTTTATTGGATCTTTCAACAGTCAAGAGGTTGCAAACCCTAAAAGATAAGGGTCTCCAGGATGAAGGAATTGAGTCAGGTGTGGCTGGGATAGCAGAAACTCTTTACTCTTAGGCCTCGGGGAGGATCAGGACTCCACATACCGTCACAGCAGGAAGAGAAGGTAGCCATTCACGGTGTCCCAAGGATCCCAGCAGACATGGTGTCCGCTGAGAGTGTCCTCGGAGCTTCAGCACATCTGGGATCTGTGGCCTTTGTACTCAGCCTGACCTCTGGCCAGGCAGAAGCACAGCCTCAGTTAACAGCAGTTTCCAGCGGCCTTGTTTCCAGCAGGGGAGGGGGCAGGGTCACTGTGTGGAACCCGGGATTGAACTCAGGCCCTTGCAATTGCCAGGCAAGTACTTTTTCTACTGAGCTATCTCCCCAGCCCCACACTGGGAGTTATTTGAAGCCTATCCGCCCACACCTTGTCCTAGCAGTGCCGCCCAGCCCCACCCCTCACCAGGAAGGACTAGAAGCAAAGGAGCCTGAAATCCAGTGCAGTACCCCCCCACCCCGCCTGCCCATGAGCTAGAATGGTGCCTTAAAGCTGCCTTACTGCAGAAGCAGAATTTGTTCCTGCTTCCCGCACTGGTCTTGTACTTGCTGCTTTACAAGGGGTAATCAAAAATGCAGTGACTGTCTAAATTTTCTTTAAAGAATTTGGTTACAGTGAAATACACGCTGCCATTAATAGGCCTCAAGTGCCCCTGCCTCACAGCCCTCCTCAGGCTGCACCAGCGCCTGCTTCCTGCGCTTCCTGCAGCGGCTCTGGGTGTCCTCCCTCCTGAGTAGCGCCACGAGGTGCGGACGAAGCAGAGCGCGTGCTGCTGCGGGTGCCATCCGACGCAGACGCACATGCAGGGCAGGACGCTGTGTCCGCGCCCACCGCCCGCACTGGATCTGGCGCCCTGAGGCTTCTGGCTCTTGGTCAAGGTAGAATGACCCGGAAAGGGAAACATTGCGAATCAGTTCTGGACACTGAGGCAACGAGGACAACGTAACTAAAGACTGTGGTCGTGTGCTGAAGGTGCATGTGTGTGTGTGTGTGTGTGTGTGTGGTGGGGGGTACTTTCAGGGTAGTAGTGGCGATGCGTCGTTCACTGTAATACATTTGAAATTAATTTTTAAATATATAAACATACCCTGTAGTTTTCAGTCAAACTTCATATTTTGTGTTGTTTTTTAAAAAAACGTATTTAGAACAGGGTCTCACTACACAGATCGGACTCGTAGTGATCCTCTTGTTTTCCGCCTCCCGCGCACTAGGATGACAGGCGCGACACCATGCCCACAGCCCCATCGGGGTCTCAGCGGGCGCCGGGGGTCGAGCCGGCCGCTGTGCTCTGCCTCAGCAGGCGCTTCAGTCCGCTGAGCCACCTGGCCGGCCCTCGCGGGCTCGTCTTGGTGTCGCATTTGTTATTAGTGCTTTTTAAACTGAAGCGGTTCGTGCTCTCTTTCAGCGCCAGGTTGCGCCTAGCCTCGGGCCGAAGGCTGGGCCTGGCCCTCCGCGAAGGCCGCAGGCTGCACGCCCGCTTGCTGAGGCTGCGCAGCCAGCCCGGGCAGACGCGGGGCTGGGCGGGTGCCACCGCCCGGCGTGGTGGGCGGACCACTCCTGACCCTCCCTCTGGCTGAGCCCTCCAGCACCTTCTGCTGGCCACCAGCCACCGCCGCAGAGAACCCTGGCGCGTGTGTGCCAAGGTGCTGCTTCTGCCTTTGTGATTCTCGTGCTTTCAAGCCTTCTTGGGGACAATTGCTATAATATAATTGCATTTTCTTTCAGTACACCGAAACTTATTGCGTAGTGCTGAAAAGCTTAACTGGGAAAAGAGTTCATATTTGAGAAAACAGACCCGACTGCGCGGAGCAGGGAAGAGCAGGCCCCAGGGCTGCAGAAAGCGGGGCGCGCTCACGGTGCAAAAACCACGGTGCACGTGCGCCGTTTCCCGGGTCCAGGGCCTCGCCAGCCTGAGGCCTTCCAGCCAAGGCGAATCTTGGGCTGCAGTCCCGGAGCCTCCCTGGCCCTGCTCCCGCACGTCCGGTGGCTGTGAGGCCTGGGGCTGGAGCCGGCTCTTGCTTGGGAACTGGAAGCCCCGTCTGTGAGCTCATGGTCAGCATCCCTTTGTGGGTTGAGGGAACCTGGACCGCTGGGGAAGGCATACTGCTGGGTGTGTTCCGAGGGGACGGAGAGGGGACATCCAGCTCCAGGATGGCTTGGGACCAGCCCATGTGCCGGGCGCCTGGAGCGAGCAACAGGCAAGGAACCGCAACGGGTCTCTTCTGGAGCCGGTGCGGTTGGCTTCTCCACCCCGACGTCACCGCCCAGCCTCCGGGAGTCACACCACGGCCCGGGCTTCCCAAGGGAGAGAGCACGCGCTGCTGCTGTTCCGGGCTTTCACAGGTGGGCTGGACCACATCCCAAAGCCGGCTCCCGGTGCGTGGGGGCTGCTCTGCCTCCATGCGGCGCGGCACCCCAGGCAACCTGCTCTTCTCCCCTTGGCGCTCACCTCTGCTGCTCTCCTTCCTTCTCCACTCCCACTCCTCCTCCTCCTCCTCCTCCTCCTCCTCTTCCTCCTCTTCCTCCTCCTCCTCCTTTGCCTTCTCTCTCTCTTCCTCTTCTGCCTCTATCTCTTTTTCTCTGTATGCATAAAGAATATACATATGTGATTGGAACATATGATGAATAATTAAATTTTAAAAGTTCATTAGCCCTGGCGCCTCGAATCCCTCACAACACCCTCCCCATCGCTTCACACGCACTCGTCGCGTCATCCTGGCCGCTCCTTCCGAGGTGTCTTAGCTGTGCTGTCCTGGCTGTCCTTGTGGTCCGGAAGCTACTTAACACACTTTGCGTTGCTGGTCATCTTGACCCTGGGGGAGGGCCAGAAGTCCTTGGGCCACATCTGGTGAATAAAGTGGTTGAGGACCAGCCTCGCGTTCTTACGAGCTGCCTTCTGGTCATCGGACGGCACGGGGCAGGAGCAGTCGCTGCAATTTTTGAGTCATGGCAGCATCTTTTTTATTAGAATACATTTTTAATATTTTTTTTATTTCTTCGCAGTTACACAGTTTAAAGACACAATCATTCTCCACAAATCTTGATCGCACCTGTGTGGTCCAGGCCTTCCTGGCGCTGTCAGATCCCTGACTAATAAACCTCCCAGCTGGCTGGGTGACACAGCCCCAGCGACCACAGCTCGGCCTCCGTGGCAGGTCTTCGTCTCGTAGCAGTGAGGCAGCCACCAAATCCTTCATCGGCACTACCTGGCCTCCGGTGCTGGCATGTCACCTTCTCTCTGCCACTTCCCCTGCCATCCTTTCAGTCTCGATCACTGACTGGGCTTTTCTGTGAATTTCTGAGCTGCTTGTCATGTTTCCAGCAAAGTCTTTTCTACTTGCAGGAAGAAAAGTGTGTTCCTTCTCCTGACTAAGGGATGCCAGTGATCACAGACCATTTGCATTTTCTTCTCTTGCATATGTTTTCCTAACATTGTATTATCTTAGTAGTCAGGAAGAAGTAGGTTATAAAATCTGAGATTACTTTGGATTCCTGGTGTTCTTAATTGTTGGGAAAGAGTGACCTTAATTACTCAAGTGGAATCTATCTTGCTTCTAGAAGAATGAAGTACCTGGTGGCTTGAGCCTTAACTTAGGTCAATAGTATGGCATTTCGGTGAAAGAAATCCCTGTGAGAGTTTATCTGCCCAGTTCCTGGGGGTCTTGGTCCCCTTGCAGTCCCAACATTGAGGAGGATGCCTGTGAGTGGGAGGGAAGCCAGCCTACACAGTGAGCTCAAGGGCAGCCTGTGCTACACAGCCAGACCTCAGCTCTAAATAGCAAACAAACAAA
>NW_004524705.1:2015824-2018254 GCF_000260255.1 Octodon degus | reverse complement strand
AAAAAAAAAAAAAAAAAAAAAGAAAGAAAGAAAGAAAAAGAAAAGAAAGAAAGAAAATTCTTGACACTGACTCTTACTCTCTATCCTAGTATAGACATATTTTCTACTTGTTTTGTTTTAGAGCATCTCAGTCCTTTGAGAGTTATCCTGAGACCAAAAGAAAAAAAAAATGTGTTTAGGGTATGTTAACATAATTTAAAGAGATGAGAGTTTCTTGCACATTGATATTCTTAAAAACACGTGCCGCCAGGAAGGCCGCTTTGGGGCTCGATCAGGCACCTGCAGTGGCCTGCGTGGTTATCAGTAGTGGTGGGAGCAGCACAGAGGCAGACGCGGGCTATGTTCTTCCTTAAAACAAGAGCCCAGCTACCAAGAAAAAGCAAAGGCCACCACTGTTAGGAGCCAGGGACAGTTCTGTCTCCCCTGAAAGCACCTGTAAGAGGTGTTAGAACTTGCTCCACCTGCACCAGGAGACCAGCGGTTCTTAGGCAGGAGCCAGAGTTTCATGCTCCGCGTGGTGACAGCTCCATGCCTGTCCACTGCCACCCCTGAAGAGAAGTCAGGGAACTCTGCAGGTCAGAACCGCTTGGGGCTCAGGGTGCCTAGAGTCCCGGGGGTACAGAGACCAGAGAGGTCATGTGACTAATGGACATCTGTGGTGGACAGCTATGGAGGAGCTAGTCCAATGGACTGTAAGTTAGTCCTTAGGCTAACCAGCTGTCAGCTAGCCACGTGAGTTACTGGACCTTCCCGAGCCTCAGTTTACCCCCTCTACAGTGGCGCCTGAAGCACCATCTCAAGGTGTTGGAAGAAATAACAAGTATTCCTGGCACAGGCTCCAGTGACTGAATGTTCCATAAATTTAGTTTCTACCTGTGACTGTTTCCTTCCTTTTTTTTTCCCCTGGGAAAAATCTTTAGCTTTTAAAAAGACCAACTTTAAATAAAGTCTCACAATACAGGGGTTAACTTCCTTAAATTTCTCAAACCTGGTAACTGGTAGCGTGCTATTTTCACCTGGTTACTGTTTCACGGGAAGAGATGCCTTCCTCAAGCCAGAAGAAATTATTGATAAAGGCAAACATTCTCAATCAGTGGGGCAAATGTTCTATGTCAGTACTGTGGGTGACAAATGGTTTGTCATTTAACATGTGGCAAAGACTATTAAAATGTGGCAGAAAAAATTATGAGAGTTTATGGGGCTGAATGGTTCATCGACGACGACAAAAGGACAGGCACTTGCCTGCGAGCACAACCAGCTTCAGCGGATACTCGCGCTTCCTTCTGCTGGGGAGCAGCGGGAACTCTGCGCACCGAGCAGAGTGCGCTCCTAGACGGCTTGGGTATGGGGAGCTCACACATTGAGGCGCAGCCTCCTTGCGCCTCCCAAGCGGGACTTTTCTTGCTGGTGTGTAGATGGGGCTCCCCATGTGTTTGAGAAGGTGACAACAGAATTGAAGTACAGAAAAGAAGGAAAATCAAACTGAAAAAGAAGCTCTGTCAAAAAAAAAAAAAAAATCAATAATTCTGCCGCTGAGAAATTGCTACCATCCTTATCCAGGAAGGAGTGGAAAGGTCAGAGCCAGCTAAGCTGTGTGATAAATGAGTTTATAAAGCAGACTGTGTCGGGAGACTAATTTAATTGGCTTCCTTAAGTGTGATAATGTACCGCACTTCCTACGGACTTTTCCCTTTATTAAAATCTGAAAACTAAGCTGAGTGGAAGGCATACCGTGTCTGCCTTAATGATACCAACAATATCAATGTCTGCGGGCACACAGGGGCATTCATTATTATTATTACCAATATCTGCCCAAAATATTAAAAACAAAATGAGGTGTTTCTTTCTTCTTGACATTTTGGACAACTTCAAGTCATAAAGACAAGCGTTTTTCTTTATCCCACCACACCCCCTGCCCTGGGTGTTCGGCTCCTCACTAAATGCCCACCGCCACTGCTCTTGAATGACAAGTTAAATTGCCATGCTAGCCTGTCACTAGAGTCCCCTGCAGATGCATTCTAAACACCTGGATGCACACTCGTGGCTTTAAAGCGTGGTCTCCCCTCCTCTGCCAGCATGTGCTATCTGCGTAGCGCGTGTTCCTGGACTGCCACTTTCCATGTGAAGAGAAAGCATATTTGGGAGACAAAGTCAGTTTTACCAAAATTTTACACAAATCCCCCTTTCATAAAAAAGATCTAGTAAAGGGTCGGCCAAATAGCTCAGCAGATTAAAGTGCCTACAAGCAGGCGCAGGGGCCCGGGGGTTCAATCCCAGGCCTGCTGTGCCAGCCTCCCCCCACCCCCAGGGCATGCTAGCCAGCAACTGAGACTGTGTGTGGTGGCACGCGCCTGTAATCCCAGCTCTTGGGAGGCTGTAAACAGGCGGATCATTACAAGTCTGATCTAGTAGTAAGACCCTGAACACCCT
>NW_004524705.1:1970735-2015671 GCF_000260255.1 Octodon degus | reverse complement strand
GAGGGGGGCTGTATATTTGTTTAAAGCAAAGGCTGATGCAGTCGTGCCCACCCTTGCCTCCTGGGATATCCAAAGAAAAAAAAGCCAGTGAGCTTGGGCGTTCGGGTTCTGTGGCGAACCTAGGGCACTTGCGCACTAAGTACTAAAGGCCGAGCTTACCCGGCACAGCCCCATGTCTGCCTGGGAAGGGAATAGCGGGAAACCAGGGGGCAGACCTAGAGGATTCGGTCGTGCTTTCTGGGGATAACGCAAGGGGGCGGTGACAGAAGGTGCCAGGAACAATCATCAGAAAAACCCAAGATTCCAAAGTCAAGTAGGTGTAGGAAATTCTGCATTAAACAGTGTAAAAACGGTTTTTCCCTCTATTTTTGCATTCTAAAGCTTTGATAATCCTCCAAGCCTGTAAGTGAGGATGCACAGAGGCCTCCGAACTGCAGCAGTAACAACAGCACCTGTCCTGCTCAAGAAAATGCCAGGCTTGCACATCAAGCCTCGCAGCCTGGCCGCACGGCCCTGACTCCACGTGTGGAGAGTGTGCTGTGCTTTTCATCAAGAAAGAAACAAGGGCCAGCGGTAAAGCGCAGGGCCCAGGGCTTGATCCCTGGCTCCGCATGCTGCGCCAGCCCCGCCCCCGGGTGCACTGACCCAGCCATGGAGTCTAGGTGGGTGCGGTGGCCCGCCCCTGTACTCCCGGCAGAAATCAGGAGGATCACTACTTTTTTTTTTTTTTAATTTTTATTTATGTGTGTGTGTGTGTGTGTGTGTGTGGCCAGCTCAGCCCACCAGGGGGTGGGCCGGCTGGCATGTGGTGCTGGGGGATTGAACCGCGGTCCCTGTGCTTTGCTAAGCTTATTCTAAATAGGTGCTTTAGACCACTGAGCCATCTCACCAGCCCCCGAGGATCACTACTAATGTGGGCTATGTAGTGAGACCCTGCACACACACACACACACACACACAAAGAAAACTGAGAAAGAAACAAATCCTCTCCTTTTCTCCTTCTTGCATTCACTCCTGTAGTAAGGCCTGTCCTCTCTATCTCCAAGGACTCCCTGAACCCAGGTCTTCCTAATGGCCCCCAGACCATGGCCCAGACCAGGGGAGCCATCTCTGCTCTCCTGCGTTGGCATAAAATCCCAGCCAGTGGTCATTCTGCCACCACCTTCACCTCTCTTTGGCCCATCTATTTGTCCACAGCTCCCGGAGTGTTAAATTTAAAACTTCCCACAATCAAAGAAAACTTCTTACAACCAAAGACACACCACTGTGAGCCCTCCGCGAAATCCTCCCTCTCACTTCAAACACGGCCACGCCATCGTCCTCGCCACCTTCTGAAGCAGTTCTTGAGTCCTCTTTCCTAAGTGTCTCTATGAGACATGATCAAAAATACAGTGAATGCTGCTGCCAAGTGCCACCCACTAGAGAAGCGGCTCGTTGCTGTGTCCTCGTTCACCTTATGCATTTCCTCTGCCTCCATGAGAGTTCTGAAAGTCAAAATGACCATGAAAGGAAAGCACTTTGAATTGATTAGGACCTTGAGACAGACACAATAGCATTTCAAAGTAAGAACGTCTGCTATTTGTCTTTCCATGCCTGACTGACTTCACTAGCAGAAAGACCTCCAGATTCACCCATGTTGCTGCAGACAGACTTTCCTTCTTTCTACGGGCTGCATAGTATTCCCCTAGGTGTCTGTACTACATTTTCTTCATCCATTCTTCCATGACAGACGTTCAGTTTGGTGCTAGATCATGAGAGTTTTTAAAGGCTCGGGATTATGAGCCTTTTAAAGGCTGTAAGGTCATGAGAGTACAGAGCAATTTCAGATCTTTGGGGTAAATATCCAGAAATGGGAGAACATGGCAGTTCTGCTTGCAGCTATTTAAGGAACCTCTGTGCCGTCGTTCATAATGTTTGCGCTAATACACGTTCCCTGCATGAAAAGGACATTTCTTGAATACTTCACATGACAAACGTTTCCACATAGACTTGTATCATCCTGTATCAGTCAGGGTTTTAATAATGGAACAGATATAGCACGAGGTGTACAAATGTATAAGAAATTACAAGAGTGGCTTATACTGGTCAGCCAGAGTCGGGTGAGGAAGCGTGCGGAGGGCGTTACACACTGGAGACTGGAATCGGCCCAAGGTCTGGCGCTCACTGTGGTGTTCCGTGCAAGTCCGTATCAGGAGGCCGATGGGTCTGCGATGGAAGGGATGGAAGGCCGATGGGTCTGCGATGGAAGGCTGAAGGATCCAGGCCAGGGGCCAAAGGGTTTGCGCCGGAAGTCAGGAGATGATGTCCAAGCTGACTGCGGATACTGAAGTTCCTCCGAGGAAGCGGAATGTGGACTCCTTCCTCAACCCTTTATGTACTCTTTTTGTGCTAAGTCACTCGGGGCAGCCCTCCCCCACCAAGGGCAGGCCCCTGTACCCTTAGGTGAGCCAGCCATGGTGGCCACAGTACCAACCACTGTACGTCCTCACTTGCAGAAAGCAGAGATCAGGGAGGTGAAGCCCTTGTCCACGCCTCATGCTGGCTCCTCCCTCTGTGTTACACCAGTAGTGACTGGGTGAAAGGGTTAGCTTCAGAATATTTGCTTTATAATCCTCTAAAACTCTAGCAATGCAAACACCCTAATAATGGCAATGACCACAAAGCCTGCAGCTCCTTCTGGCTTGTTATCGGGAAATGCATTGACATTTCTTTTATCAGGCACTTGGCTGCTCTAAACAAGTGAATTTTTCTGATAGCTAAAGCTGACTTGTTAAATGTCAAAATTTCATTTGTTTATATCATATTTGGTAAGGTGTTTCTAAAATGTATATTCTCCTGCCTTTTAAAACAGCTTGTTTAGTAGCATGTAATGCTTTCTGAATAATAGATGATAAACTTTAAGACTGCAGCTATTATTCTGAGCAAAAAGAATGCTTTATCCACTGTAATAGGATTGGCTGCATAATAAATGGGTTTCCATCCAATAAGAATGGTAACACAGAGTTCTGATGGGGTGAGGCCCAGCAGCGGGGGCTTCCTGGCGCATGCAAGGCCCTGGGTTCCTTTCCCAGCATGCAGAACAAGTGCAGCAGCTCCTGCTCTATGAGTGAATCTATGAATCTATGAGTGACTGCAAGGCGATAGAGTAGCACATGACATCAGGCCAGGTTCCCATGTGACTGCACCAGTTTCCCACTGTGCAGCTGACCCCCATCCTGCCCTACGGTGTCAGAAACCCTAGACAAGAATGGGGTCTCCAAGGTACAGTCAATACTATAAAGCTCAATTTTGTAAAGAAAATCAAAGGTGGTAAAAATAATAATAACATTAAATGATTTATGTATCAAGCTTTATAAGCCACTGTTTGATTGATCCGCAGAAAATTCTAAACTTCATTTAGCATTTTATGGCTGTGGCTAGCATGCTTGACTGAAGTAACTTATGCAAATATGGGTTTTATTTTCAAATATTCCAAAAAGATCTAGGATATATAATTATATAACGAACTTGCTATGAAAGAAAGAAAGAGGAATGGGAAAAAAGAAAGAAGAAAGAAGGAAAAAAAAGAGGATGATTTTAGGTTTTCAGGAACTGGTGCACACGCTTCAGGCTGGGCAGGGTTTCTATATCATAGTCTTGAGGCAGAAGGCTTTTTCTTCTAGGACAGCTCGCCTGTTGCTTAGCAGGCCTTCACCTGACGGATGACCCACCTTGTCACACACAACCTCCTCACTTAGGAAGAGTCCTCTGGTTACAAAATGCCCTGTGTAGGCTACTGTTTGACCCAACAACTGACTGTCATAGTCCAGCTTAGCTGACACAAAACTTATCATCACAGAACTGATTTACAGAAGATAACTTAATTTTATTTTTTATTCTGCATTTTAATTTTATTTATTTATTTATGACAGGGCCTTACTGTGTTGCCCAGGCCAAGCTTGTTGTCACAACAATGCTCCTGCCTTGGCCTCCCAAGTGCTGAGATTTCAAGGGTGCCCACCACACCTGGCTTAGCACAACACGATTTTAAAATGGGTAAGTGACTTTAAATAGCTTTTTCCCTATAGAAGACCTTCAAGTGTAGGGATCCGTTGGTCTTGCTGCGAATGGTTCTACCCGGGGAGACATGGTGGCAGAAATGAGAAAAACAAGAAGACAAAAGCTGGGCTAGGTGGTCGCTAACTCCACGCACAACAAAACGATCCTTTATTTATACTTTTGCAAAGTCTGTAACATATGACACACAAGGTTGCCTAGTGACTAACAGCTGGCCTGAACCAGACTAGATGTTTTTCTCAGGCGGAGGTAGCTTGTCTGCTTTACCCACTGCGGCCCAGGCCCACCTACACACATTTTATCAATTTCCTAGCTTTCTGGGCTCCCAACATTCAAGTGGCCACTAAGCACATGAAAGCGTTGTTGGCCTTTGGGGACTGCCAATCAAAACCACAGTGCCAGGACTGAGGCATGGGCTAGTGACAGAGCACATCCCTACCACGCAGAAGGCCCTGGGCTCCATCTCCAGCACCACAAAAGGGACAACAGCTGCTTGATAAGGAGCAAACTTCAAACCCACTGGGGAGGGCCATAATATTTTTTTATGTTTTTGAGACAGGGTCTTGCTGTGTAGATGAGGATGGCCTCAAACACATGGCTGTCCTCCTGTCTCAGCCTCCCAGTGAATATCTTGTTAAAGAAGAAAAGAACAAGCATCACAGAGACTGCCCAGAAGGCAGAACTCTTGCTGCGTCAGTATTCCTCGTTGCTCTCACAGATGGTTACGGAGTGGGCAGTTCAAGTAACCAAGGCTGGCAGTCGGCGCGAGGCTGCCACAGTCAGCGGCGGAGGCTTTTCCTGGCTGGCAGATTCCCGCCTGTGCTGTGTCCCCCACGACAGAAAGAGGGAGTGCTGTTGCCTCTCACTCTTTCTATGAGGACGCTAATCCTGGGCGTGCCAGCTCGCGGCTCCTGAACCCTGTGCCTCCCAAAGGCTCCATCTCTTGGTGTCCTCAGAGGGTTACGCCTTCCACACACATGAATTCCAAGGGCACACAGGCATGTAGAACGTCACACCCATGCAGCCCTGCTAGGGGCATGGAATGACAGCCACTGTGGGAAAATTTGACAATTTTTCAATGAGTTATACCCAAGGTTACCATGTGACCAAAAGCTCTCACTTCTAGATTTGTATCTAGAGAAGTAGAACACATCTTCAGGCAAAATCTGGTACACAAGTCTTCATGGCAGCCTTGTTCACAGTAGGTAAGAGGTGGAAATGACCCAAATGTCACAGACGAACAAATAGGTAAAGAAAATCTGATCTAGCTGCACAACAGATTATTGTCCAGCTATAGAAAGAAATGAGATATTGATACATACTTCAGTATTGTTAGCCTGGAAAACATGCAGAGCAAATAATCCAGAGACAAAAGGCTCTACACCATATGATTCCATTTGTAGGAAATATCTGGAATAAGCAAATCCACAGACAGAGGTGGATTCGTGATTCCCTGCGGCTGAGAGGAAGGGAAAGTGGAGAGTGGACGTTGCTGAGTTGAGAGCTTCCTTTGGGGGAAATTAAAGTGTTCTGCAATTACATAGTGGTGAGGGCACCCCCAGGATGCAGTGAACAGGCTGGAGGCCCTGCGGAAAGGTGGCCGTGACGTGTGGGGGTCTGCTTTAGTTAACAATGCTACAAAAAAGAGTAAAGGACTTAATCAGTCCTGATATCCTGACAAATTTGGGAGCTTAGAAGCCTGTTTCGGTTCAACTTTTTTTTTAAATTTCCAAAGTATTATTTATTCAGAAACTTCATAAATGCTTCTCTCTTTTGTCAAATGGTCTTGCCACATATTCACACTGGTTGAGGAACCCAAGAGCTGGCTCGTACAAGCATTTTGCTCTCAGAAGGGCACTCAGTGCATGCACCCTGCACCCCGGCTACTGATGCCGTGCCCGGGTGCTGTACGCACCAACAGCCGGACGTGGCTCCGAGCTGTCCATGAAGCCTACACTCAACAAAACGTGAATATCCATCCGGAAATCCTTCAGAGAAACCCTAGAGGTCAGATCTTGCTGATGCAGGCGCTTTTTCTGACTCCGTTAGCTGGAGGCTGCCGTAGCAGTCGTCATCCGGATCGCACCCTCTTCTGTGGCGCTTTTGTCTCTTTGAAGTCTGCCCTTACCCAGTCCTTCAGATATCTGCAGTCATGCGCACTCGGGACTTGCGGGATTGCTTGCGAAATCCTTCTGTGCAGGAGGAGAACTCGCTGCCTTCTCAGGTACTGTGCTAGCATCACATGCAGGGTAGTGAGGGAGGCCCGGTTCAGCTTCTCAACACAAATGTGCAAGCTAATGACAACTGTATAAGGGGGGTCCAGAAATATGAGCTACTTCTGAATGAGAGAAGTCAGTTCTGACAGAAGGAGCAGGAAAGACGAGCAGTCTGCTGGAGTTGGGTTCCTGGTCCCTGGCCCTCGGATTTCTTCAATGCCTTCCTAACTCCCTGCTGAGCTTCCTGTGACCTAGAATTGAGGACCTCTGCTAAGGCCAGGATCATGTGAATAGTGCCTCATATTGAATCTGAAGGCCTGTACTGGTCATCTCAAAGTATTAGATCAGGCATAGAGTCACAGGACCCTCCCGTCAGAGACTTGGTGACAGAGTGAGACCTGGTGAAGAAATCTTACTGTCTAGAGGTATTTAAGGCTCTCACGGGTAGATGTTTTGGTTCTGTGCCTTAAAATCCAATCGGTGAAGTTATTCACAAGGTTCCAATCGAGACCTCGAGTGCGCTGTGCTCTATTCACATCGATGGAGACCTAGAGCTTATAAGGAAAGAGAGAAGCTCAGAGAACAGACTTGTTCCAAGGTAAAGCGCAGGAAAATTGCTGTGCAGAGTAGGTGTAGGCTTTGTCCCCAAAAGCCAGCTCAGAGCAGGAGGTCGGCCTGGCCAAGAGGACAGATGCGGCCTGAGCAATTTCCTGTATGTGGCCGATGTCCGCTGCCCCACAGGGAAGGCTGTTTCCGATATGGGGCAATTTGGGCTTTTTCAAATTGGAATTAAGCCAATTTTAAATTACATAGTAGAAAAAAAACACAATCTTCATGCCCCAAATGGAAAGAATGCAAATTGTGAAGTTGCTTCTGCATGTATCAAGAACCTCAGTTTCGAAGCTGGTGTGGAAGGGACTTGCGGACCGGGAACGTGCTGTAGCAGTGCCACTCAGTGAAGCAGAAATCTCCGTCCTTGTCACTTTGGTCACTGTTAGGCTGCAGTTAGAGGCATGTTGAACGTCGCAATGTCTACTGAAGCTCCTCCTTCATGACACACTGCTGCCCAGCACCTCTAGGAGAGACTGGGCCGGGGAATCCCCAGATCCATGGGCGCCACAAAACAACGGCAGGAGGAGTTCCCCCTGAGGACCCTTATCCGGGAAGCTGCCTACTGGAAGGTGCTAGCTAAAGAGGTACATTAACAAAAGCACAGGTACACAAATCAGCTTTGTATTTTTAAATTAACATAATAGTGCTGTCTTTTGCCAACCTCTTGACATAGGCCGGGACATGCTATTTGACTATTGGTGAATGAACTGAAGCCCTGGCTCCGTTTTCTCCCATGAGGCACAGCCTTTCTAGATCCCTTTAGATACCTGGGGCTCTTTCCAATTATAATTTTCTTTAAAGGGAAGCAGAAACTTAGGCCTGTGTGAAGCATGCATCTGTAGTTTTGCAATTGCCTTTCCCTTGTAACTATTGTCCAACAGCTTATTCTACCGAAATTTTTCAGAATATTCAATCAAGTTGTCAGAGAGACAACTCTTGCTTTCCATTCATATTTCATATACTTTTAAATCAGTACTTCACTTAACTTGCTAATAACAATGACAAGTGCAACCCGCGTGGATCAAGCCAGGGAACAAACAAGCAGAGTCCCGCTGGGGCAGCAGCGGGGCCTCAGGGTGCCGGAGAGCGGCGGGCGGGCAGGAGTGCCATGTGCAGTGGACACTGGTGCGTCCTGCTGTACGGTGGGGCGCCTTCTCAGAATGTGTCTCTGCGCCCAGCAGAGCTGCTCTGAGCCGCCTGTGCCCCAAGGGTGCATGTCTCCCGCCTCTGTCTTCCCTGTGGCTCGCTGCTCACCTGCAAGGCACCCTTTCTTGAGCTCCTGGGGCAGCCAGGTCTGCTTTGTGTCCCCAAGTCCCTATGCCTACTGAGTGTAGGTTAGGGTGTCCACTGAGACTGGTGGCTGCCAGTGCTGGGGGATGTTTCACTCGTGGTGCCAGGTGTCCTGCTACAGTCTATGGATGACTGAGCAAGTAGCTCTGTAAACTGTAAAAACTCATGCCTGGACCCTGCATGGCAGAGCCAGACGCTGCAGCTGTCAAGGTTCTAAGCCAGTCCCCAGTCTCAGATGTGTAGAGGGTGGCTTTCGTGAGGTGATGACATCACGGGAGTGCTATGCACACAGCTGATGAATCCACTCATGAATGGACACCTGAACAGGTTATTAGGAGGAGGGGCTGGGAAGAGGCGGGTCAGTGGCGAGGGAACCAGGCACAGGCCTCCCCCCAGCTCCGCTTTTCCTCCCTTCAGGCTGCAGCAGGCTGAGCAGCTTGCAAGCTGCCAGGCTCTTCCGCCATGCTGTTTCTGCCCTCGAGCCCATAGCCATGAACTGAACCCACGGGAACCACGAGGCAGACCAGGCCTCTCCTTTGAGTTATGGGTGTTGGGCACTTTTGTCCCAGCAGTGGGAAGTTGGTTCACAGAGCAGATATAGCCCAGAGCAGTTTATCTACCATAGAGTGACTCTGTTGGCTCCTTAGGGTAAAGCAGTAGGAGGCACAGAATGAAGCCAGCGCCCTCTTTCGGTGTCCCCTGGGCCTCAGGGACTCCAGTCCCGGAAAACTGACTGTCCTCGCTATTGGAGGCACTGAAGAAGACCTTGGATGCCTTATCATTTTTTAACGTAAAGTACATTTTCATTGCAGCAAATCTGAAATTTTCATAAAATAAGAAGAAACAAATTAAAATTCTGGGAAAGCGTCCCTGAGAGGTGGCCGCTGCTGAAGCCCGTGCGCAGGCTTAGCGTCCCTCAGAGCCCCTCTCCCTCCCAGGTGGCTGTCCCCTGTCCCTTGACTTTTTATGCATATTTTTACTTTGGAAATGTACTTCCCAGGGGCCGGGGAGATGGCTCAGTAGAATAAGTGCTAGGGCCTGAGTTCAATCCCCGGTTCCACAAAAAAAAAAAAAAAGAAAGAAAGAAAGAAAGAAAGAAAGAAAGAAAGAAAGAAAGGTACTTCCCATACAGAATGGCCACCATTTTAATGTTTTTAACACTCTTTCATGTCACTAAATAGCTTCCAAAAGGACAGTTGTAGGAGTGTAGCGACTGCCTGCCCAGAGCAGTTGTTAAGAGCGAGTGTGTGACCACACTCTGAGCCCTGGCTCGCCTTGGGGAGATTATTAAATGGCTTTGGGCTCCCCTCCCTCATCAGGGGTGTGGGAGTCAGAGCACCTGATTCCTAGCGTTGCAGAATGAGTGGGACAACATACTCAAGTTGCTGCCTGGCGCAAGGTCAGTGCCTGAAACCCCAGCATCGTGGTCCCCAGTGCATTACTGTCTGGTGTCTTACTTTCCTTAGGCTGCTTACGGTTCCCAGTGGCTGCGCCTACAGCAACACACAACCCCGTGCGTGCGCTGGTGAAGCACAGCAGCAACTTGTGTGCCCGCTACCGACCGCTGGCTGCCCGCTGGGGGCTTGGTTTCTGCATGTCACCCAACAGCTCTCGTTGTTGTTGTTGGGCTGCAGCCCATCTGCGCTCTCTTGACCACTAAAATCTGACTCAAGCAAACCTCTCTTTTACTCTGGGGCCCCTCTGTAGTCTTCAGACCCAGCTCTGATGCTTTGCTCCTGTGCTTGCGGGATGCAGTCAAGGGAGGTGGGGGTTATTCCTTAAATATAGCTTGTCATCTGCGTCTTTTTGTTTTACTGCCACCCAACAAAGAATATGCCATAGCCTAAAAAAGAAGAGAATTGCTAAATCCGAATCTTACCAAGTCTAAGACAGTGCTGTGAAGAGTTTCTGCTTACGAGTTGGATGTAACTTCAAGAACCATCCAGACAGGAAGTCAGCTTCGCCACCCAGTTGTACCTCTTGTCTCTGTGAACTTGCTGATCTTGTAATTTGAACTTTACCTTGAATTTTGAACATTGAAACCCTTTGTGTATCTGCATTTTTCTGACAGACTGCATGTAGCCAGTGCGGGCACTTGCTGTGGATGACAGATGTCCCCAGCCTGACCTCTCACAGGACTCACACCTTGTTTCCCATGATGGACCATAGGACGCCCTGCAGCTCCAACCCTCTGGGACCCCATTGGGAAGTGGCCAGCGAGCCCGCTTTTTCTGCAAGGGCTCTCCTAACCTGTCTGTCAGACACCTTCTCCTGGACTTTGAGCCCTAACTGGCCCATGAGGACCCAAATCGGGTGACTGCCACCTGCCTTTACCTCACCTTCACCTAATGGCAACAATGTGTGCCTCACACTGGGAGTGGTGGAGGAGGCTTCCTCAGAATCCACACAGCTAGTGGGGTTCTGGCAGGCACCCCGAGGTCTGGCCTAAAGGCCAGCTGTTCTCTGGAGCTTCTGCTGTCATCATGTTGCCTTAATGTCCCCACAGAGGTGACTTCTGGCGTTGGGGATGCTTCTGTCTCACCCTGCAATAGGAAGTCCTTGGTTTCTCCCACTGTGCTGTGACCGGTGGCCCTGGGAGATTACATAGCATGAAGAAAACCTGTGTGGATGGAGGCAGAGGACAATTGCACGGATTCCGTATTCAGTAGTCCAACGTTGCACAGATCTCTGAGAACCACACATTAGAAGTGATGGTACTTACAGCCGTAGCTATGGCTCTGTTTCTCCCAGCTTTTATTTTGGAAAATTACAAACATACAGAAATTTCAAGAAGAGTGTCATGAGCATCCGTGTAATCTTCACCTCACCCCCTGCTTCTCAGTGGTTTGCAGTGCTAGGGATTGAGCCTACTGCCTCTCACGTGCTAGAGAAGAGCGTCGTGGCTAAGTCATGTCCTCGTCGCCTAGATTCCCCACCGGTTCGCATCTCGTTCGCTCTTTCTCTCTCTAAACAAGGTGTGATCCAATGACATGTGAGTCCATAAATTGAAAACTTTTATTAAAGTAAAAGACATAGCCCCACAAATTCCCTCGAAGTACTGGCCTCACTTGGGACGCACCACGCTCGCTTTTCTGCAGCAGCTGAGTCCTCCTCGCTGCATGTCCCTAGTTGCACTGTTGTGGCTGCCTCGACATCCAGAGTCCGTTCCAAACATGGAGCTCTCATGAAGTGACCTGGAGGAAGAGCCAGAGTCCAGTGCCAGATCTGGTGAGGACGGTGTTTGGGGACACAGTGTTGGGTCATCATAAGCCTGCTCCGCACTGGGCGGCAGTGTTCAACATAGTTTTCATCACACCTGGTCAAGCTCAGAAGGAGAACCTCCTGAACTGCTGCAGAAAGTGTCGGGGATGATGGGATGGGTTTGTTCCAAGCCAGGGGAGGATTTCCAGGGGATTCACGCAACGTGGCTTTTACTGTAGTAACTTCTTGAAATGGAGACAATATGCCTCGATCATCCTGTGTATGTGTATGGTCATTCACGTGGCTTTATACACACACAGAAGCACACACGATTGTGTTACTGACAGTTCACCCAGAACAAAAACGCAACCAAAACCTGGAAATCTAACACTGACATGGTAACACTGATACTAGCCAATCGCCTCCTTCATCTCTAGCCTAACTCTCCCTCTTACGGGAACAATATTACATGGCTGTTGTTGTTGATGGTGATGTTTTATTTGGTGGTGTTTCTCAATTTGGATTAATTTACTTTTGCACAAGTACGTTCAGCTTAAACTGGGATTTGGGGGGAGACATTGCTGATATTCGATGACATTGTGTATGTCACATTAGCAGTCTCCTCAGTGAGTCTGCACCTCTTATTGCTGCCTTATGTGGTAAAGGTGGCATTCACCAGATTTCCCCATTCCTGCAGGCACATTTCTTTCTGTAAAAAATAAGACTCTACGGTTGAAATTTTTCAAACATCCCATACCCTACTGTTCTTTAGACCAACGGGTTTTGCATCCATTGATGATTTTTGACTGAAGAATGACTATGATAGTTGCAAAATAGTAATTTCCTGCTCTTATTATTCCTTCTACATTAATTAGCTGGTATTTTCCCTGGAGCAGAGCTTTCCTGTTTCCTCCTTCCCTTAAAACTTATTTCCTATTTGCACAAATTCATAGAGATTGAATCAATTGCGCTTAGTCGGCTTCCATCACTGTTCATCCCGGAGCTTGGGTCGTTCCCATGCGGCTGCAGAGCCATCTTCACCCTGGTTAGCATGCTTTCAGCAACAGCTCTGTGTTCAAAGTGAGAACTTTGGACAGTTATGCACAAAAGCAAAATGAAGAGAGATCAAAGCGCGTCAGCTCTACGCAAAATATTCCTACGCATTATTTCACTAATTCTGACAAAAGCCCGTCAAATACGTGTTATCTATATTTTACTGAAATAGTTTATAACTCTGTGATTAGTGTAAAAGTCTTGGTGCATAGGTACTACGGCAAGAGTGAAGGAACGCTCAGAACACTCGAGAATATTAGCAGACAAGAGAAGGACTTTCCCAACAAGGCCAGAATCAACTTTTCCTTAATCTATACCCCATAAAAATAGTTCTGTTGTTAGATGTGTGTGTGTGTGTGTGTGTGTGCGCGCGCGCTCACGTGTGCGCGTGCACTCAGGGATATTAGTCTAAAATCACACAGAACCTTTTGCATAGTGAAATACACATAGCTAGCTGCTTAGCTAACTGCGCATGCGCATTCATTCTCCACTGCCTCCCCCAAACTCACCTGCTAGATCCACAGACGCGCCCCACCCACTTTGGGACTCAGTTTTCTGACAGGTGCGGCACGTCCTGCACACTGGGCTGTGACGACTCCCCACGCGCCCCAGGACCTCTGCTCTGCTTTCTGCTGTTGTCCAGGGGCCAGGAGTAAGCTGCAGCTGTGCCCAGGCCTGACTGGAGACATAGATGTGTCACGGTGGCATTTTCATTGAGCATAATGTGGCTAAATGGGAAAACCCTTTAAATCAGGGGAGTAAAAAATGTATTGCGATTTTGAAACTCACATTTGGATCTAATTTCAAGAAATTACTACCACAACTTGTGAGGAAGAACAGTGTTAAAAACTGAAAGAGGAATCATGGCAGGAGCAGCGTCCGAGGTTCCCAGTCCCCACTTCTTGCCCTAGAAACTGAGACCAGCGATTCATGCAAGGAAGAGTCCAAACAGCTCTGCCCTGCAGGTGGGCATGTTGAGGCATTGTCACAGGAGTATGCAGTGTTGGTGTGGATTTTAGAATATCTGGCCTTAATGTATTTTTTATTTTATTTGTTTATTGTTTTAACTAACTGACCACTGCTGTTTTGATCCTGTCAAACAAAGAGTTTCTATTATTAAATTCTAACTTGACTAAAGTTTCGATTGTTCTTCATTATGATTTCTGAGCCTTTAAAGAGCAACAAGTAAAGAGCATTTCAGCGACAGTGAAAAGTGTGGGCTGATGTGACCTCTTCGTGTAGACTGTCTTCTCTGTGTTCCTTCCTTGCTGTGTCTTCTCAGGGGACTGTTCTCCTCAGGCCGATGTCAGGGGCCTGCGTGCCCACTGCAGCTCAGTTTCTAAGGTCCAGAACAGAAAAGCACAGCATCGGACTCCTGGCAGTGCCACAAGGCCAGGCGCATGTGCACCCAGCTTTCCCCAGGAAAGCAGAAAACACCTGCAACTTCACGACTCCCAACCTTTCATGAGTTACCTGGTGTACATTGTGCGCTGGTCAACATTTCTATTGGATTCCTGTGCTCTGGGAATGCCTACCCCTTCTTCTGATGTTGCCGAGATGTGGGGTGCCCTTCCTGACTCAGACTTTGGAAACATTAGCTGAGACGCAGTGTAACAGCAGCCTCAAGGGCAAAGGGTCCCAGCTGGCCTGCTGGCCCGACCCTGCCTTTCCGGTCTAGACCTGAGCTGCAGAGCTTCGTGGAGTCAGCAGGCAAAATCCCTGCCGCTCATCTAGCAAGCACTCAGCAAATATTTGTGGTCAATGATGTTTTTCACTTGTAAAAAATATTCCGAAGATCCAGGGACACAGAGACAGCTTGAACACAGAGGCCACGCTCAGCAGGGGACAGTTGCTTGTGTACAGGGATCAGCAGTGCTAAACCCAAGCGTGCCCTGCTGTGCTCAGTCCTCCCCAAGCCCTGGCCTGTGGAGTGGCTCTCCCCAGGGCTGGAGGACCAGCCCCACTGCTCAGCAGGTGCAGGCTTGGGCATCAGGCATGACAGCAGTGCCTGTCACATTGTGTCACACTGCCTTCCACACACCCTGCTACTGACCAAACTGGTCCTGACTCCTGAGGCCGATGTCGAAACCCAGAGGCCACTGATGGTGGCTCCCTGCTCTCGGTAGACTCCTGACCCTGTGCTCCGACCAGAGGGCAAGCGCTCTGCTAGATGAGCCCATTTTTACCCATATTGCTTTCCTCATGCCACTCAAATCAAGCCCATTTCTGCCTACTGAAATCTCACTCTTCTGCCAAAGTCCCTGGGCCAATGTTGCTTTTCCTCAAAGCCTGGTTAGAGTCCTCTAAGCAGTGGCCATCTCGCCCTGTGTGGGCCCCTCAGCGCCAAGCGTGTTCTCATGTGCGTGTCCGTGCCCCTTCCTCTCTCCTCTCTCCTTGCACGTGGCAGCTCGGGTCCTCCGGTGTGCTCAGTTTGCGTTTCCAGCCTCCAGTGCGCAGCTCGTACCCGGCACACGGAAGGCGTTTAACCTTTAAATGAAGGTTTCATGGTGTTAGTCGAGCCATATAAGTTCTTGACTCTATAATACACTGGTATGATGCTGGAAGACTTTAGGAAGTATTTTCAGAGGTTAGAAAGTACATAGATTTGGAATGAAAATATTCCAACCTAAACCATGAAATTCTCTGAGCTGAAACATAATGCTTAGAATTTAGATAGAATGTTTGACTTCCAGAGCTGTTCCTTTATGCATGTTATAAATAGATGGAGGGCTCATTCCAAGGTAGCTTTTATTTATTGCATGCTGGGAAAAATAGTACTTCTTTTCTAATTTATGACACTTATAAAATTCTTGTACCTTATATTTTATGCATGTGTTAATTAAATTAGTCACTAGTATTAGTAGTCTTAAAAACAAATAATTTAAGACTGTAGTTCTTAATTTTTTCTTTTTAACATTCAGTGGTCAAATGCAGCATCCTAAATATTGTTACTTCAAACACAGGCAGGGAACTACTCCTTCTCGATAAGCCATGTCTATAATTTATTATTGATATCATCTATAATGATGCGTCTATTTCTTCCTGCATTTCTGCACCATCCTGGGTGGCAGGCAGCTGAACAAGCACTAAAGAACTTTCTCTATTAGCTCGATTCTGCTCCTCAGCATGGATTGTGACATTGACGGCATTATGCATTGCTTGGCGTCCTCCCTTCCCCCTCATGTTTTCCTAATATTTTGTTCTCTGGGGGCTGAGGGGCATTTCAAGGTGGGCTCAGTGCATTAAATATGTGTGTGGTCGGGATACAGCACCAGGATGGTGTGCACTAATGATCTCGTTCTGTATTCTAGCTTCTTTCTAGTGTATGTATGTGTGTGTGTGTGTGTGTGTGTATGTGCACGTGCGTGTGTGTGTGTGTGCGTGTTACACCCAGTCCGCTCACCATGGGCAGAGACACCGCCCCAGTTCCACTTGTCTCGCTGATTAGCTGAAGGGTTTCCACATGCACCATCTCAGCCCACGTGTTCTCAGGTCCAGGGATGATTTGCCCCCACGGGGATCACCAAGGTAGATTTGGAGCATTTAGAAATGAAGCAAATGGCTTAAAATTATGAAGCTGGCAACTGCGTTCTGTTGGCTTCAGGATGATCCTTGGATTGTCTGCTTCAATGCAGCATTGCTGGGCTGGAGAAGTAGTGAAAAGTAACTCAGTGCCTCTCTTCAAAGCTGTGGTCTGAGAATGGCTCATGAAAGGAGACCCTGCTCTAGCCTGTTAAACTCCAACTCCGGGAAACATGTAGCCCCATGTTCTGAGGGCACCACGCAACATAACCTTTGGCTCAGGGCCTGCTACAGTGTAGGAACAGAGTCTGCATCTGCCTTCTGTCATAGTGCATGTGCAGGGCCTCGCACTGGCTCTGTACTGGCCTCTCCTTGCTCCTCCCTCTGCCCTACCAGCCAGGCCTTTGCCTGGCCACCTCTGCTCCTGTCTGCCCATCTGAGGGCACTTTCTGTGGGCTGATGTGACCTCTTCGTGTAGACTGTCTTCTCTGTGTTCCTTCCTTGCTGTGTCTTCTCCACGGCTCTCATCACTACCCGTGCAATTATATCGATTTCTGTTTATCACTGATGTTTCAGTTACTTCCCTCTCATTGCTGGGACAAAATACCCAGCACCCAAAATGAAGGAAGGAAAGGTTTATTTAGCTCACAGTTAGTGGAGGTTTCAGTCCATACTCGGCTGACTCCAAGGCAGAGCAGCACACAGCAGAGCCAGCAGTCCAGGGTGGTGCAAAACAGGAAGGAGCAAACGGAGGGGCAGCAGCTGGGGCAGCCAGCAAGTTTCTCCCTCTTCCTTGTATTGTAATGCAGATTACCTGCCCCAGGGCAGTGTAGCACTCCACCCACAACCCTAGCGTTGGGTCATGGGTCAATCACAAACTCTGGAAGCTGCCCCATGACTGCATGAGGTTTCAGGGGACATCTAGACACAAACCACAACTACCGGTCTCCCTCCACTGTGAGAAGCAGCATGAGCACAAGAATTTTCAACAAGTTCACTCAGTGCTGTGTCTGCAGCCCCTAGAAATGCCTGACAGGTGGGAGGTACTCAACAAATGTTTGCTGGGTAAATGAGTGATGGTTACCCCACGTACCTCATTTCTTTATTTTCTCCATAAATCTGATCATGCTACTCCCATGCTTATAAACTGTCAATAGCTCTACATTCCCTGCAGAAGAAAATTCAAAAGTGTTTAGTTTGACCTTTGTATTCCAGCATGCCTCTCCCACCCTTCTCCTGCATTCCATGTGCCTTTTGATAAGCCAGCCTGCTGTTCCCGAGCCTGGCCTCCTTGCTCTGCACTTCAGGTGTCCCTGCCCTGTCGCCCATACTGCTGCTTCTCTCTTCCTAACTTCCCTCAGGACCCAGCTGGTGCGGAGCTCCTGGGAGAAGCTCCTTCCCACCCACGCGCGACAGCCGCCCCTTGCACTATAGCTCCTTCCGTGCCGCCTCCTTCTGCTCTAAGCTGACATCAGCAAAAGCTCTATTTTCACCACTTTCCCCCTTCAATGCTTTTTAAATTCCAAATGGAAAGAGAACCCAGAGTTGGTGGGAGCAGAGAAGGATGGGAGAAGAGCTGTCTGGGACAGAAAGAATTAGGACGTGTTGTGCCTGTGCACTCCCCAAGACCAAGGTAAGCATTATGCACTGCAAACACGAACTCGTAAAAACATGAAAAATAAACTGAGACTAGCGTTTGTCTCCTTCACCTCACTACGGAGGAAGACTGTGTACACACAGCTTGCTGCAGTGGGGCAAAGGCGTTGGTTTCCTCCTTCCCTGCAGCCATGACTCAACACTCCGCACGCTCTAACTCTGCCACGCGAAACACTGACTTCTTTAGAGTTGACTTTTTGCAAGAGTTTTGGGAAGGATGAATGAATGATGGCTGTGCGGGCGCGTAGATAGCACATGGCTGCCGAAGTGCTGAGTGCTTCCCTGAGGACCCCGCTCCTCTTCTGTCACGCAGAGCTGCTTCATAGCCATCCTTTCCTGTGTGTACAGATTCCTCCTCGTGTGCTTAACTAGACGATGCTGCAGAACTTGCGGATATACGTGATGAAAGGGAGACTCAAGTGATTAGCTTTGGGGACTGAAATTCAATGTGTACAATGGGGGAAAAGGCTCCTTGAGGCCAGGCTGAAAACCCACACGGAGGCATCGAACATGCTGTGTACAAGGCAGCGGTACACCGTTTTAAAATTCCAAAGTGCGTTACTCAGTCCTCAGGGAACAAGCAACGAGCAGAGAAAGCTCGAGTTGAATGCAAGGGAACCAGTTGCGTACTTGACTCTGGAAGAGGATTAAAAGGACTTGATGGCAAATGGAGTGACTTCATCAAGGCAGACAAAGGGGGAAGGTGGAAGAAAGGTTGCAGAACACAGCTGAACACACAGACACTGCCATGAGTGATGCTCTTGGCCAGTGTGCTCAGAGCTCTGCTCCACCAGTGGGGGCCACAGTTGGGAGCAGGTGTAAGCCCCCCCACAGCACCAGGCCTTGCAACCCTATGCCGTGCAAACCCTCTCTTCCCAAGCCTGTGCAAGGATCACAGCATAAGTCTGGGAATGCCCTGCTTTCTTTTGTGGCTGCCTTCTGGGGATGGCACAAGCACCAGAAGCATCTGTGGTGCAGGACGAGGGAAGGCAGCCTCCTGGAAGCGCGTGGATCCCACTCATGAGATCTGTAGCCCACGGATGTGGTGTCCTGAGGTCTGGAATCTCATCTGTCAGCACTTGAGCCTCTCACAAGGTCCACCCCAATCCCTGCTTGGACAGCTCTTCCTCTTTCCCACCACCTGCTCTCCCCTGCTGGAACAGTAGGGGGTGGTGGCTCTTGAGAGCTCCCAGCTTCCTCTGCTGCACCCCTTTCCTCTGCATGACAAGAGAAGCCCACATTTTCTCAGGCTCATTTCTTCTGAGTGGAAGGCCTGTGGCCCTGTCTCCTTCACAGCAAAGTGGGGCCTTGACACCACGTCCTGGCCTGTGGAGTGATAGGGAAGGGACATGTGCAGTGTACAGGCTGCCTCATGCAGGAAACAGTGCCACTTTGGTGACTGAAACATGGCCCTTGTGGTGTGTGGCTCTGAACCACGTGGATGCAGGCCAACGAGCCAGAGAAAGGGAAGCTGTGCTCCTGCAGCTTCTCAGACTGCAGCTTCCTCTTGCTCAGTCGGAGCTTAAGTAGAAAAGCATCTCACAGTGTTAATTCAGATCTCTAACATGGCAGCCGAACTGGAGTCTAACCTGCGGCCTTTCACGAAGTGACTGGCCCAGTGAACATGCTTTTCCGGCTTTCTTTTACAGCTCTCTCCATAATCCCACGCCAGACACGCCCTCCTGCAACCCTGCCCGTGTGTGCCGCCCTGCAGGATCAGTACTGCGAGTGCCAGGCCTTCCTTCAACGTCCAAGGCTCAGCTCGACCTTTTGTGGTAACTGTCCCTTGTACTTGCACGTTCCCAGCGTGCAGAGTCTCTCCTTGGCTCCGTCAACCCTCTCTCCTCTCCCTGTCCTGAGAGGTGCACCAGGAGGGCTGCGGACCGTACATCCAGGGTCACATGTCCTCTGGTTTCCAGTTGGATTTGGCCGGCGGTGCTCAGGTGATTGGAAAGTGAGGGCCCGGAAAGAGGCTGAGGTAATCACTCTCCCAGGCTCCTCTCTCCCTGGCCACAGTCCCTGGCGCCTGCCAGGGCAGGGATAGGGTCTTGCTAGCCTCCAGCTTCATCCTCACTGCAGTGCTTTCCTTAATGCTGCCCATTCATTTGTAAATACTTCTATGCTAAATTCCCTTCAAATTCCACTTTTGAGCTTGACTGTTTCCTCTTGGGACCTTGACTCACAGCACATCTCCCTAAACTGTCATTAGATGGTGACAACCTCAAGGTCAAGGACAAAGACTAAGACGCTTCCCATTATAAGCCTAGTTCAGCACCTGGTGCACAATTCTTGTACCACTCTTCATGCAGGAAAAATCATTTCTGTCCGTTCATGACTCTTAGATAAATTCCCCAAGAACAGTTGACTTAACTTGCATAAATGTATATTATGAATTTAAATTCTCACTTTATTTTCAAAATGTGAAATTCTTCCTATAGTTATACAGTGGTTAAATTTCACTCCAAACATTCACCACATTCATTTCTTCCAGCCTGTTCCATTTGCTTATCTTTATCTTATATTGATACCTTACCATAATGTATACTGTCATTCCATTTTTTTACAAAAAATACTTAGCTAAGAAGCAGAGGATTGAAATCTGTGGTGCCACCAAGGCTGTCTTCTGGCTGACATTCACCTCAGAATCAACACTAGTTCCGTACTTTGTGTTCATTATTTAGAGGCTATTGAGAGTGAAAATTTTCTTAAGTTCAGTTTTAGATTGGCCATTGGTGGCACATAAAAATTGCTCTTATATCCTGATTTTTTTTTGCTTTGTACTTTAGGGAAGGGTCTACAGGGTGTTCAGGGTCTCATTACCAGATCAGATTCATAGTGACCCGCCTGTTTGCAGCCTCTCAAGAGCTGGGATTACAGGCGCACACCACCACACCCAGTCTCCATTGCTGTCTCAGCGTGCCCCGGGGTGGGGCAGGCAGGGCAGGCCTGGAGAACGGACTCCAGGGCCCTACCCCAGCTTGCGGGTGCTTTAATTCATTGAGCTGTTTGGCTGGCCCTTATATCCTGAAATTTTGCTAAATTCTTCTTTTTTTTTTTTTTTTCTTGCAGAACCAGGGACTGAACTCAGGCTGTTGCGCTTGCCAGGAAAGCGCTTATTCCACTGAGCCATCTCCCCGGCCCCTAAATTCTTTTATTAGATCTAGCAGTTGGTAGTGTGTTTTCAGAATTTTATACACAGTAGTTTCTCCTATAAGAGACACCTTCTGGTACGCCGAGGGGATGACCAGAAGTCTTCAGCTGATTCAGCACCGCCACTGTCGTGCTTTGAGGTGCTGGTGAGTACGGGAGCGTCACAGGAGCACAGGCCTGCCGAGAGCGCAGTCGCAGATACAGTAGTCGGCGGCTGTGAAGAGAGCCGGACTAACTCCAAGGGGGGTGGAGCAGAGTGACCTTAGATTTTACCACATGATGTAGAATTTAAAACCTATGAAATTCTTATTTTTGGAACTTTCCACTTAATTTTTGTAAGCCATGGTTTTCTTGGGTCTCCTGTCACTGAACACAGATCAGCAACCAAGGAAGGGGACATCAGCCTGGCTGACAGTTTCGCTCCATGGCCAGAGGCGCCCAGGCAGAGGCAACGGGGCAGAGCCAAGATGTTTAGGGAATGGAGGTGGTGGGAGCAGAGTAGGGGGAGGGGGAGAGGGAAGGGAGGGGAACCACATGTTGTAGCCTTGGCCACACCTCCGGCACCCACCCAGGAGCAAGCCAGAGACACTTGCTAGGCTTCTTAAAAACCTAAGGAAGGTGACAAATCAGGAAGAATGGTCACAGGTCTTTGCTGTGGTAACTGAAACCGTGGACAGTGAAGCTGTGGGTAAGGATCCTTGGTCTGCGCCGTGTCAAGGTCGTGCCATCTGCTAACAGGACAGTCTATTTGTGTTCTGGACACTTTCGCCCATCTCCTTGGGCCTCCCGAGTAACTGGCCTTACTTCCCAAATGGGCCAGAATGAAAGAAGGACAGCAGTTTGCTAAAAAAAAAAAACAAAACCATAGTTAGTTACTTGATGTTTTGTTGGAGGAGAAAAACAGCTCTATTCCTTGCAAGGCATTTGCACCTGCCCTCCATTCACTGGTGATCCCAGCAGCAAAAGCAGGCTCCGTCTAAGGGTGTGGCTTCCAGTGAGCCAACAAGTAATTATTACATGGGATTTCTGAGACCGTTGAGATAGTTAAGCTCTGACTGTGAAGGCATAAAGGAAGGAGCAGATTTTACAAGGTGAGCCCATTTCTACCACTTCTACACAGCTATGCAAGTTGAGTAAAATAAAAGAACTATCCCTATGACCACTGGCAGAGCAAAACAAGGCAATGCAAAGGCCCGGCCCCCACTGCACACTCACAGCCCAGCTTCCTATTTGCTGCCTCCACTGGTCAGGATAGACGAGTCTTACTCAGCTTGCTCTCTTACCCGCATGGGAGGAATAGGAAGACAGCTCTTGTACCTTCCAAGAAGGCCCCACTTCTTCTTGATGCCCCCTCTGAGTTAAGAGCTGTGCTAAGGACAATCTGTCCTCTAAGAAGGGAAACAAACTAGGACCTTGTGGCATTGTTCAGAGATCAGAGAAGCTAGGGGAGGAAAAGTAACCCAAGACACTCGGGACCCGGAACCAGAGAACCTCGGCGCTTCCTGCGACCCACTTTGAGCTAGATCTATTTAAGGAAGTTCAGTTCTGATGCAAAAAAGAAACGTAATCTAAATCTCCCAAAGAAAAATTAATTTTTAGTACTTAGAACCAAGTTTCTGGATCGGTTTCTCTCTCTTCCTCAGTTCTCACACCCTACGTGTATTCTAAAACTTTCTGCTCAACAAATCCCAAAATACCACTCCAGTAGGATCCCAAAAAGTCTTATCCGGTCCCATTTCCTTTATTATGCAGATCAATTTAACTTCCTGAGATATCTCTTTTTAAATTCTTATTTCTATTTGTCCGTGTTTGCAGTATATAATGTTGGTATTCGTTGTAGGGCGCTGGTGCATGTGGGCGACACCTCTGCACCCTCCGCTCCCTCCTGGTAGAAGTAGCCCTTCTTGGTGGGGGACCAGAATGAGAGAAAGACAGTAGTTTGCTAAAAGACATAGTCACTTACTTGATGTTTTGTTGGAGGAGAAAAATCGCTCTTTCCTTGCAAGGCTTTAGTGACTGCCCTTCATTCACTCATGATCTTACCGGCCAAAGCAGGTTCCGAACGTCTCAGGCTGTGGCTAGCCGGTGAGTCGTCCAGAGGCACCCCTCGTACAACAGATCTATCTCCTTGCTTCTTACTATCTGGCTTGTACTTTGTTTCTCATATAAGGAAAGCCATCCCCGCGTTAAGCGTGCTCGTCTGATCTATGTCACTTGAGTTATGCTCTCCAGGTATACTCCTGTACCTACGGAGCACTCAGGTTCGTCCTTCTTTGTGGCAGAGTAGTGCTCCACTGTGCATGAGTACACATTGCATTTGTTCATCTGCTGTGGGCATGTGGGCTGCTTTCAGGATTTAGCTGCTGTGCGTTGTCCTCCTCCACCCTCACTTCTTGGCTTTTCCTTTTTCCTACCCATGCTCACGTTCTGCAGTTCAAAGCATCCAGAAATTGGGTGGCTAGAGCTACACCTTCGAGGACCAGATAGCTCACGGGATTACAGCGCCTGCTTAGGCCGACTTTTGCAGGGCTCAGAAGTTCAGTCACGCTGGCCTGGCGGCGGGGCACCCTGAGACAGCCATTGAGACAGGGTGGTGGGGCACACCCATAATCCCAGTGCTTGGGAGGCTACAAACAGGAGAACTGGTAGGAGTCTGATCTATGTAATGAGACCCCGTAGACCCTGCACTAAATACAAAAGAAAAGCTACACGTTCAAGTGAAGAAGGAACAATAATCAGACACTGATGAAGTTCTTGTGTATCTTCTTCCACCCTTCTTTCTCTCTTCTATAAATCCCCACGTTCAAAAGTTATCTGGACAAGTCATAGATTAGGTTACTTTTTAAAGTTTTATTCATAAAAAACTACTTATGCAGTATTTACTATGTGTCTTTTAAACACTGATAATTCAAGCCTTTGGAAGAAAATCCCATATCTTATCGGTAAAGTCTCAGCCCTTCTATTTGTCCTATTCATCCCTTTAGGTTTCTCCTAAAGACTCTCTGAAGACATCAGTAGTAGGCAATCAGCTGACTGATTATGTTATTATAAAGAGGAATTTTCTCTCCGCTTGTACCTCAGGAGAATTCCTCAACAGAAGATGCACGATTTCACCGCAACTAGAACAAGTAGAAAACTACAGCATCATCTGTTATCTGCTGCAGATTTTACATACTTAAGGACTGCCTTTGGCTTTATTTACCCTTAATTCTCCACCAAAGCTGCCATTTACTGTCCTTATTTAAGCATAGCGGGGCTGTGTACCGACTGGACTACTGGGCTGCGGGGTGCTTAGATGTTCGATCCGAAATGGTCTGTGAGGCTTCCTCTCTAGGAGTGTGCGCTCAGCTCTCCCGGGTGTCAGCTTGCTGTCTGCACATCTCAGGACCTTACCCTCTGTCTTAGTTACTCTTCTCTCATTGCTGGGACAAATACCAGACACTCAAAATGAAGGAAGGAAAGGTTTATTTAGCTCACAGTTACTGGAGGTTTCAGTCCATACTCAGCTGGGTCCAATGCAGAGCAGCACATAGCAGAGGGCAACTTTTCATGGTGGTGGCAAAGAGCAAGAGTTCAAGGGAGGGGTAGCAGCAGCTCAAGCAGCTGGCTTCTCTTCCCACCTTATATTGTAATGCAAATTACCTGCCCCAGGGTAGTACTCATACCTATGGGTACTTCCCAGTATTTACCCACCTATGGATAATCCCAGCAGTACTAAGACCCATAATCCCAGCCTTGGATCACACATAATCCGTGGATCATGAGTTGACACAAACTCTAGAAGTCCTCACCCCATGACTACATGAGGCTTTGGGGGGACAACAAGACACAAACCATAACACCCTCCAAGTCGCTTGGGCCAGTCCTGTGTGGTATATTACATGTGCCTGTGAGTGTCATAATATGTAAATGTAATAAATAATGATCTCTTAGTTTTGTTTCCCTGAAGAGACTGGACTAAATATAGTTGGAAACTATAGGTCTTTGTTTATTTTATTATACAATGAAAGCTCTAAAAGAAAGTGTTAAAGGCAAAACTATTTTTCTGTTCCTGGAAAATGATACAAAAGCTACATATTTATGGCTTCAGGTTGGTCGAGACTGGAAAATGTTGAGACCAGATTAATGGTTCTAAGTTTTGGTTGCATATTATAACCATCTTGGATATTTTTTTAAAAAATTACAATGACCAAGATTTCCTTTCAGATCAGTAACAGCACGATTTCCAGGAGAGACTCTACCACCAGGATGTTTTGAGCATCCCCAGGTAACTGCAATGGGCAGCAGAGGCTTAGGTGGTTTTGATGATTTTTAGTGTTTTGGGAAATAAAAGAGTTCATTCCTAGCTTGAAGTTGAAAGAAAGAAAGCGGATAGCAGAGTGGCAAAGTGGATGGGGAATAAATCCTTATACTCTTGCCTTGGAATTGGGTAGATTACCCATTATCTTGCTCTGAGGCTTAAAAACTCCAAGCATATCATCGCCATATTTAAATATAAGTTAAAAATACAATGAATGTAATATTTTGATAACCTTTTATCTACTAATCATGATCCCCCCCCCATGCTTCTGGCTTTGTTTGGTGTAATACAAAGTTGAACTAAGCAATTAACTATACATATGCTACATAGATTTTTTTTTTTTTAAAGGAAGTCACCAAAGATTAGCCGCCAAGCTTTCCATTATGTAAAAAAGTAATTTACTCCGAGACATGACTAAATTCTTGGAAGAATTTTTCATGCAGTGTTCAGAAAACAGAAGCCTCTTCTCAGTGAAATAGTAGGACAGAGAGGAGAGAGAGAGAGACAGAGAGAGAGAGAGAGAGAGAGAGAGAGAGAGAGAGAGAGAGAGAGAGAGGCTCACAGAGGGAGATGGACGGTTATAGTTCTTGAGAGGCCATTAAGGTTCAATTCCCCTGCCGTATACCTCTCTCCATTCACTCAGCCCCTGTAAATGACTTTTCTGATTTACAGCGCAGAGGAGGGGCTCTTCATTTCCTGTGTATTATTCCATTACTTCCTAATATCTGAAACTGGACTGAGAGATGGTGTAAGCTGGATGGGAGGAGGACAGGGAGGAAGTTGAAATTGTGTGCATTCATTCTTTTAGATGCAGGCTCTGTTCGTTTGTTTTTGCCAGTGAACTCATTTTATCAGGAATCTTAGGTGACAAAAAATCTGCAGTAATTTATTAGAATTGTGAAACACAAAAGCAATTTTTTAAAAAAAGTTAAGTGCCAATGAAATCCTAGGATTGATCACTTTTTAAAATATATAAAGAATCCCAAGTCCAAACAAATACACACTGTCCTGGCCTTCGTAGGCTGCTCCTCAGCTAGTGCTCCCAGCTACCAGGGAAGAACCGGTTCTTAACTGTTCCTGTGTGAATCATCAAGCTCAGGCAGAGACAGGAACCACATTTTAAAATGGCTCAAGAAGAAGAACTTGCATCCAATAGCTGATGGGTGGGCAAAAGCTGTGTAGCTTGTAATTAATCACAGAACTTATATTTGGACAAATAAACACGTGTGGGCTAACCATTAAAAATCACCACTCCAGGGGATTAGTGCTTCCCAAGAGAAAAAGGAACCAACGTGCGAGTGACTCGACAGGCTTCCGGGCACAAAGCAGTCGGCTTCGGTCAGGAGCACGGCTATCACATATTTTGTTTGTTGTCCTACTATGCTTTCTTAACCAGGACCTTGAAATTCAGGAAGTTATTTTTTAGATTTCAATTCTAAAGGACAAAAGCCATATTTCTTTTGTATACAGTCAAGCTTGTTATTTTTATGCAAACACACAAAATATCTCAGAGTCACCATTAGGCAGTTATCCAATAGTTTTCATCATTGTCCTTTATCCTAATTATTAAAACACTGACTTTTTCTTTTCAATGAGTTTGGTGGCTGGAAATGACTCGTGATTGGTCTAAGGCTCTTATGATGTAATCATAACCCTTTTTCTCTAGATACTGATTTTCCCAGCTTCCCTTGCAGTTAGTTGTGACCATGTGATCAGTTTGAGCCAATCAGATGTAAGAGGGCCTCTCCAAGGTTTTTCTGGGTAATATTTAACTTCCCGGCAAAAGAGATGCATATTTAAGGAGATTTTTCCTAGGGTGTGTGCTATTGACGATAGTACTTGATGCTGTAGCTGAAACTTGCAACCCTTGCTCATGAAGCAGCCACTATGATAGCAAATGAAGATGGCATCAGGATTACTGCCCAGAGCCCGGACTTTGGTGAGCCACCCACCAAGTCGTGGGGTGCCTACAAGATTCCTGGTGAGAGAACAGTACTATCCTTTTGACTTATACCAGTCGTCACTAATATGATTGCTTTCCTTTCAGAACATGGGTTTTGGCTACCTTGTTAAGTCTCTCCTGTGGAAACTCCATTACTTTACCTTTCTTGGTTTATTAATCCAGTTTTATAAAAATTTTAAACTTTGGTAATCCATGAAAACCAGGTGAGTTTCCTTTCAATGAAACCTAATAATTCTTACTTTAAAGTGTGAACTAGCCTTCTGGCTATATTAACCACCAGCACTCAGCACTAGTCGTTTGCAGTTAGGCACCTTGACAAGTGTCTCGTGTCAGGAAGGTTGGTACTGCAAATCTAGCCACGTACTATTTCTATGTTGATGAATCAACATTGTTGTTTATTTGCTCTAAAAAAGTAATTTTTGAATGGACTTCAAATTTTATAGAGTGCTTTCACATGTACTTGTTCAACTGATTGTCACAACATTATGTGGCATACATTTTTAGCTCATTTTATAGATAAGGATAATAAGACTAAGGAAAATTAAGTGACTTTCTCCTGACAATTCAGTTAATAACCACAAGTACTTGGATGTAAACCAAAGCCTTCTTTCATTCTTCCCCAAGAGCAAGCCACGGAGAAGTCACTTGAGAAGTTCCGAGGCTCTCAGGTGTGATCTTCAGCTTGAATCTCCCAGGATGCACCTTTAGTATATGACATTAAACTTCATAGGACTTAACACATGTGACTCATTTACTATATCCTTAATAAACTAGCAGCCTAACAAAGATAAACAATTAAGTTCCAGTAGAACTGGTTTAAGGCATATTTAGAGGGGCTGTGAAAGGACCTCAGAATGCTGTGCAGAAGCACTTCTGGTCTTGAGGCCTCCAGAGTGGTTGCTCTTACATACTACATTAATATGTGAGCTCATCCAAGAGGAACACGCAGTCTTGGTTGGTGGCACAGTGCCTGCCATGTGGTGGCCCTCTACTTATTTCCTAAATAAGTGAGTTATTGCCACAGTCCTCATAAACCCAGAGCCTCATCTGGGTTTTTTCTCCAAAGCTCATGCGGTCTGTTTTCTCCCCCTGTGGTTGGGATGCCCAAGGCTCTCTGCAGCTCCAGGAAGAAGCAGCATAAGCAGTGGCATAATGAAGCCTTGGCACACTGACTCTTGAACTGAAGGAAAAATCCAAAAACAAGAGCAAAGCAATTAGTGTTTTCAGTAATGGAGGTTTCTAGAAGTAGCCCATCCGTCTTCCGCTGGGAACTGTCTCCTTCCTAATCACTTTCCTTGGTAGAGACATTTCGCTGCAAGAGGCCAGTGTTCACCTTTGGTTTTCCATATTGCAATCACATCATCACAGGTAGTGAAAGGAACAACGGGATTATGGCAAGCTGTGCTTCTCTTAGAGTATCAGCAGAGTGAGATTAGAGCTCAGATCATCTTACTTTTCTGTGAAAGTTTTCTAATGGATTTTTCCTGATGCTTTTGAGTTGTGCTTCCATTTCCACTGAACTTAATTGCTCTAATAAAGAAGAGAGGCTCATAATCAGAATCCAAAACGTGTATGAGTTATCACAAAAAAACAGGGTTGTCCCAAAGACTTTTAAAATGTTCCTATTTGGATTTTATTTTTAACAGTATGTTCAGCTGTTATTTGGTGATCAGGTTGTTTTCAGAATGAAGGGAAGATCAACGATCAGTGAAAATTTTTAGGCATTAAATAGACTGAGTCAACTTTGCAAAGATCAGCTAGCTAGACAGCCCGTGAGAACTAAAATTAGGCCACTCGTGATCCAAAGAAGTCACGGACAGCAGCCGTCATGGTAATGTTAGAAAAGTGAATCTTACTATTCACAGAAGCATGCAAGAAAACTTATGGAGGGGCTGGTGAGATGGCTCAGTGGTCTAAAGCACCTACTTAGAACAAGCTAAGCTAAGCAAAGCACAGGGACCGCAGTTCAATCCCCCAGCACCACATACCAGCCAGCGCCGCCCCCTGGTGGGCTGAGCTGGCCACACACACACACACACACACACACACAATAAATAAATAAATATTAAAAAAAAAAGAAAACTTATGGAAATATGTGCTGTTGTTAATCTGACACCCACCAATATTTGTATTCCTGGGAAAGAAATTCTTGAGAAGGAACAGAGCTGTGAAAATAAATGTCCCTGCTCCACACGTGATAGCAGGCATCCGCCCGGCTCCGAGCCACTTGTGCTTCACAATGCCTCGCGCTCCCACAGGTGAGCGCTGGGTGAGCTTATTGAAAGCTAAACTTGCTGGGTGTTTTATTTCTTCTCATGGCCTCTGCCATATTTTATTTCTTTTCATTCTGAAATAGCTAAGTAGAATGCTAGAAAGTCAAAGGGGACACTAGCTTGTGAAGAAAGCCAAAGAGAGGGTTTTATCCAATTTTTTTCATCTGCATCTTCAGTCCTTTATGATGCAGTTATTTAAGGAACCAATTTACATAAAAATATGAAAGGCAAACTGTTTGGAAATTCATAACAATTATTGAGTAATTTCTTTTTCTTTCTTTCTTTCTTTTTTTTTTTTGGAACTGGGGATTGAATTTAGGCCCTTCTATTTGCCAGGCAAGTGCTTATTCTACTGAGCTATCTCCCAGGCCCCAGTTGAGTAATTTCTACAGGGAAAAATTCAATCACCACTTGGATGGTACGGTTTGGTTTCCAATTTTAACACTTTCTTTAAATTCAAAGCTGTAAGTAGAACCATGACATATAAAATGCTCAAGCTGGGTGTGGTAGCGCACACACCTGGAATCTCAGCTCTTGGGAGCGTGAGGCAGGCGGATAACTGTGAGTCCAAGGCCAGCCGGGGCTACATAGTGTGTTTCCTTGATGTATATAGCCATCCTGTCTCAAATATACATCCATACATATCCCTTTTCAAAAGCAAAGTAGTTGAAGGAAGTAAGAACCTTTCAACTCTTCCCCACGCTTCCTTTAGTTAGCACCTCCAGAGACTGCTGTGTCTCCCAGGAAGAGGGCTGGCGCCCGGCATTCCTTGCAGTTCTGGGGCCAGAGCCCTGCGACGGTGGAGAAGCAGTGCTGCCCCTTCGGCCTCCATCCCTTCACCAATAACAGAATGAACGCTTTGTTCAGAGTCCCGATACTGAGCTCTCATTCTGATTTCTAAATATAATTACTTGCATTAAGATCTTGCAAAGAAGTCTATTGGGAGTAAAATCTGAAGAGAGGCTCCTGTGGTTCACATTAGCATTAAGTGTGTGCTTATTTGACACACAGTGCACTTGCTTGTTCTTGAAAAACGTGATGAAAACCTTGGAACCTTCAGGATCGCATCTTGCTCTCTGGAATCATTGTGTTCTACCTTCTTCTCACACCCCACACAACACCGCCCCACCAGATAGTTCCCTGCAGTGGTCAAGAGCTTAAGGCTGTTAAGATTACACGTGTCATATTTTCAGTGTCACGTTAGCGGGTTGACAAGGATCTCATTTCCGTCTGGAAGAACTGCAGGACCAAGTACACAATTTTCTTGGTCAAGGTTCAATGTGGTAGAATATACATTTTTATTCTAAAATGCATGCCCCCACCTGGCAGGGCTCGGGAGTTGATTTTTGTTTCCATGCACAGCTGTTCTCTGTTCTATCTTATGTAACTGTGCTGTGCAGTATTTGCATATAAATAATGGTACAAGGACTCCTGGTATAATTAGAAAGCCTGTGAGTGCAGAGCAAATTTAAGGGCAGTGATAAAGCGATTACCTGGCAGTCTGAGCAATTGATTACCAGGTAGGAGCTGTTCAGGAGTCATGAGATGTTCGGAAACCTGGACAGAAGACACAGAAGTCTGCATGCGGGAGCCCCGAGTTCTGAACTCTGGGCACAGACAGCTTAGTGCAGCACACTGCTGAGGGAGGGAGAAGGGAGGGATTGCTTCAGCCGACAAGTGGCCTCTTAAGTCCCAGAAGAGGACCTATACTGATGAAAAAGACATCAGAGAGGCCGCACTTGACCCCTGCTACAGACACATGTGGCCACAGCTCGTGATGACTCCCACAAGACAGGGTGCCCACCAGTCAGGTGACACTGATGTCAGGTGAGAGAAGTGCAACAATTTCCATAGATCTGAAATAGCTTCCAAATTTTGTGATTTTTCTCAGGAAAAAAAAATACTACTTTGATCTTGCATACAACATAAGCACATAGAACTAGGCGCAGAATAATTCAGAGTATGTAGCAGTTAACTGCAGGTGTGAACCTTTAAGATGGTGGTGTGTTGGAGATCCTGAAGTCCGATCTGTGCCCAGGCAGAGGAGGAAATGGAGTCTGGTGGCGCCTGCTGCAGGTCATCAGAGGAGTTGACAGTTCTAGACGCCGGGTTACTTTCTTCCGTCACACGTGTGGACTCTGAGCCATTCATCTTTTGTGCTGATCTGCACATTGGAGAGAATGGAAGCCACTTAGCTGGACAATCTGTGTGAACAAAGAGAACTGCAAATTTGAGGCAACTGTGCAGATAATTCTGTTTCCCAAGATGCTAAAAATGTTCCAATGAAAAATGCAAATAATTGAATCCTGGCTATTTTATTTGAAGTTTTGTTTTTTTTTTTAATATATGATTTCCTTATTCTCCATATTACTTCCCTAAGTGCTCAGTAAATGAAAATAGTGTTCTCATCTCCAGGGGATGGCCTGAGTAAATAATTTAGTCGATAAATATAACAAAGAGAGAACAGTGATCAAGTGCAGCATCTGTGATAGTAATTTCTCATGTCCTAAGAAGAAAGCAGCATCTCTCATGTATAATTCTTGCCAAAAATGCTTAACCTGGATCCAACATGCAGATAAATAATTTAGAGCATTCTACAAAATAATTGTTTTTCCTTAATGTTTTTGGTACAGGGTCTCACTGTGCAGCTCGGACTCATAGTGAGTCTCCTGTTTTCAGCCTCCGCTGTGCTGGGATTACAGGTGTGTGCCATCACGCCCAGACTGGGTTGCTGGCTCAGTGTGCCCTGGGGGCAGGGCTGGGGTGGCATGTGGGACTGGGGATTGAACCCCAATCTCCCAAAATAATTCTTTAAAAGCATTAGTACCATGAAGGTTTTTGAAAAGGCAGGAGTACTATTTTAGATTTTTTTTTTTAAAAGGATAAAGATACCCATCAGCTAACTCAATGCTCTATTCTTAATCATACAGGTGAGAAAAAAGTAACTAAAAAATGAGAATGGAACAATCAGGGAAATCTGAACACAGATCTTATGGCAATAACGTGATTCTATCAGAGTAAGTCTCCAGAGTCTGGCAGTGATGTGGGATGGCATCCTTCTTCCCAGGAGCTACGTGTGCAAGGAAGAATGTGTGGCACAATGATGCCCACATCTTACTTCCAGGTTGTTCAGCCAAAAAAAAAAAAAAAAAAAAAAAGTGGGGTTGCTGTCATGTGGGAGGTGTGGGAAGAAAGAAAGCATCTGCGGGAAAAGGTTGAAGTCGGCAGTTCCGGGTGAAGGACACAATGAATTTCCACTGTCCTTGAAACTTTTCAAAATAAAAGTTGGGGTGAAATATTGAAAGCTGTGTGGGTTATAGAGTTTCACACAAAGGATGCATTAGAAATGAATAAAATAAGAGCCTTCATAGCTTGTCCAGTAAATATTCCTGGCCCTGGGCAAGCATCAATTAACAAGGCGACGACGACAAAGCACTGTGTAGTGCTTGCACAAATGCCGCAGGAGTGACAGGGTTAGTGGCATGTGTTTCCCAAGCAGGTCTCTTCGTAGTTACTCTAGAGCCCAACTTTGGTAAGCATTCATCATCAGTGTTGTGGATGGGATCATCCAACCCGTGGAACTGCAGGGCGCGGCGGCTTCGGAGTCACAGATGATTAGAGCAGTACCCAGCTAGGCCTTCTTCCGTGGCAGCGTGTGTTCTGCCTCCAAGCAGAACAAGTCTCCCTTTCTACTTAGCAGCACAGTAGTCCAGCATATACTGTCCTCCTTATGCAACGCTGTGTGTGTATTTCACAAACAAAAGAAGGAGGGCCAGCCAGATAGCTCAGCAGATTAAAGCGCCTGCTTAGGCAGAGTGCAGAGGCTGAGGTTCAATCCCTGGGGTGTGCTGAGACAGCAACTGAGACTGGGCGTGGTGGTGCACGCCTGTAATCCCAGCGCTTGGGAGGCTGAAAACAGGAGGATCACTATGAGTCCGATCTGTGTAGTGAGACCCTGTAAACCTTGTACTGAATACATTAAAAAAAAAAAAAAAAAGAGAGAAAGGTTTCCCCTACCTGCCTGCTTTGGGTTAGGTAGGAAGTTGCCCCAGAGAAGAGGAGAGCAGAACCTTGGGGAAGGAAGAAGACAAAAGAAGCACTGGCAAAATGTGGCAGCGGAATGAAGGAAAGCAGCTGCCCACTAATCAATTTATCTAAAATATAAAATAAGATTTAGTATTCCCAGAGCACTTGTGTGGTTCTGCTCTTCCCATCCCCCTTTATTATTTCTGCCATTTTGCTCTTATTCATGGACAACTTCTTAAATGATGGTTTTCTTCATATACGAGTCAAATATTTTGGTCCAGATGATAAGTCTTTGTGGGTCACTTTTCAACAAGAATTATCATGGTTGGCTGAGAGTGGCACAATCAAGACTCGTCCTTTAGAGGAGGGGCTGAGCCTGATGCCAGGTTCCCTGCAGCGCACAGCTTCCCAGAATCTTCTGGACACCAAAATAAAAAAGGAGAAGGCAGAGGGAACGTCTGCTGGGCAGGCGGTCGTCAGTGTCAGCGCTGGAGACTTGTCGATCAGCAGGATGTCAGGAGGTGAAGGCTGGAGGAGAGGAATGATGCTCGTGAGTGTGGCTAAGGGGCTGGGTGCCTACGCACTGTGAGGCAGGGAGCGCAGTACAGACAGAAGCCTTGGGAAGAAGACTGCTAGGGTTTAATTAAACTGAATTGGAGGTGTCCTTGGAACAGCGACGTATAAACATGTGGTAAATGTTTGAAATTCTAGGTAGAGCACTGGATTGGCTACGTAGAGACAGGAGGGTCATCAGCATATGGTAAGTATCAACACCAGGGAGTGGTGAGACCATCCAAGGAGGACAGTGGGCAAGAGAAATGGCAAATGCAGTGACGTCTTAGGCGGAAGCTAGCTGGACCTCTTTTTTACTGGACTCTCCACCTACGGGGGAGACTAGGAAGGTTTTAGCATAGTTGGGAGATGTATCAGTCAGCTTCCTGTGCCTGGAACAAAATACCTGACATCTGTAACTTAAGGGAGAAGAAGGTTAACTTGGCTCATGGTTACAGATTTTGTCCTCTCACCAGTAGGTTCCAAGACTCAAACATCATGGTGGAAGGACGTACAGAGGAAAGGTGCCTCAATTCCTAGCATCCACAAGGTAGAGAGATGGAAAGGTGCCCGAGAGGAGGGACCAGGGACCACAGAGAGTCCCCAAGGCCATAACTCACCCAGACACACTCACGACTGTGATTTCCTAGGCCCCTAGGAGATGACCAGCTAAGTTGAAGGGACAGGCCATCACAAGAAGTGCCTCGGAGAAGATACGGGGCAAAGTGAGAAACACTGTCCAGTAAAGAGAGGTCCAACCAGCTTCCGCCTAGGATGTCACTGCATTTGCCAGGGGGAAACTAGTGGCCCACAGGAAGTGGGATGTGAAAGCTGTGAACAGAGACTGGAACAGGGGATGAGGAAGTGAAGGAAATGACAGCAAGTAACATTTGGAGCCATTTTTGCAAAACGAGGAATGTGTGTGTTTTACATTAAGAGTAAAGGAGCAGTGGGAAGAGAACAGTGAAAGACGTAACAGGGAGACGGGTTATTTTAGGAAATGTGGAAAACACCAAGGTGCGTAAGGCAGGTCCAGAGGCGCAGAGGTGAGGGCTGAGGAAAGCTAAGGCTGGGCTCAAGTAGGAAGGATGTGAGACAGAGCAGTGCACAGGTGGGCAGGCTTCAAGGCCCGCGGTGCTGAGTCTGCGCTTCACCAGTGACTGCGTGTGAGGTGCGCCCTTGGGACTTGCCAGTCGTAAGTGGGAAAGCAAACGTAAATAGTTTAAGAAAAAAGGAAGGAAGGAAGGAAGGAGGGAGGGAGGGATGAAGGGAAGGAAGGAAGGAGAATAGGGAGGAAGGAAGGGAAGGAGGGAGGGAGGGAAGGAAGCAAGGAAAGAAGGGAGGAAGGGAGAGAGGGAAGAAGGAAGGAAGGAAAAAGGTGTTGGTCTCTATAACATGAAGGAATGCACAGTGCTCAGTTATAGTTAGATCCAGATACTCAAGGGACGGCATCCAATTCTCTCTTCTCTGCAGTCTTCTGTCGATTCTGTTTCATTTCCCTGGTGGGCTCGGTCCCTGTGCCCGCACGACTGTTCTTCTGCACTGCTTAGCACCCATGGATCCCAAAGGGACAGTCTGTTTTGCAGACATACTTCAGGGTCCCAGGGAAGGTTCCGATTATTTCATATTGAACCAATGCCTATCCTGAAACGAAGGCTGCCCCCAGGATCATATGGTCATTCACCCAAAGCGCAGACAAGAGAACGGTGAGTGGATGGCTTTATTGCCAGAATAAAGGCAAGTGGATGATAAGCCGACGAGTATGGGATTGAAGACTTGTGTAGAATAGAGAAGACATCGAAGGGTACTTAAAGCTATGCGGTGCTTCACCTTGCAAGTAACAAGGTTGACTGGCAGAAACGTTATGGATCCAGCTGAGTTGGAGAAAGTTCAGGCATGGTTTTAGCTAAGAATGTTAGCTCCTCAGAGGTAAATAAAAACGATAACATTATGTACACTGTGTAGCAGGGCTAGGCCTAGTGCTCAGGGCCATACTACCTCACTTAATCCTCATCCCACATCCATAAAGCAGGCTGGCGGAGAGAAGACTGGTCATGGCGTTGAGCCATCAATGGCTGGCACCTGCAAGTAGAGGGCGATGAAGCACCAAGCCTGGGTGGAAGGTAAGACAGCAGAGGCCGGTAGAGGGAAAGAGAGAAAAGTCTGAGGTTGTGAGGATCTCCACAGAATTAACTGAGGTTGAGGGTACAACAAGAAGAACCTGGAAGGACAGGAAGTAGTGACCAGCACACAGTATTGGCGTTTCAGATTAGAGGGGTGTTTCAGGTTCATTTCTGCTCGGTTTTCATTTCTGTCTTGTCATGGTTTGAATCTGGAATGTGCCCCCACTCCTTGTTGACTCAGCAGTGGGGCTTTGGGAGGGTGACCAGGTCGTGGGGTGTGGCACTCGCCCTGGGCTCATCTACCGTGACGCGAGCAGCTTTTTCCTACCCAGGCCTTTCCACTCACCTTGGCACTGGCTGAGCATGAGGTGAAGCTTCTGAAATTATGAGGAAAAAGGAACCTCTCTTCCTTTCCATTGTAGAGGTTGGGCGTTATGTCCCAGCAATAAGAAGGTGACTTAGACCGATCTCTAATGCCCCAAAATACAACTCCAATGTCACCTAGAGCTGGCTCTCTGGTTGAGTTCCAGGTGAGTAATCTTGAAGAAATTCAAGTCTTTCTGAGGCTCCTATTTCTTTAGCTATCAACCTGAGATCATAAAATGCCAACCTCAGAGGTGGTATGAAAGCCGAGGGAACTGATCAATATATGGCACCTCTACTGTAGTACAGATAATGTTCATTGCACTGTTTCTATCTCTCACTCTGCTACCCACGGTATTGCATGTACATAATTACTATATCAACAGCATCACCAGCTTATAGATAACTGAAAGATGCTTCCAAAGCAGCATGAGGGAAGGCTCAAAGTCTCCCGCATCATCTGTCCGTAGCCTGAGCTTCAGGCCTGGCATGGAGGATGCGGTTCACAAGTGGGTGGACAGCACAAGAATCCACTGCTTCCTACGTCAGGGTCTTCTGCCTGTGCGTATTGAGGGAAGATGCTTTTTCTCAGCTACACTTCTGATTATACCCACCCTGAAGCCCACTCTTCTCCCCCAGGTTCCACTTAGCAAACACGCACTGAACCCACTCACGTCAGGCCTTGGTACCGGGATGTGCGTGGATCTCAAGAAACGAAGGAAGGAAAGGACCTCTTCTGATACTCTGCCCCACATCTTCCCAGACGCTGGTAGCCCAGGACTTATGTGAAGAGCAGGACTCTGTCCAGCGTGCCCAGGGGGAAGGTGGCACAGTGCAGAGAAGCAGATGACGGCGTGAGTGGGGGCAAGCATTAGTACTCTTCAGGGGCCACAAGTCTACCTTCCACGGCACACGTAGGTGGAGCAGGAAGCCAAGGCGCGCTGCTCTCAGTCTTGCGCAGCGTGCAGCTGCCATTTGGACCTTACTGGTAGTTGGCTAAATTCTCTCACCAATTCCAGGTGACATTCTCAAGTACAACTCCTGTCACGCTCGAGAGTACAAGGTGTACACGTGCATGACGGAATGCTGTTTCTTCAAGTTCATGTCTTCTAGCACTAGGAACGGCCCCAAACACCTACCCGAGTCCACCAGAAATCAGCGAGATGGCTTTGTGTGACTCAATTCCCTCTAATTGAAAAAAAAAAAAAAACTATACCATTAAAAATTCATTCAGGGGGGCCAGGGAGATAGCTCAGTAGAATAAGCGCTTGTCTGACAAGTGCAAGGGCCTGAGTTCAATTCCTGGTGCTGCCAAAAAAAAAGCCCAGTCCATTCACTGATCATGTTGTGTAGAGCTAAAGTATACTGTGGAGCACTCTGGCTCCTGACTGCATAATGACGAGGCCTGGAGGTGCAAGGCAGGTGACGCCAGTGTTCTGCCTGGGAACGGAGCACTAGCCCGCCACAACTGACCGGCAGGCACACAGAGCAGACCTGCTCTCCCTGGGGTGCAGAGAGAAGGCTTCGCCTGGAAGGAACATTTGTGATGTGACCTTAAGGGACCACATGCATCTTCCCAGGAAGAGACAGAAGGTAGCAATAAGCACATGGAGGACAGGTGAGATGCCGTGCAGGCGGGAGAGGCTGAGCAGTCTGTCTGCGGAGACGAGCCAGGCAGGAGGGGCCGATGCTAGCGCTTTCATGAGGCAGCAGCGCCACAAATCAATTTCCTAACTGAGTTCAAGCCCTGGAGATGCTGTGTCACACCATAGCTGCTTGTTCTCCTAAGACATTTCCTCATGCAGCCTCATCAAGATAAAACCCCTTGCTGGTTGTCCTGGGTGTTTAGAAATGACTCCAACTTCATCCGGATTGGCAATCAGTTTCTGACCTGGTGGTCTCAAACAACAGCCTCGGGTAGCATTCATGAAATGACTTTCCAACACAAGCTGAGGATGAGCTATGGGGGCGGACCTGGGGAAATTGCCTGGACTATCCTGTGTCCAAGTTTCCCCACCTGCAGAATGTAAAACCATATCTGATCACTTGGAATAGCATGATTTTTGGGTGCTACAGTTATTAATGACCAGATTGAAATCTCAGTGACCTGTCGCTACCACATAGTACTGGTATAAAATCTACCCAGCATAGAGGTAACTAGGAAGGACACTGTCTTGCAAAATGATTGCAGCGCTTCCAAAAAACAACAGAAATGATTTTAGGTGAAAGTTTATATTTCCCTTTATGATTTGGGATAATGGCAGGATGACATTACTATTAAACACGATGGCAGCTGCTCTAGAGATTCAGTATGTACAGAAATCACCCTGCAACCTGCAGAATGTTAACTTAGACTCCTGAACACACACCTCCATCCTGCTCAATTCAGGGTCTGAGACGGCTACTGAACTCTATTGTCATGTTGCTCTAAGAAAAAAGGAAGGGAGAATTTGCTGTCCCAGTTGGTCATGTAAGTCACAGCTCGGACCCCGAATCCCAGGCTCCCCACTCTTTCTCATTCTCTGGTCTCCAGCCCAGCACCTGCCTCCTTCCCACAGGCCCAGAACTCTCTGATGCTCAGAGCCTGGTGCCCTCAGCCAGCAGCGGGCAGGGAGTAGCACTGACTTTCTGCTTGTAGCTCTGGAGAAATAGCTGCAGCAGCGAGGCCAGCAAAACCAAGTCTGCTATGGCAACGGGGGTGCTTGGCTCAGAGTCTTCCATTTTTCTTTTTCTGATAAAATTAGCTTAAGCACTAAAAAAAAAAAAAAAAAAAAAAGAGAGAGAGAGAGAGAGAGAGAGAGAGAACTGAAATAAGCAGCTAAGAAGATTCTGCCCTTTTTCCATTACTCGCCCAAAGAAACCTCTGGGAGTAAATTCTGGAGCAAGCTTTATGCGTCCCCACCACGCCTCATGGTCTTGTAGTGAGCGGCTCTACACTCACCAGTGTATTAAATCCACAGATGAGTTTATGGCTACACAAGCTAAGGGGCAGGGCCAGGAGCAGAGGTGGGTCATATGGGCGTGGCCTGGCAGGTGCAGCTCCGGCTTCCAGTCTGGCGCATCCTGGGCGGTCCCGTCCACCCTGCGCCCTGCCATGCCATCCCGCCGTGGAGCCAACAGGCTGGGCTGAAACTACGCCACAACAAATCTCTCTGCCTTCAAGTTGCAGGTGTTAGGTATTCAGTTTCAGCAACTCAGAAAGTGACTAAGAAGTTCTAACATTTTGTACAAATGACAAAGCATGGGACCCACGGGGCAAAGCCTACAGCACTGCAGGCTCGCAAAGCCAGTCTGTGAGGTCCTGGATCAGAGCAGGCGGGCACGCCAAGCTTGTCCCTCTCAGCTGCCAGGCCTCTCCTCAGGCCTTGTGGAGCTGGGCGCCTGGCACTGTCAGCTCCCTGGACCCAGTCCCGCCTCCTCCAGCTCCCAGCAGTAGGAAACCTAGAATCTACTCCATTCTGGTCATTGCTGACAACTGAAAACCTTTGTCCTGGGAGACATCCTCCCGCAGAGCCTGCTTTTGCTTTTTCCCAATCTGTTCAACTCAAGTTTCCTGCCGGCAGCAGCGTTCTTTTTTCCAGCTTTAGACCAGTGAGTGCCCTGGGCCTTGGGTCGGGTCCCTGGAGCTATGCCCAGTGCTTGGCCCAGTGCTTGGCCTGCTGCCTGGGAGTTGTCAAGTGTTTGGACAGGGTGTCTGTCCCCTCAGCCGCCTGCCCCACAGTCCTCTCCTTGGAACGGTGGGATGGGAAGTATCCATCCTTGTCACTTTTCCAAGCATGACCCAAAAGCGGCTGCTCGGCTTTGTGGTGGAAATAGGCCCGGTGCGGTTGAGCCCTGGCTCCACGGGAGGACAGCGGGCTCTTACAGGCCTTCAGGGATGTCTTCTGAGTCCGTCAAGGGCCATAAAACATTTTAAAGGCCTTCTGGGCCTTGGGCTGTGGATTCCCCAGGAACTGCAACCTGAACTCTGCTTTGGATTGCAGGCTTATTCCAGAATTTCTCCATCCTAAAGATCCTAAGGCTAAAAATACCCTTCAGCGTGGGGAGCAGGGAGAACCTGGCTAATTTTAGCCTTAAGGAGCCTGTACGTGAGCAGAGCGAGGCCCAGCCTTCTGGGCCCCAGCAGAGCTCCCTGGAAGGCGCAGGGAGGCCGGCAAGGAAGGACCAGTGCGTGGCTGGGAGGGCGGCCGCGCGGGCGAGTGGTGGGCGGACACACCCAGCGCAGGGCCGGGCGCGCAGCCGCAGGCCCACCAGCCAAGAGAAGCGTGGGGAGGCAAAGCCTCCATCTCACTACGAGGTGGGTGGTCGCCCTGAGCTGCATATCTGAAACTTCTAAATCCCTACAGCTTGAACCTCTCCGTATCTAATTTCCGGGAGTAATTCTGAGCTGGGCTAGTATTGTTTATGAACAAAACCAAATGCTTCCTCTTCCCTCCAATAAAGCCACTTAGCCTTTGGACACAAATCCATATAGTATTTAACAAATTACTCTCTGTCCAAAATCATAAGCAAGAAAGCCAGTGGGTTTTTGTGGGGTTTGTTTGTTTGTTTGTTTGTCCCCCCTAATTCAGGATTCTTTGTTCCCATATATAAACAGAAAGAGATGCCCAGACTGGGTTTTGGAAAAGAAGTTTAGCTTGCAGGATGCAGCATTAGAAAAAATACTGTTTCACCTTTATGTACAATGAATTCGGGGAGGCACGTGCTGGTGGCCTCCACCCCACCCCGAATCGGAATCCAACGCTGAAATATAATTGTGGGTGCTTTGCACTTCCTGCAATCACAGGACAGCACAAACTCTTAAATTCACTTTAGTCCATAAATGTTTTTCATGTCTACTGATTACAATAACAAATCATAGACTAAATCATCGTTTAGATTGGTATTTATTGAATTCCCACATTTGCCATGAGCTGGAGATACTTTCCACATTCCATTTCTAAAAAGTCACTAAAATTTTTCTGGTCACAAGAGTAAACTTAGGCATCCTACCACGCTAATGATAAGTGAAATTGCAATCTGTGGCCCTGAGTGTAAATGTTAGCTTCACTCCAAAGTGCTTCCAAATAAAGTAACTTCAAATTATAAACTTCTTTAAATACTCCTTATGGACAGAGAAATTTCATAACAACTTTGGGAAAAAATGACTTCTGTGCAGTATTAAACTTAAGAATATTTTTTATCCATAGTACTACAATTATTATCAGGGGCTTACTAACCCATTTAAGATTTTAGAATCTTTTCTGTTTAATCTTAGCATACAGTGCTCTTTGGCTGAACATATGAGCTCATTATAATATAAATACAGATTTTTTCAGCAGCAGCAGCGGCAGCACTCTTCAACATGTAAAAACATGTTACAGGTTAGCAAACAGTAATCAATTCCAAGTGCAGTCAGAGTAACCACATGTTAAACCTGCACCAAGTCCTAATAAGTACATTCTTCTAGCAAATAGCACTAGAGATTGGACTGGTTATTAAAAACAAGGACAAAAATAGAACTGGGACCCCAGAGTACAGTATAATACACACACAGGGCGTAGTGTGTTCAGGTACTTAAGATACAGCTTTAGATGTAGATTTAATACGCAGAAAATCCCAAACAGCCTTATGGAATCTCCCCCTCCCTCCCTCCCTCTCTTCTTCTGTCTCTCCTGTGAGTGCACATGTGTGTGTGCGCACACACACACACACACACACACACAGTGTTCACTTTGACCCAAATTTGCTTGAGATGAACTTTTATCTTTCTCAATACTTCATTTGAAGTAAAACTGTAAAATCTTGACATTTGGAATACCAAAAATTATTTATCTCAGGGGAGTGGATTCTGCCTCAACTTAACTCCACTTAACTCCACATACTATTTTTTTTTCTTTTGTCATTCATTGGGTGTTAATTTTTGCAAATCTTTTCTAATGCCAACCAGTGATATGTTTGGGAAACTTGCCTTCACAGGCAGATGTCCAGATCAAAAATTAGCCTAGCCTCTCCTTATGGAAGAAATACACACAAACACATCGAACAGAACAAGGTTGGATGCTCCTGATTGACATCCATTTGTCACTTCCATTGGAAAATTTTTATAGGCAGCTTCCAGGATGCTTGGACAGATTCGGAAGAAGGAAAGCGCTGACTAATGATGCGATGATCTATAAACCAAATACCAGTGGAGGCTGGAAAATCCGCGTGGAGTTGCTCCTGTGAACAGCAGAGGCGAGGGGGAGGGGAGCCAAGGGAGCCAGAAGGGGCACCCTGAGAGGCCAATTAACGAAAAGAAACAGAAGTCGGATGTGTAAGAAGATAAAACAGATTTAGTTTTGGGGAAGAGATCTCAGTCTAGTAAACAGGGCCAACTCTGGTGGAATTATATCCTCTGCAATCTTTTTAGCAATAAAATTATTTTGCCCATCAATAACGAAGGGTTGTTATTTTAGAACAAAGTCAATACATTTGTTTTCCTGAGACAGACAGGGGCAGTATTGTGCTGTTCATGAACTTCATTAATATTCATTAATTTTTCAAGCAGTTTGGTTAGCTTTGGCTATTATCTGTACAGATACTTTGCCTTTAAATAAAAATAATTACATGAACTTCATTATTTAAAATGTAATTAGCACAAAATTCAGAACCTATATTTTCATTAGTAGACATTACTCGGTGGAGAGTATACATTTTTCAGAAGTATCTATTTTAATTTATTTCTTGGGTAAAATTGTAATAATGATACTGACTAAAATAAGATAAATTTAACCAAAATTAAGCCGAAAATACCTTTTTAAAATGTTTCAAATTAATGTCCATTTTAAACAATGCCACAAATGACCTAACCAGGTCTGCAGAGGCCTCTGCTGCTTTCAGCCATCCCAGCCGGGCTCCCAAGCGCCGCATGCACGCCCTGTGCCATTTACCTGAGGAAGTCACAGTGGCCGGAGGAGCGCGGGGTTCACATCACTATGAAAAGAAATTGTTTCCTCATGCTCCCTGCTCCCACGCCCAACTAGAAACCGAAACTCTGAAAGCTAGCCTTGTGCAACTGGGAAACTGGGCACGGAAAAGCAATCTAGCTCCAGCTTTATTTGTAAATTTGCCCAGCCATAGGAAGCATGCACACGAAAGTCCTGCAGCCCAGGACGAAGACTCTCCACACAGGGGACAGATTAACCACTGGGGCACATAATTGCCTGGCCCAGATTTGGACCTGGAACCGTCCACACACAGGTCCTTCCTGAGTTCCCGCCACACCAGAGTGCAACAAGTTCAGTACCGTTTTATGATTAAAAGAAAAAAAAAAATAAAACAAATATGCAATTCAAGAGAAGCAGCCCGAATAATTCAGGGCATTTCTGCAGGCTCAGCTAAGGGAAAAGCTCTGTGTGGAGGGATGTAAGAACGGCCTGTTCTATAACTGCATTTGAATTGTATTGATCTGTATTTGTCAAATGCATGCAACTTCTAGTCCAGAGAAACACATCAGGTACATGGTCTTGAGATTTTGTTTCTGATTTTCTGTGCTTGTTATGGCTGGAAGGAAAACCGTCACGGTGGCATTAGTACGATATTCCAGTTGGGGGCAGTCTGCAGAACAGGAAAGGGTTTCACCTCTTATTATGGAAGATGCAAGCCTAGAGACCTAATTTTTCCAAACACATGGTTATAACAGCTGACCAACAAGTAAATTGAGTTCCTGGCTCCTTAAATGAATCAAGCCCGCCTCCTGCATTTCCACCACACCATAATGGAATAATGTGTCTCTTCAGGGCTATTTATTTTTATTCTGACTTCTTGAAGAGTTGGGAAGAATTTGCTGTCCCCCCAAGTGGACACACTGGCAGTTCAAGGAAACAGGCGTGGGTCGAGTGAGGAGACTGGGTGCTGTTGCCCCCTCTGAGACCCCCAATTTGAATAAAACCAGGGCTCTGAACAGAAGCAAAATTAATCCCAAGGGGACACAAGTGGTCCCAAAAGGACACCACTTCTTGAGTGCTTGGGGTCTTACTGTGCAAGGTGGCCTTGTCCTCTACCCGCTGAGAAGGATGGACCTTGCTTGGGTGAAAGTAGGAGCAGAAAGGGTTAACCCCAGGAATCCCTGATGGGGGATGCAACTGGAACCTCAGGCTCCAGGGGATGGGTAAGACATGGAGTCATCAAGGTGTCGTCAACATCCCCAAAGCCCAGTGAAGGCAGAGCCCGGGTGTTCCCCATCGCTTTCTCTGCGGGCTGTCAAGGTCCCCAATTCATATGCATGTGCCACCCCAATGCCCTCAATTCCCGAAGGCCTGGAGGCAGCTAGTAAGCCTGGTGCTCCCAGAACCGGCCTGCAGCAAGTGCTGAGGCGCCAGCAGGGGCTGGGGTGGGGTGAGGTGACCCCATCTTTGCTGGCGCCCTTTCCACATAACCTCAGCGGCAGGGCAGGGTCGGGGCCAGTGGGCCCCTCCCACGAGGACGCGTCCTCGTCCCCCACGCGGATGCCCGGGGGACGGACGGCGAGTTCCGAGCCGCACACGCGCGCGCACACGCACACACGCGCGTGCACGCCGCCCGCCAGCCCGCACCGCGGCGGGGACCCCCGCGGGGAGC